>NC_081406.1:359506622-359815927 GCF_030272615.1 Cryptomeria japonica | reverse complement strand
ATTCATTCCTAACATTTTTTGGCTCTTCTAGGGCACTTACCAGATCTCCTTCAAGATCAACTTGAGCCTCAACATCTTCATCATCTTCTTCATCTTTCCGGTAGGATTTATCTGTGTCATCCCTTTTTGATGTGTGCATCTCACTTTTTGTCTCTTGAGCCATCAAGAGATGGGTTTCTTCTTCATCATTGTTGCAGCAACCAACTGATCTATCTTCATCATCTACACATGCATTTTTTCTATTGTCCTTCTTACTTCCACAATCCACTTCAGCAGTTGCAGGCCCATTTCCATAGATTTTCTTATGTCTATCCCATGGGCTCTTTGCAGACTTTCACTTATCCACCTTTGAAGAAATATCACCAAAAATTCCACTGAGTATGGCCTTCATTGCTTCAGCATTGCACCTGCATCTTCTTTTTGATTCAGGATCTGTGGGGGGACTGATAGAACTAGTAAGACCATTATCAACCAACATCCAAACATCATAGCCTAATGAGGACAAGTAGACTTTCATTCTACAACTCCAAATAAAATGTTTGAACCATCAAACACCGGAGTAGGGATTGACTCAAGTTCAACCATTGTGTTCACACACTAGAATCTACCCAAGCTGGAGAAAGCCTATCTAACCGAGAAACTAGGCTTTGATACCAATTGTAGAACACAAGATACCACTAAGAGGGGGGTGAATTAGTGGTTATCAACAATCTTAAGCCTTTTAAACTTGACTATGTGTACCGGTTAGCAATTTCAAGACTAAGGAAGTATATTGGTGAGTTAAAGAAGATAATCATAAAACAAGCACACACAAAGGCACATCACATAACACTGGATGCATGAGGAAAACCCAATGTGGGAAAAACCTTGATGAGAAATGTTGCTAGAGTCTACTGCTCCAATCTAGCGTCACAATGGAATAACAGTTTTACAAGATTTTAGGGCACCAACCTCTAGTAATTTATGGGCACCAACCCAAAGGAACACCAACTCGTGCACTATTTTGAGCACCAACTTAAGTACCACTAACCCCTACATCAAGGAACCACTTAGTGAAATACAATAAGATAAAGGTTATACAATAATCTACTACTTGTTACAAATGCATTTTGTAACACTTCCAATAAATACTCACTAACAGTTTTAACTCTTCTCTGTCTCATAGCTTCTTTACCTACTGGTTGTCTATTCACTCCCTTTTACCCCTTACCGGTCAGCCTCTACCTTTCCTTCACTTTCAGCTATTGCCTTACCAGTTCATCCATTGTCTATTAGATAAATTGTCAAACTATGTAACTGGTTACTGATTACTCTATGTCTTACCAATTAAACCCCTATCTTACACTCAAATTGATCACTCTTTTGATTTTCAACAATCACTTTCTCTTCTTCATCCTTTATCAACAACTTATTGGTTACTTTTTCTCTTGCAAGATAAACACTTCTTAGTGGTTGAACCCCTCTTACCAGTTCTTCGATCACATTCAATCACTATAATCTTCTGTAGATTACACTTTGACTGATTTTGGTGCAGGAGCACCTCATCATCAAGCTATTCATGAACCCAAGGATAAACACTAAAATCATTAGGGTTTCTTTAGATTTTCTTGTGTTTCATGTATGCAAATAAACCCCACCATGTAAGCCCATGTCACCAATTAGGCAATTTGATAAGCCTATTGGGACAATGTGGTCAAAGGGGGAAATATATGGTCTAGATTTGTGTTTAATAGGTTTTAGACATGTTTTATGTGCTTTTGGTTGGTCCATGTATGTGGATCCCAACCTTAGAGAGTATGACAACTTTTTGTGCAAAATTGCTAAAATGCAACTTTTATAAAATGCAACTTTTGAGTGCAAAAGTGCAACTTTTCGTAAATCGGTTGGGGGAAGCCTTTCAATGGCTCCAACCTACTCCAAATTTGGTGTGAAACCATCGAAGATTTGTATAAGCCTTTTGGGAATTATTCCCAAGGTTTCTAATGTTGGAGTTGGAGTTTTGAGAAGCAATAATAGACAAAATACCATAGTTTTCCCAGAAATCCTGAGTTTGTAGGTGTTGCACATGCCTATACGGATTGATTTGAATCCCACCATACATGGAGTAGATAGGGAGATGAATATATTCCTTTTCATGGTATTTTGAGGTCTTAACTATTCTCGAGTAGAGAAAACCCTCCATTCTTCTGTCTATAACCCAGAAATTGAGGGTTTGGAGAGGATTTTGAACAAAAATGGCCTTATCTTGGATTCCTATCCATTAGAAGACTCTTCCTTTTGAGGGATGTAGGATAATCCTTTGTAATTTAGTTTTTTCATGGTATTTTGTAGGGAAGACTTGGTCGTGAGGCAATGGAAGTGAATTAGGTAGGCATCTCTATGTGACTACCTAGGACAAGATTTAGGACATACATCATAAGTTGTCATAGAAATGGATTCTAGGTGTGTAACGTTGGAATTAGTGGTTTCTCACTATCCCCCATATTCCATAATTTTTTTGTTTCAATTGGTGTACCGGTAAAGGTATTTGCTTTGGAAAATAGGGCTAATTGCCCCTATTAGGTCTCTTAGCCTCTAAAGGGAATATACCTTGTAATTACAAATCTAGCCAAACCATTTTGGGGATCAGTGCAACTTCCAAAAGGGTGTCAAATAATTATTTTTTTGTATGGGTGTGTGTAACATTTTGAAGTTAATATCCATTCTATCGCCAAATAGGGCTACAAGCTGAGGGGGTAGGTTTACAAAGGAGGTATAAGGAATTGATGCCCTAAACCAAAACCAATGTTTGAAAGAGTCCTTAGATTGCATGTGTTTTCCAACTTCAAAATCCCAAGGAGTAGGGGTCATCGGTAAAGCATGTTTGAGGAGTTGAAGCCTTTTACTCATCTTGAGTAGGCCTAAGCTTAGTGAATGTGTGTGTAGTTTCATCCAACGTATAGAGTCCTTCCTTGCAGGACCCTTGTGAGTATTTAGGGGGTCACGAGCCTAACCTTATTTGGGTTTGTCATTAGGAGTTTGCATAGGTCTCTTTATCAAGTGGTATCAGAGAAAAGGAGTGTCCTTTGGAAGAGAAGGAGAAGACAAGATGTCGGAAGAAGAAGGGTCCCATGAGGCACCTTCAAGAATTACCAATGTAGAGTTGAATGTCTTGGTGAAGAAGAAGATGGAAAAGAGCAGAGCAATCAGCGCTAAGAATCAGGCCTTCAAAAATGAGATGGACTGGTTGAAGGACAAAGTGGAGAGGGAAGAGAGAGACTCTAGAGAAGAAGGGGATGAAGAGGAGATCCCTATGCAGGAAGAGCTAGAGGTACCTGCAAACTAGAGACCCCTGATGAGTGTCCTCAAGTCTATGAAAAGAAGAATAATGGATGTAAAGATGGATCTACCAGTATTTACAGGAAATATGGAGCCTGATACAATGATGGAGTGGATAGACTCCTTGGACAATTTCTTTGAGAGTGAAGACATACCAGACCACCAGAAGGTGAAGAAGGCCCAATCCAAAATGAAAGGGGATGCACTAAATTGGTGGACTTTCATCCAAGATGAGAGGGTAAAAGAGGGAAAGAGAAGATTAGCACTGAGAATCAGGCCTTCAGAAATGAGATGGACTGGTTGAAGGACAAAGTGGAGAGGGAAGAGAGAGACTCTGGAGAAGAAGGGGATGAAGAGGAGATCCCTATGCAGGAAGAGCTAGAGGTACCTGCAAACCAGAGACCCCTGATGAGTTTCCTCAAGTCCATGAAAAGAAGAATAATGGATGTAAAGATGGATCTACCAGTATTTATAGGAAATATGGAGCCTGATACAATGATGGAGTGGATAGACTCCTTGGACAATTTCTTTGAGAGTGAAGACATACCAGACCACCAGAAGGTGAAGAAGGCCCAATCGAAAATGAAAGGGGCTGCACTAAATTGGTGGACTTTCATCCAAGATGAGAGGGTAAAAGAGGGAAAGAGAAGATTAGCTATATGGAAGAATATGATGGCTTTGGTGAAAGAAGCTTATGTCCCAATGAATTACAATATCCAATTGCATAGGAGGAGACAAAATTTGAAACAAAAGGAGATGGACGTGAGTTCCTATACCAAGGAGTTCATGAAGTTGTGTGTGAGGATGAAGGTGAAAGAGAGTGAAGATGAGAAGGTGGAAATATATTTCAATGTGTTGAGGTTTACAATCCAAAGAGACTTGAATCTCCACACCCCAGAGATAGTCCAAAAGTGCTTTCGATTTACACTCAAGGTAGAGGAGAAGTTGAAGAGAAGGTAGGATCAAAATGGCAGAGGTAAAGGGAGATAGAAAAGAGGAGGAAGAGGCCTTTTTAGAGGTAGAGGAAATGGTTTTGGATACCAAGGAGACTCTAACCAAGAAGGAAATAGAGGAGAGAGTAGTTACAACCAAGGAGGGGGGTACAATCCAAGAGGGAGCTTTAGGGGTAGAAGACCACCCTCTAGAGGAAGATCTCAAGGTAAAGGACCTCCTAGATGTTACAACTACAACCAAGAAGGGAACATGGCCAATAGATTCCCAGAGAAGGCTTCTAACTCCATGAGAGAAAGGAGAAGCAATTTGGTATAGGAATATGATTGTCAAAGTGTGGCAAGTGCAAACACTTATCAAAGTGTTAATGCTCTTGATAGTTATGGCTATCCTGAAAGAGGGGAGGCTTTGATGATGAGGAGAGAAGTAACCACCATGAATGTACCTAACAAGGAGCCTACACAAAGGAAATCTCTTTTCAAAACCACTTGCAAGGTAAGAGGAAAGGTATGCAAGGTTCTGATAGACTCCGGATCCACTAAAAATTTTGTGTCACTTGAAATGGTAGAAAAGCTTAAACTTCAGAAGTTACCTCACCCTTACCCCTATAAGGTCTCATGGCTCACCCAAGGTCGTCAAGCAATGATGGAAGAGCAGGCTTAGGTGGAGTTTCAAATTGGATCTTACAAGGATATATTTCTATTTGACATAGCCAAAATGGATGCATGCCATCTCTTATTTGGGAGACCATGGCAGTATGACTTGAAAGCTCATCATGATAGGTTGAGAAACACCCACTCAATCACCAAAGATGGTAAGGTGATAGAACTCTTACCTTTGATAGAGGAAGATATGGAATCAAAAGGGAAGGACACAAGAGTGTTGATGGTAGAAGGTAAACATTTCATGAAAGATATTGTAGAGAAAGGTGTAGTTTCCTATGCCCTCATGCCTAGCCCCAAAGTGACAAGGAAAGAGAACTATGCAGAAGAGAAAAAAGGAGGGCCAAAGCACATAGACCCGATAGCTAGATAGTTGCTTGATAAGCATCAAGGCATTATCTCAGATGGAATGTCAAGGTCCCTACCACTAGTAAGGGACATCAGTCATTGCATAGATCTGATCCCTAGATCTACATTGCCAAACAAAGCAGCCTACAAGCTCACTCCAAACTAGAATGCATAAATAGCAAGGCATATTGAAGAGTTACTTGAATCAGGACTAATTGGCAAAATTCTAAGCCCATGTGCAGTATCGGTAGTCCTTGCACCCAAGAAAGAAGGAACTTGGAGGCTTTGTATAGACTCAAGAGCCATCAACAATATAACCATAAGGTATAGGTTACCAATCCCTAGAATAGAGGATTTACTTGATTGCTTAGGGAGTGCCAAGTATTTTACAAAAATGGATCTAAAAAGTAGATACCATCAGATTAGAGTAAGGCCAGGGGATGAATGGAAGACAACTTTTAAAACTAATGAAGGGTTGTATGAATGGAAAGTCATGCCATTTTGTTTGTCCAATGCTCACAGTACCTTTATGAGATTAATGAATGAAGTCTTGGTGGAATTCATTGGAAAATTTGTCATAGTATATCTAGATGATATCTTGATCTTTAGTCACACAAGGGAAAAGCACCTCAAACACATAGATATGGTTCTCAAGAGGTTACATGAAGAGAAACTAATGATCAATTTGGATAAGTGTCTATTCATGTAGGAGGAGATCATCTACTTGGGTTTTGTAATCTCACAAGGTGAGTTGAAAATGGACCAAGAAAAGGTGAGTGCTATATTGTCTTGGCCTACACCTAGAACTATGAATTATGTCTAAAGTTTCCATGGTTTAGCAACTTGTTATAGGAAGTTCATAAGAGGATTTAGTAATTTTTGTGCACCCATGCTTGACACCATAAAGGGAGGACAAAAGTGCAGGTTCAGTTGGACCAAAGAGGCAGATGATTCATTTGACACATTGAAGAAGAAGGTTGCAGAACAACCAGTCTTTTCATTACCATACTTCAACAAGATATTTCAAATGGAATGTGATGCAAGACACATGGCTATAGGAGTAGTGCTCAGTCAGGAAGGGAGACCCTTTTTCTTTTTCACTGAAAACCTAAATGATGCTAAGAATAGATACTCATCTTATGACTTAGAGATGTATGCTCTAGTACAATCTTTGAAGAAGTGGAGGCACTATTTATTGCCTAAGGAGTTTATAGTTTTTACTGATAATCAGGCACTCAATTTCATAAATATCTAAGAGAGGCTAAACCACTGGCATATGAAGTGGGTAGAGACCCTGCAAGCCTTCATATTCACCCTCAAACACAAGAAGGGAGTAATAAAATAAATTTGCAAATGCTTTGAGAAGGAGGGTCTTAACTGTCAACCAAATCAAGATGGAGAGTGTTGGTATTGATTCCTTGAAGAGTATGTATTTTGCTAATGAAGACTTTGGAGAGATCTACAAGGTATGTGAAACTTTTGGTGAGTGGTATCATATTGAGTTTTTTGAGTTTATAATACAAGATGGATTTTTGTTCAAAGGAGTGCAATTGTGTATTCCTAAGTGTTCCATGAGGTTGAATAATATTAGGGAGAAGCATTGTGGAGCAATGGCAGGTCATTTTGGCCTTGACAAGACCCTAGACCTTGTGAAGAGACATTATTTTTGGCCTAAATTGCAGGAAGATGTAAGGAAGTTTGTGGAAACATGTTTCATATGTTAGAAAGCCAAGGGGAAGTCTACAAATGCAGGTTTGTATCAGCCCTTACCCATTCCTTCTAGGCCATGGGAGAGCACAAGTATGGACTTTGTGTTGGGTCTGCCTAGAACAAGGAGAGGATTTGACAGTGTTTTTGTAGTGGTGGACAGGTTTAGTAAAATGGCTCATTTCTTTCCATGTAAGACTTCTTGTGATGCATCATATGTTGCAGACCTATTCTTCAAAGATATAGTCTAGATACATGGATTTCCCCTAAACATTGTTTCAGATAGAGATGTGAAGTTCATAGGTCACTTTTGGAGGACTCTTTGGAAGAAGTTGGGGAATAATCTAGCTTTCTCATCAACCTACCATCCTCAAATGGATGGGTAGACTAAAGTTGTCAATAGGTCATTGGGAAACCTATTAAGGTGTTTGACAAGGCAATATGGAGAGAAGTGGGATAACATTTTGTCACAGGCAAAGTTCTCCTACAATGACACCATAAATAGGAGTACTAGTAAATCTCCTTTCCAGATTGTTTATGCCATCCACCCAAGGGGAGTGTTGGATTTAAGAGAGTTACCCAAGGAAGAGCCCATTAGTGTAGATGGTGAAGCTTTTGCATCAGCCATCAAAGAGGTGCATGACCAATTCAAGTCTCATCTCAAACAATCTATAGTGAAGTATAAGGCTCATGCTGATAAGAAGAAGATAGATGTACAATTTAATATTGGGGATTTGGTATGGGTACATTTGAAGAAGGAGAGACTCCCAAAAGGAAAATACACCAAACTCATGCAAAGGAAGATTGGACCATGTGAGATATTGAAAAAATGTGGACAAAATGCCTATGAGATCCAACTTCCCCCTGATCTTGGATTATCACCCATTTTTAATGTGTGTGATCTTACACTTTTCAAAGGTGATGAAAATGAAGAAGAAGAACCAGTGCAGGTTGCAGTAGAAAATGACATTCCAAGGCATGAATCACCTCAGTTGAGAAAAGTGCTAAACACTAGAGTCACAAAGAAGACAAGGAATAAGGAGTACATTGAGTACTTGGTGGCTTGGTAGGACAAACCAGACTCTGAGGTAGTTTGGATGACAAGTGAGCAAATATCTAATCATGGTGCAGATATACAAACTTTGATCTCAAGTGGGCTTGAGATCTCTTCTCCCAGGGAGTATGGTGCAGGAGAACCTCATCATAAAGCTATTCATGATCCCAAGGATGAAGAATAGGATCATTAGGGTGTCTTTACAGTGTCTTGTGTTTCATGTATGCAAATAAACTCCACAATGTAAGCCCATGTCACCAATTAGGCAATTTGATAAGCCTATTGGGACAATGTGGTCAAAGGGGGTAATAGATGGTCTAGATTTGTGTTTTATAGGTTATAGACATGTTTTATGTGTGTTTATTTGGTCCATGTACGTGGATCCCAACCTTAGAGAGTATGACAACATTTTGTACAAAATTGCTAAAATGCAACTTTTGAGTGCAAAAGTGCAACTTTTTGTAAATCAGTTGGGGGAAGCCTTTAAATGGTTCCAACCTACTCAAAATTTGGTGGGAAACCATTAGATAGTTTTATAAGCCTTGTGGGAATGATTCCCAAGTTTTCTGATGTTGGAGTTGGAGTTTTGAGAAGCAATAATAGACAAAATACCATAGTTTTCCCAGAAATCTTGAGTTTTCAGGTGTTGTAGGTTCCTGTACATACTGATTTGAATTCCACCATACATGGAGTAGATAGGGAGATGAAATAGATTTTTTTTGGTGGTATTCTAAGGTCTTAACTATTCTAGAGTAGAGAGAACCCTCCATTCTTCTAACTGTAACCCAGAAATTGAGGGTTTGGAGAGGTTTTTGAACAAAAATGGCCTTATCTTGCATTCCTGTCCATTAGAAGAATCTTCCTTTAGAGGGATGCAGGATAAGCCTTCTTAATTTAGTTTTTTCATTGGATTTTGCAGGGAAGACTTGGTCATGAGGTAATGGAAGTAAATTAGGTAGGCATCTCTACGTGACTACCTAGGACAAGATTTAGGATAGACATCATAAGTTGTCATAGTGGTGGATTCTAGGTGTGTAACCCTAGAATTAGAGGTTTATCACTATCCCCCATATGCCATAAAGTTTTTGTTTCAATTGGTGTACTGGTAAAGGTAGTTTCTTTGGAAAATAGGGCTAATTGCCCCTATTAGGTCTCTTAGCCTCTAAAGGGAACAAACCTTGTAATTGTAGATCTGGCCAAACCATTTGGGGGATCAGTGCAACTTCCAAAGGGTGTCTGAAATGATTTTTTTGTATGCATGTGTGGAACATTTTGAAGTTAAGATCCATTCTATCACCAAACAGGGCTACAAATCGAGGGGGGTAGGTTTACAGAGGAGGTATAAGGAATTGATGCCCTAAACCAAAACCAATGTTTGAAAGAGTCCTTAGATGGCATGTCTTGGCCAAGTTCAAAATCCCAAGAAGTAGGGGTCACCGGTAAAGCATGTTTGAGGAGTTGAAGCCTTTTACTCATCTTGAGTAGGCCTAAGCTTAATGAATGTGTATGTAGTTTCATCCAAGGTGTAGAGTCCTTCCTTGTAGGACCCTTGTGAGTAGTTAGGGGGTCACTAGCCTAACCTTGTTTGGGCTTGTCATTAGGAGTTTGGGTAGGCCTTTGCATCAAATTCTTCTCACACCCTCACGCTCTGTTCTCCTACATCTGACATCATAAACTTTGATCTTTGATCTGCACATTTATACTTCTTCTTTCTTGCCAAAACAAGGATTTAAACTTGGTGTGCTAGGGTTTCTTCTACTGACCATGAACCATATCAGATCCAATCAAATCTTGTATGAGAGATGAATAGCTTGTGACAAATCAAGCAACACTGCCATTTTTCTTCCTTCCAATACACATTTCCTTAACTTAGCAACATACAACCTGCTTGTCATCCTTTCTTTTTGGTAAATCATCATAAATGATCTCATAGTTCCCTTCACCAAATATGATCTCCATCTCGATATCCTGCATCGATCGTTGCATCATAAATGTGTGTCTTTTAGTCTACATCGAGCCACAAACCTCTACTATCAACCCGTGAATTTTGCCATCTGCATTAAACACGGACTTAGTCAGAAACTACTTCACTGACGTACCCTTCATCTACAACTACATATTTTCCACATGGAGACCATGTGTCAACTCTATCAGCATCCACCTCAGTTGACTGTGTCAGTTTAGGATGACTCATCGACCAAAAACACTCTACCAATATACACATTATACTACCGGTCTTCTTGCCCTACCGGTTATACATTAACCAGTTAACCTATATGCCATGCACTTCACCATTCTATTAGTTAGGTCATGATGACTTAGACTGCTCTCGGTTTAGATTTCATCACTTCCCTATGCACATCTCTGTCTGAAGAGAGTCCTTCATTTTGTCTCTTTGTCAGCTTATTGGTTGCCTTACCTACCTACATATCGGACTGCTATTCATTCTCCTTCACAGAGTTCATATCAGTCAATTATTAGTGTGCTCTTCAATTCAACAAACTTGATGTAGTTTCAATCAAAAACTCTTGCTGATGTTATGAACATATGTTTTGAACCGAAACACTTGAAACCTCTCCAATCATCCATACCAGTTGCTTGACCACCACTTTGTTTCTGAATACTGGTTGACAATGCTCCTGCATGCATACTGGTAACACCCAAGAAAACATCATGCTAACAAACTTCAACCATCACCAACTATGGTACCACCAATCTCCATCTGCATCCCGATGTAACTCCATGTTTGCAATGCTAAACCTTTCATTCTCCTTCATCGGCTAGGCTCTCAACTCACTCGGTTTGTCAAATTGACAAACTCATCACAACTTGCTCTTCCTCTTCTATCCCGGTAACTCATCATGCCTTCTCTTGTTGATCAAATGCATATCTCTCTTTTCACACACCTGAGGCATCTTTATGTTTCACTTTGGTCATCTAGTATGAGCCTTCAAACACCTATCTTTAACTTCTCTATCTTATCCCAAAGGGTTATGATGTATTCTATGCATTTTGTGAGATAAGCTAAGTATTACCACTAACTAGTGGGAGTAGATGGACCAATGTACTCAACCTATCAACACTCGATGAAAATGGATCATTATCACCTGCCTACCAACAACTGGTGGGAACCTGTTGACATTACATTTCTCTCTGCTTTCGATATTGCACTAATATGACTTTACTGAAATTGAGTAGATACATCTTCAACTAGACATATAACCCGGTAGACTTCCCATTTGTCTTCCTTGCTATCTTGAGACAGCACAATTTATATCAGTCTTCTCTTCATCCTATGATAGCATCTTTATCCGGTGGGAGTCTTGTTGAATGGCATCAATCAAACTGCATACCAGTTGTCTGCCCTTCTTCATAAGCTCAACCTTTCTTTCTTACCAGTCACAATGCATATCAGTTCTCAACAACACACTATGAACACATCACTCACCGGTTGACAATCCATACTGGTTGAAATCCTATATCGGTTGACATCAAAGGAAATTCAGAGACCTATCAAATGGGTAAGTTAATTATATTGGAGTATACACAAAAAATTATTTATTATCGTTTTAAGTTAATCCTTCATTTTTAAAACTTTAAGTACTCACAAATTTTGCATACAAAGTCTTTTTTTTCTATCACCTCCTTTATCTATCTCTTGTCTATCTATACTTCTATAAATACCTTTTATCTATCTCTTCCTTCTCTACTTATCTCACTCCTTTTCTCATCCCATCTAGATATTTCCCAAGTTACATCTATCTATGCACATATCTCTCTCTTTCTATTCCTATCTCTCCCTATCCCACTCTATCCTTCTCACTCATTATTTCTATATCTCTCTAATACTCTCTCTTCTCTTTGTATATCTCCCCCTCTACCTTATCCTTCCTATACCTATTTACTACTTCTCTCTATATCACCTCCTTTCTCTCCCTATCTTGTCCCCTCTATCTCTATCTTCCTATAGATCTATCTTCGTGTATATTTATATCTCACTATCTCTAAATCTCACTTATTCACTCCATCTCTCCCTCCATTTTTCCTACTCTCTCTATCCCTTTCTACCATATCTATCTCTACCACCATCTTCACATCTCTATCTCTTTCCCTATTCATCTCTCTTTCTATATGGCCATCTATATTTATATCTCTTCCTCTATACATGATTAATCTACCTATCTCTCTCTTCCTCTATCACCCTCTCTATGTATCTCTCCATTTCTTGACCTTTATCTCTGTATTTACTCCATCTCTATATATCTCTTGCTCTCTCCCTCCATCCTTCTCTATAACACCTATATATCTCTCCCACTTTCTCTCTCCATATCTATCTATCCCTATCAATAATCTCTATTTCTCTCTTTATCACTTTATCACACTATCTTCATATCTCTATCTATCCACATTCCTCTTCCTTTATATCTCTCTATCTCTTCCTTTTTGTATCTCACTCTATTTACCCCTCTCTATCCATTTTTCACTATCTCTCTATATATTTATCTGTCTTTACCTCTCTCTTTCTTTATATCTATCCATCTCCCTCTCCCTTTATCTTCATTTTTATATCTATCTTCCTCTCTCCTTTTCAATCTCTAGATATGTCTCCCTCTCTCTATCCATCATTGTCCTTCATTATTTCTCCCTCTCTCTTCATAGTCCTTAATATCTATATTTCTATTTATGTCTCTATCTTTTTTCTAGGTATGTCCATCTCTCTCTATTTCTCCTTCTATCTCTCCCTCTCTTTATCTCTTAATCTCTCTTAACCCTTATATATCACCTTATTTGTATCTTTATCTTTATACATCTCTATCTATCCCTCTCTATATATTTATCTCTTCTACCTCTCTTTATCCCTCTACTATCTCTTTATTTGGATCTTAGTTCTTTATGAGGTGTGTGCAGTATCTTTTCCCTATAACTTTTGTTGCTAGGGAGCGAGGGGGAGATGGGGAGAGAGGTGTGTGAGAGAGAGAGAGAGAGATAGAGAGAGACTGTGAGAGGGAGAGATGGGGAAAGAAGTGGAGATAGAGAGAGAGAGAGTGAGTGAGATAGGGAGATACAAAGAGGGAGAGGGTGATCAAGAGGAGGGGCATGGGGAAGAGGGAAGAATAAAAAAAGGTAGAGGCTAAGAGAGGTTAGAGAGAGAGGGAGACAGAGAGAGAGATAGAGAGAGAGAGAGAGTTGGGGATGATTAGGGGTCAGACGAGAGGGGAGAGGGGAAATTTTTAACAAAGGAAGAGAAGGAAAGATGGGGAGAGAGGTGAAGAGAGAGACAAAGAGTAATTAGGGGAAGGGGAGAGAGGTGTAAGAGAGAGAGGGAGTAATTAGGGGGAAAGAGAATGACATAGAGAGAGGGAGGTAGAGAGAGTAATTAGGGGGAGGGGTAGAGAAGGGTGAGGAAATTATCAATAAAGGGAGAGGGGGAGAGATGCTAGAGAGAGAAAGGGTAATTGCAAGGAGGAGATAATGAGAGAGAGAGAGAGAGAGAGAGAGAGTTGGGGCAATTAGGGGTAGGAAGAGAGGGGGAGGGGCAATTATCAATAGAGGGAGAGAAGGAGAGATGGGGAGAGAAGTGAAAAGAGAGATAGAGAGAGAGAGAGAGAGAGAGAGAGAGAGTTGGGGAAATTAGGGGTAGGAAGAGAGGGGGAGGGGCAAGTATCAATAGAGGGAGAGAAGGAGAGATGGGGAGAGAAGTGAAAAGAGAGATAGAGAGAGGGTAATTATGGGGAGGGTGGGAGGGGGGAGAGGAAATTATAGAGAGAGACAGAGAGAGAGAGAGAGAGATAATTAGGGGTAGGACAAGAGGGGAGAGGGGCATGCATTAGCAAAGGGAGAGAAGGAAATATGGGGAGAGAGGTGAAGAGAGGTACAAAGAGTAATTAGTGTGATGGGGAGAGGGGAGAGAGGTGTAAGAGAGAGGGTAATTAGGGGGAAAGAGAATGGCAGAGAAGGAGGTAGAGAGATAGTAATTAGGGGGAGGGGTAGAGTGGGGTGAGGAAAGTATCAATAAAGGGAGAGGGGGAGAGATGTGTTGGAATCCCAGAACACTGAGAGGGGGGGGTGAATCAGTGTTCTATTGGTATGATTGATTTTTACCTTATTAAAGAATACATACACCAACTGATATAACGATACATATAGAAATGAAAGAAATAAATAAACCAATAAGCCAATCACATAAATGAATAGCATAACACATAGAAATATATGTGGAATACCTTAAAGAGGAAAAACCACGGTGGGATTTGTAACCCACAATATCAATTCACTAGCCATATGAAGAGATATTACAAAATATAGGAGCCTTCACTTGCAGGAAGGCTTACAGCCTAGAGAACACCGCTCAATCACAAAAGGAGCCTCACTAACTACATATAAATCTAGACTACAATCCAGAGAAATGGATGAATTGCTAAGATATCATCTTCTATGCCTAAATATAGTTCTGATTAAGCTCCGTTTGTTCCGGTCTGAAACCCTAAACCCTTTACCAGAATACCCCTTTACAAAAATATCCTCACATACATGATCTCTCTCATTTGTTTTGCATATCCTTCACTAATTCCTTCCTAATACATATTCACATGATATTTCAAAATGATCTAACCATCTAACCTATATACCCTATACAATTCATATGCCTTATGTTGGCTTACAATATCAATATACATGTCAGCTAGATAACATAAATACATGAATTTGTAAAAACATATGCCAGATCCAAAAGATGTCGGCCTTCAATATCGATAACCTAATTCTAAACCATGTCAGCCTACATTATCAGTAACCAAAGAAATCCTTCCATCCTACTAGTGTCAGTGTAGTGTTTGTGAAGTGCCTGTCGATACACAACTAAAACAAAATATGAAGTCGAAACAAGATACCATGTTGCCATCAATGACAACATAGTGAAACCAACCAATTGAGTGTCAATTGCCAAGAATCTCCCCCTTTGGCATTGATGGCAACACTCATGTGAAAAATGATCATGGTTTCATCTACCGGTTTCATCCTAAGCCTGTTCCCCCTGAACTAAATATTCATCAATAAAAAATACTCCATATCTCCATCTATATACTCCCCCTAATGTATAAAACTCCCTCTTTTTATTTTTCACATCAATATCTATCCCCCTTTGACATCAATGCCATCAAAAATTCCAAAAAGAATACCAAAAATTCAAAACCGGGACAAAGAATGAAAAGACTGTACAATGAATATCCAAAAAATACCTTATCGGAGCTGAATATATTTGAAAATATCTGGATATGCCTTCTCCAATAGCTGAAGATAAGTATCCCATCCAGATTTGAAAGTGCTGAAAATAGATACAAGTCCATTTAGCATATGGGAAAATGACTCTTTCTCATTTAACTCTGCTAGTGTGGGCTTACCAACCATATCTATACACTCCTTCTTATGTACACTAAGTGAATCTAACTGGGGACTCACCAAACCTCTAAGAATTTTGGCTCTTCTTATGATTTTTTCTTTTTCTTTCTCAAGAATAGAAATTTGGGCTTCCAAAACCAAAATCTGACCATCAATGGATGTAGTCAATGAATTCAATTCATCAAAAGAATTGGCTATACCTGCAATTTTCTCCTAAGATTCCTTAATCCTCTTATCCAAATTAATTGTAAGTACATCTGTGTTACAACATACTTTGTAAATATTTATACATTGCTTTAAAGAATTGTCAATCAATTTCAACCTTTCATTAATCTTCTTCCTCTCAGACTCGATCACTTGATCAAATGTACCTCTTTTTGCCTATGTGAACCTCTCCAGTGCTTGTCGGTTTGAAATATGCTACAAGGATTAAAAATCCTTTGAAATGTGCTCTATAATTGTCTTAAGCTTGCTGGATGGGCTCGCTTCTCTATCAAACTTGCACTCTGGGACTAGTCTATCCAAAATAGTGATAGACTGATCAATAATCCCTTTATCTATAGATCCCTCCTTCATCAATTTATGTGCAGCCATCATCATGAGTTGAGTAGAGCTCATCTCGGTTATGCTTTTCTTTTCAACCTGCAAGGTGTCAATTAACAAAAATGATGGACTCAGTACCGGTTCCCTACTAGATTCCCCTTTCTTCTCCTCTAATGATTTAACCTTTATAGCTTCCTCACTTGCACCGGTGGCTTCACCACTTGGTGCAATCTTTGTAACTATTGGTTCCTCCCTAGGAACTATAACCTTATCTTGTACATTTGTATCTGGAATATTGTTGTCCTCAACATTAGTATCATGTACATTATCAACCTTTACATTCTTTGTATTTGTTGGTATCTCAACATTTGTCTGTACATTTGTATCTACTGGGGGCTTAATTTCCACTATCTTAATGTGTTTCAAAATTATGGGTGAAGTACCCATAATACCCTTTCCTTTTCCTTCAATTGGGATGTCTGTAGTATCTGTCTTAGATTCCGAAGCCATGGTTCTCTTCAAATAACTTAACCCATGCCTTATGGGTCTCCTTGATTATCTCATTTACCCTTCCTAACATGAGACTGATTATTCTATGTTTGTTGTTAAAGATTTTGCTATCTACCACCTCAAGTGTCCTATCCATCTTCTCCAGAGCAATAGAAATAAAAATAGATAACAACTCTTGTATCTTAATATTCTTGTCCTCTTGCATTTCTGATAGTCTCCTAGAATCAAACATATCATACAATTCTAGCTATATTTGGTTTTCAATTTCTATCAAGGCTATCTTATAAATATACAAATATAACAATAGGGTTTCCTCTACCTCTCTTTGTTCATCATCCTCTAAATGTTCATAATAAAATTGTACATACTTTAACATACCATCCTGAGTAATCTCATTAACTAACTCTTCACAAGTCTTTGGTGGAATGATAGTTACCTTACCAAATTTAATTGCCAAATCAATGTCAACCTTCTTCTTCCTTCTTCCAGTACCAGATGGAGCTGAAGGTGTTACTTTTGGAGCTTGCTTCTATGTCGTTAACTTGAATGTAACTTTCCTAATCGGTTGCTTTTTATCCTCTACCTTAGTTTCTTTAGTTTTATTCCTTATAACCCTTTTGAAAACCAAAGATGTGTCATCCTTAGATGTAGACTCTACTGCAATAGGCTCAATAAATACTTCTAGTTCTTTTCTCTTCCTGCCTTTCTTCGGGACAACATCAATCAATGATTTGATGTCTTGTACAAAAATTTCTACAAACTTACTCGCCTTACCTTCCTTGTTCTCTCTTTTCTTCCGATTGAACTCAATTTCAACCTCTTGTGTCTTCTTCTTTGCAGTACCACAAGGTTTCTCAGCTTCATCAATAGGTGAATCAATCAATATATTTGCATAACCATCTAAAATCTGTGTATCAACTTCATAGCCCATCTCCTCAATCTAGATATTTTGGGGTTTGACCGCTTCCATGAGTGTTTCATCTTTATTCACCATGAAGCATATGTCAATTGAGTATTTCTCAACAATGTGCTTAGGAATCCTTTCTCTAGATTTCATAGCCTTCTAGAATGCCTTAAAATAACCCCATACTTTGTCATCTCTTTGATTACCTAATGTAGCAATAGACTATTTTAATTGCCTCCCTACCAGGATATCAAATGCCCATTATCTCTTCCCAAAACTGGGAGTCTCATTACTGAAAAATAGCATTAAATAGACAATTAGGTTACCATACCGGAAAGTCCCTTTTTTTTCTCCTTTAATCTTTCCTTGTTTTATCAACAGTTCATCCAACATCCAACCACATAGATCCAATTTCTCATTTTCTCTCATCATCTTATAAGTTGCGTAAATGCAGGAGCTAGAAATAGAATTTAGTTGGTTTGATTATGTTACCTTGTAACCAATGACCATGCTACCGAATCTGATGTCTATATCGGTGATAGTATTGTTTCTCATAGATCACCTGTCTGATGTTGTGTTGATAATCTTGTTGACATGATCATTAGAAACCTTCTTATCTGAACACTACCCAACCTGTGGTAAACCGGTGATTGCCCTGATGGATTCCTTTGTAATCTTATATGGTTTATCTAACCAGATAAACTCTCCATGCACTCTGCTCAAAACATACCTAATGATTTCATCTTCAAATTTTGGAATGTCTAGAATGTCGATAAACCCTAAATCCTCAATGTGCTTGTACTCAGGTTTAACCTTTCTAGAATCTCCCATTATCTCATTCATGTACATGCTCTTGATATCAGTCATTCCCAAATCCTCAATATGACAATGGGTGTAGGTTCTTACATCTTCAACATACACAACTCCTTCCGGGACATGGGAAAAAGTGCCAACTAAACCGTCCAGGGTAGCAACATGTGGATATCGCTTGAAAATCGGCCTGGGATGGTCCTTGACCTCAACAATAGTCGGATTTGTAACAAAGATAAGTACAAATGATGACCCTGCTTCCATGATTAAAGATAAATACCTATGAATTACTTCCGGTGAGAAACCCTAAATACCTCTTCCAATCATTGGTGAAATTGCTCAAGAAGATATCTAATCACATTAAATCACCTTTAATCGCTCTCAAATTGCTCTGAATCACTCTTGAATGTAAGGTGATAAAAAATGAAGTAGATTCAACCTTTTATCCTCCAAGAAAAAATCCTAATCTTTCATTGAAATCAATGACTTCTGGTGGAAGATACCGGATCTCGATAAAACATCTCCATGCCGGATAAGCATCTCCAATGTCTATAACATCTTCCAAAACCTCTTCCTAGGGCATATACAACATGTTCATGAATTTTTGCCTACCCCTAAGGCATCTGCCTCAGCTACCGATTGAGATACCTGTCGGTGCAGGAGCAACCTCCTCTGTCAGATAAGTAACCAGTGAATTACCATCTACTAATTGTTCTTCAGTCTTCCTGACCCATCTCTGGGTATGATCTTGTCGAATTTCATTAACTTTTTCTTTCCCTTTCTCATTTGATCCTCCATTACCAACCAGTGGATTTCTGCTTCTATAGAATTTAGCAATATGTCCAACCTCATTACATGCATAACATGTAGCATTGTTCTTTTGAATTTATTTGCTAAAACTGATATAATTGCTTGACCTACACTGATTAGCCATATGTTCAAATTTTCCACATGCATAACACTTAACATTCATTCTGCAATCTTATGTCTTATGACCATACTTATTACATTTAGAACATTGATCGAGAGTAGAATCAGAGTTCTGATTTGCTCTATTTCTATATTTCCTATCCATGTGACCAAATTTATTGCAAACAAAACATCTACCATTAAATTTGTAAGCATTAAACTTCCTTACTGGTGCCTTATGGTTTTGATCTTCATTAGTAGTACCAGAACTCTATCCTTGTTCAAATCCAAGTCCACTAGAATCTCCATTTTGCCTTTGTCTCTTCAACAACTCATCTAGTTGTGCTGAACTAATCTTGATTTTTTCTTTATACTCACTTGCAATAGCTAGATTATCTCTTAGAATTATCACTTGTCTTTCAAGCTCTTGTTCATTACTCTGGGATTGTACTAATTTAGTTCTCAACATATCATTCTCATGAACCAACCTACCACATTTTTCAAATTTGTTCTTCAGAGATACAACAAGATTTTCTTCCTTTTTCTTTCGGTCTTCAATCTCCTTAGATATTCTCATAGTTATAGCTTGCATTTCATTTCTCATGACCATGTTCTCCTGACTCATCTTCTGACACTATTCTTTAAGTGTATCTTTCTCTTCATCATCCTAATTTTGCAAAAGTTCCTTCCTCCTAGCTTGAACAAATGACAACCTCTCCTGTAGAACAAGAATGAATTCCTGAGCAGAATTCAATTCATTTTGTAACTTCAAGTTCTTCATCCTTTCAACATCATAATCTTCAAGTGTCATCTCAACTTGCTTTTCCAAACCCATATCTATGGATTCCGGATTCACGATCTCCCTCAAGTTGTTAAACTTCCTCCGAGACACAAGGCTCTGATAACAATGGTTGGAATCCAAGAAAATAGAGAGGGGGGGTGAATTAGTATTCTACTAGTATGACTGATTTTAACCTTATTAAAGAATGCATACACCAACCAGTATACTGGTACATATAGAAATGAAAGAAGTAAAGAAACCAATAAGCCAATCACATAAATGAATACCATAACACACAGAATTATACATGGAAAACCTCAAAGAGGAAAAACCACAGTGGGATTTGTGACCCATAATATCAATTCACTGGCCATATGAAGAGATATTACAAAATATAGGGGGATGCACTTGCACGAAGGCTTACAACCTAGAGCACACCGCTCAATCATAAAAGGATCCTCACTAACTACATATAAATCCAGACTACAATCCGGGGAAATCAATGAACTGCTAAGATAGCATCTTCTTTGCCTAAATACAGTTCTGTTAAGCTCTGTCTGTTCTGATCTAAAACCTTAAACCCTTTACCAGAATACCCCTTTACAAAAATATCCTCACATACATGATCTCTCTCATATATTTCACGTCTCCTTCACTAATTCCTTCCTAATATATATTCACATGATATTTCAAAATGATATAACCATCTAACCTATATACCCTATATAATTCATCATGCCTTATGTCGGCTTACAATGTCAATATACATGTCGGCTAGATGACATAAATACATGAATATCAAAAACAATTTCCAATGCAAGATCCAAAAGATGTCGGCCTTCAATATCGATAACTTGATTCTAAACCATGTCGGCCTGCATTGTCGGTAACCAAACAAATCCTTCCATCCTACCAGTATCAGTGTCAGGGCCGGTGTTGATGTCGGTGCTGGTGTAGTGTCTATGAAGTGCCTTCTAGTACACAACTGAACCAAAATATGAAGCTGGAACTGATGAATACTAAGAGGGGGGGTGAATTAGTATGCCAAAAATATTTGCACTTAAACACTTTGCTAGACTAACACTAAACTGGTAAATCAGTTTAGCAGACAAACCGGTTAGCACACATGTAAACCAAATAGCAAATAATGCATTCACCCACAAAAGCGCAAACACCATAACACAAGAGATTTTGATGTGGAAACCCAAATGGGAAAAACCACGGTGAGATGGAACTCACAAGTAACTATCTGCAGAGTAGGAACCAGACCGGTTAAGGTCTTGCAATGTTCTTTACTAGAACAAATCCTATTAGGAATCTCAATCTCTGTTAGGAGATAAGTCCGATTAAAGACTACCTTGCTAGAGGATTTTAGATCCACAAATGTGAACCACCTTGTTAGAGGATTTACAAGAGGCTTTTGGGTCTACCCAGTTAAGGGCTACAAACTTGTCGAAGATGTGAGTAATCAACAAGTGAGTGATCTAGCAAATAGCACAGATTGCTTGGTTAGATCCTTGATAGCTCGTTCCTAATGCATTCTAGCATTACTTTAGTCTTCTACACATTCATACTCTCTCTAACTCCTCAACCACCTTAAACCCTAGAAACAACATCAACCACAACAACAACATCAACTTCACCAACAACCTAAAACCCTAGACATGATGTCCTTATAAAGGAATCTGATTTCATGTTGGTCCAATAGGATTACAATACAATTTCCTAGGTTCAATGTATCTAGACATATCTAGTAACATGACATAAAAAGCACCATTAAAGTGTCAGCACCATCAAACAATCGGTGGATGGTAACTCATCATAGAGTATTACCGGTTCATACAAAATACCGGTTCAAGCAAAATGCCGGTTCCCGGTTTGACAAAATGAAGACTAGGAAATATGTGTTCTGCTGCTTTGATCCTTCATACCGCTTGGGATCCTTGAACTGCTTGGGGTCAACATACTGCTTAAGATCAGTAATCACCTTCTACAAAACACCAATAGTCTAAGGACTATAATGCATCATACCAGTTGGAACATGTACCGGTTGAGCTTTAACTTATACACACAAAAATGATCTCAATGCAAGTGTGTGTCCATCAATGATAATCACAACATAATCATCAAAAATGCCAACAATCTCCCCCTTTGGCATTGATGGCAACACTTAGGAAATTTTGACATCTAAGTGTTTTACAACAAAATATGCCAAAATCAAAATTACTCCCCCTGAGCATATACACTATCCCTTTTTCCGAACATACAATGTATACTACTTCTAAACATAAATAACATGAAAGTATACAGCAAAACATTCAAAATTTATACTTCTCCCCCTTTGCCAACAATGACAAAAATAATATTACAAACTAACCCATGTTTCATTAAAATAATAAGTGTTTATGATAGTAAAGAATCAAACTTGTCAAAAATAGATTTAAAGTCCTGCAAGAATTGTTTCATAGATAAAGACTAGGACTCAAGTAGGGAGGTGGCTACTTCTTTCTCTGTCTGCATCTAGGAGACCTATTCTTCCATGGCATCTATTGTGCTCATCTCCTGTGTCATTGTTAAGGCATCTAGATTGAGATAGCACTTCTGAAGTATTTGCAGATGTGGGAGTAGAACTAGTTGTAACTCCTACAAATCTTGTGACTGGGTGCTGATCTCATGCTCTATTTTAGTAGACTGGATATGAAACCAGTGAATGGTTTGCCCATAAGCTGTAAAGGAGTCATATGGTGGCTTGAAGGTGCTCATGTATGACTGTAAATCAGATTGAAGCATTTGCTTATGTGCAAGCACATCGTCACAAAATAGATGGGGTTGGCAAATCTTGCTGAGTAGAAGATTCCCCTCATCCAGAGCATTCTTTATATCCTTCTGTGCTTTTTCCAGTTTAGACTAGAGCTCATTAAGCTTCTTCACTAGGGCAATGTTGAGAGCCTTTTGATGCTCTTTCTTGGCATTTGCCTCCACTACCTCCTCTAAGCTCTGCACTTGATCATCCACTACTGTGCATAGGAGCTTTAATTGGGCCAATGATGAGTCAGTGCTGGGGAGGTTTGTGTCGGGTAATAAACCGATAAGAGTGTCCACTGCAGCTTGGATCACATCTTACTCCTTTTTCCTCTATATCACTTCAAAGCATTCTTGTGCAACCTTGATGCTCTGCAGTAGCTCCATTTCACTTGCAGGCTAGAGGTCAATGGGACTGGTGAGGTTAGCCGGTTTGGCTTGACTACTAGTTGCCTTAGGAGTCTCCATCTGTGTGCTCTTTTCCACTTCTACTTCCTTGTCCTCCTCTGCCTTCTTCTTCTCTGCTTCTTTTCTCTTTTCCTCTTCCTTATCCTCCTCTACCTTCTTCTTTTCTGCTTCCTTTCGCTTCTCCTCCTCCTTTCTCTTCTTCTCATCCTCTTCCTCTTTCTTCTTCCTTGCATCTTCTTGTTTCTTTTTCTCTTCATCCTCTTCTTTTCTTTTCTCCTCTTCTTCTTTTCTCTTTTCTTCCTATTTCCATTTCTCCTCATCTTTTTCCTTCTTCTTCTTGTCCTCTTCCTTTTTCTTCATCTCCTCTTCATCCTTCTTCTTCTTCTCCTCTTCTTCTTTCTTCTTCTCCGCTTGCTTCTTTGCTTCCTCATTTTTGTCCTCAGTTTCCTTTTGCTTTACTTCTTGTTCTGCCTGCTTCTCCTATCTTGTTGCTTCCGATGGTGTACCCTGAGCAACATCCTTGTGAGGCCTCACCTTGACTCATTCTGACATTTCAGTGATTTTTATATTGATACTATTATGGATACTTTATTTTGATGCATTTTGGAATTTAGAACTTATATGATTTCAGGATTTGGATAACATTGCTATATATTGATGATTTATTTATATGCTTTATGAGATAGAACACTACATGATTGTTAGATAAGATGAAATTGTGGTGATAAATGTTGTTATTGAATTTGTAGGACTTTACTATGATAATAGAATTATGAAGTATGCTTAAGTTTATGAGAATTGGGATGAATTGCTTATGTGAAATTTCTTGGATAAAAGATGTATTTAATTGGTTCAGATGTAAATTGTATGCAAGTGATGATGTGTATTATTATTCCTTTGAATTATATTATATGTGGATATTTGAAAGTACTAATGTGTAAATTGAGATGCGCAGGAAGTTATCCATGTGACCATGGAAATATTATGGAGAACCAAACCTAGACCTATGTATGTTCGTAAGCCAGGGTTTGTCTATTTGGAGAGACAACACCCCGTTTGTGTTGTATTTTATTCGTAACAGTATATGTTGCATGTGTATTAAGTATTATTTAGTTGATTTGTGTAAAATCCACAAGAGACGATTTCATGTATTAAATTGTAAAAGTGTTTTATTTGTGTCACTTGACACGTGTGGATTTAAGTTTGAATTTTTATTTTTGTCTCTTGGTGGGAAAGTGTTCAACTATAGCTTTTTCAAATAATGTAATGTGATGTCATAAATACCTTGGGTAAATAATCTTTGGGGTCGTCAACATAGGTTTGACCCGAAAATAAACTTCAGAGGGGTTTAAAGTGGGTTAAATGAACACCTAGGGGTAGTTTAATAGGGTTTCCTAAAGCCCATAAGGTATACCTAAGGGTTACGGGTAATTTTAGGCAAGTTTCTACTCCTAAGTGACCTTTTAGACACCCTAAAATTTGACTTTTCTGAGTTGTGCGAAAATTGAAATTAGAAGATTGAGCTTAGTTGTAAAATTTCCTTTTTGAATGAGAGTTCCCTTTCCCATTTTGTCTTACCTTCCTCTTTAGTTTTTAGAAACTTGTGAGAACTCACAGAATGAGCTTCTTAAGCAAGAATTTGAAAATTTGAGGGTAATCACCCACTCTCCATTTTTGGGAGACAAGAGAAATTTTGAAAAGAATAGAATAGATTTGGATAGTAAAATTTGGCTAAGGGTAGAAGGAGAAGATCCATGGATTTGGGAAGCTCTTGCTCAACCATATTAACCTGCCTTTGGGCAGATTAAGGTTGGTTACATTCTTCTTATAATGACTTCTTTTTGCATGTGTTTGAAAGTATGTTGGTGAAAAAAAAAAAATCGTTTCCTTGTATGTTCTATTTGGGTATTTCATTTGGTATTTGTATTTTGTTTTGTATATGTTTTTGGGAGTCTTCAAGACCTCTTACTCTTGGGAGAGAGGAGGATCTTGTGGGTGGTAGCAGTGACAACCCTCGAGTGAGAGACTCTCATTATCAGAGCGATCACAAGGGATTTTTGTGTGACCCTTGCTGCATGGCCTGTTTGTGCAATGGGGGTCATAAGGAGGGATATGAAGGGATATAAGGCTAGAATGCCTTGGGGGGCATAAGGATTAAGGGGTTGAAAATTCTTGATGTATTTGTTGTGCCATGAGGTGGCTACATGTTTTCCATACTTGCAGTTCTCCTCGGGGTATTGGTCCACTACCACCCTTAAAAAGGTCACCACCAAGGTGTGGTGCAGTGTAACCGGGTTGGGAGTGTGTTTGATTTGTGTGTATTATGTCTTCTATGTGTTTGCATGTTTGTTTCCCATCTAGGGCTTGGTTCTCCGAGCTCAGGGGTGGCTACCAGTTAGCCTAGGCTAGGAGGTGAGCACTCCATGGTCATAGTTGTGATTTATTATGTAGGATTGTCGGGAGAAAAGAATAGGATAGGTGGAAAGTTGCAGGAGTTATTGTTGCAGAAATTTATTTGCAGTTGTAATTATTAGTTTTAAAAGGAGAAATATACCCTCATTCGTTGAAATGTGAGGCAAATTGTAAATTAGAAATAAAGAAATGAGATTTAGTTATTGTTATTTAGATAAAGAAACATCTTGTAAATTTTGCATAATACCTTTTGGATTGTAAAAAGCTAGATATATTCATATTTCTATTTGAAAAGAAATACTTTTGAATTCCATGCAAAAGTCACTGAAATATAAAAATCATTTTTATTTAATTCTGTGTTTTCTTTTTTATCTACGATTTTGTCTTCATTCTAATTGCAGAAAATATGAGTTGTAGTTGTTGATAGAATTTATTAAAATATATATATATAATATCTATTTAGTTGTTGTAATAGTTGCAGAATCAGTAATTTATTTATTGTAGGAAGAAATGAGTATTCCTAAATTAGTATTTCCCAAAGTTAAAATAAAATCGTATATCTGGTGTGTTTATGATAAATTGATTTGTAGGAAATTTTTCCATTCTTAAGCATTTAAAATAAACTAAAACAAAAAAGGCATAAGTTAGGCTTGCATGCATAATGTAGATTAAAAATAAATTATATATTTCTGTTTTCTGTAAAAGCAATATAGTGCAATAAAGTTTTGGAAAATATTCTTTCATTTACTTTAGAAAGCTAGATATGTATCTTAAATACTGGCAATATTTATTTTCAGAAATTGATATCTATAGTAAACAGATTTATTACTTTACTTCTTTTCCTACAATTGAAAATCAGAATCTTCCATGAATTCGGTTTTATTATAAGAAAAGAACTAATAATATAGTTATATATAAATATATATAATTATATACATGCAGATTTCATGTATATATTTATATATACATATATATAAAACATATCATAAAATTTTCTTGCGAAACAAATGTAGATATAAACCTAAATATATATACACAAATATATATATATGAATATATATATATGAAAATGTATATATATATATAGATTTATTAAACTTAATGGATTTCCTTTTTAAAAAAAAATGCATGTAATTATATATATGAAAAAATATATCTAATTTATTTACATATATTAAAGATATTTTATGATATAATTGTAGCATCGTAAATTGTACGCACTTGCTAGGGTGGTACAATTTCACACCTAGTTTAGCACCCGCCTTGGCGAATTTTGCATTTTGCATTGCATTTCCCCTTTAGCACTTAATTAATTAAATTAATTAGGTCTAGGGTTCTATTTTATCATCTCCCATATCATAAAGTTGGGCCCTTTTCATTAAAGTGTGCCCCTTTCATTTTATTCTTCCAATACATCATTTAATCAAAAACCCTAATTAGGTCCTATTTTGAACTTGGGGGCTTGATTTCGGGGGTCAAAACATCTTGAAATCAGCTGTAACTTCGGGATTCGCTCTAAAATCATCATATCCGACGGCCCTGAAAATTTGGTGAAAAGTTGTCCGGACCATGGCGCCCGACGTGCACATGGTCTCCGACATTTTTCTCAAAATTTTAGGAGCACGATCCAATCATAAAATAAAGCTTAACCCCAAGATATTGGTGGGAGATTCAATCTCTAGGTCAGCCAAAAGTTGAAATTAAGACCTAGGGTTTCATATATAAGAACTCTCTTTCTTCATTTGAAAGGATCTGAATTTTTGGTTTCAAGGACCTTCTATGCAGTGAAAGAGGAGATCTTTGAAGACTTCAACAACATTCAACATCCATCCTGTTGTTCACCAAAAGTGATAACCCAAGAACACCTGCAAATCTTTCTATGAAATGGCCAATTTCAGTCTACAAAACACATCAGGGCTTGGACAACATAACATAGGACCCTAATTGATCCTCCTGCACTTCAGGTTCTGCTAGACCTAGGGGGGGACACCCTTTTGATGCATTGAATACAACAATTACAGACACATAACTGCATCAACATTAAGCAGATAGATCATTTCACAAGCTCAACATATTAGGAAACATTACAGATTGGCTAGATCTGTATAGACAATAGGATGAAATAGAGCTTGGAAAGAATGGAACACACACCCCTAAACACAAAGGGAAATAGATTTATCTTTTAAAATGTTGATCTGAAACCATCCCCAAACTTGCAAGACCAGTGCCTTGTTCATTGGGCAACAGAGTCACAGACATAACTACAAATATGAATCATAGGTGCAAGCTTATTTTCCTTAAACAAGATATTCATGCATCAATACCTTATATTAATGCACTATTTGATTCATTCACAATTTTATCAGATCTGGAAATATATTTCATCATTTATGATTGACTACAGAGTTTAAAACCTTCCTTGAAGGATACCTATAAACAATCACACAATTTCTTTGAAATTGACAAATCTTATCCTCCTTGAGGATTCAATTCATAATAATGAAATACTTACACAGAGACAATACTGTGAGGAATTTACTCATGCCTGACACAAGCAAGACCTGCAACTAAAATCACATTTACAACAATGCACTGCAATCTTCTGTACCCTGAAACAAACCAGAAGCATTTACAAATTTGGGTCATGACATTCAGAAATGGAAGCCATCAAATCTGGAGCATTTTCTAAATTTCTGGAACCCCTACAACTGAGAAGAATTCGGAATAAAAAGAGGAGAGAATAAAATCAAATCTGCAACTGAATTGCCAAGTGTCTCCTCTCTAACTGAATTTCGTTCCTGTGAAAACTGCATCCAAAATATCCCACATTTGCCAAAATTAACCTCATAATCGGATTCCTCGCTCCGAGATCTTTCCGGCGATATATAATACTTTATATTTTGGCCAAAATTTAGACCCTGGGCGAATTTATCCTCATTTGTGCTCAGTCATTTAAATATTTCGAATTTCAATATAGTTTGAACTATATTATTTAATCATTTTAAATTTGATTTTTTGCCTCCATTTGTGCTCTGACGCCTTGCCACGTGGCGGCCTCTGATTGGTCGATGGGGTTGACCGGATGTCACCTGGGATGACACTTCATCATCGCCACGTCATCTGCTTCGTCACTGCCACTTGGCCGCTTGCTTGTATGCCACATCATCGCCACCTCATCGGGACCCGCGTGCTGGACTGTTGGCCGTACCCGCCACCTACGTGCCACGTGGACGGCTCACGTTCATCCTCGCTATTTCGCTGGTTTAACTCGCGTGCATCTTCCCTTTGCGAAATAGCGCGAGCCGTCGATCTCTCTCGAACTTGCTCGCTCTTTAACTCGGCCTTCGTCTGCAAAATTTTGCTTTTTGCCTCGGGAAGCATGCCTGCGTGGGATCCACTTTGTCTTCGTCCAATCAACTCCTTCATCGCCTCGGGAAGCGTGCTCGCACGTGGGCCCGCCTTGGGCGCCCATGGGCACCTTGTGTCAAAAGACTTTATGGCTTAGACATTATAGTATAATGCGTTTTTGTATATAAATACCAAAAACGTCCCTTTCCCAGCCAATGTGGGATTAAAACATTAAGCCTGGGACTGCATTTTGGAGGTTTCTGAGACTTGCCAATGTCGTTTTCCAGATTCGTTTGCATTGCTTGGAAGTTTATAAAACATCTGAAACTCTATTCCACACAGCTGCACCTCACATCATTGCATATGGTTGGGGTTTCTAATTTCTTTTCAATACCACAAAGAGGGGATGGCAAAGTCATGTGGCTGCTATATTTGTTTCATGATATTGTTGCTGGTAACCATACTGTGAATCTCCCTCTTTGAAATGCATTATCTACTGTCTAAATGAGGGGCGATCCATCATTCCATATTTGGTGCTGGTTGCATCCATTGAAAGTTCCAAGTGCTGAGAGACCACGCAGAGGAGAGGATTGGGGACAAAACACTTTCCATTTGCATTTTATAAAATCCAATGTGCCCAATCCATGCTACTGCTGCACATTGCCTCTTGCTACTGCTGGAAGACTTCAACCTGCCCAATCTCCAGCCATTGTGAGAGACTAAACTGCTGTTATTCTTGTTTTAATGGTTTTTCATTAAGCTCATGCAAGAGGAGAGGATATTAGCCTTGCCAATGTGCATTCGTTGGAGTTCCATTGAAAACTCAACCACACCCATCCACGCAGGGGCTGCCATTAAGTGTTTGCATTTAATTGAAAGCTTCTACATTTTAAACTTCACTCCACGTAAAGGGAGGCTAGTGGTAGAGGCAATTCCATTTGGTTAAAAGCTGCCCCCCAAAACTCCACACAAAGGATTAAATTGATGTTTGTATTGGCTGGAGTTTTAAAATGCACTCCCAAACATCACACACAACAAGGAGAATGCTGGGAAGGTTGTGGAATTTGGCTTTCAACCTCCCAAATTAAATTTGGTTGAAAGGTTTAATAAATTTCCACATGCCAATGCATTTGGTTTAAAACTTTTAAATGGTCTTCTCAACACCATGGCTGCCAAGTGCATTTGCATCAAAACATGCCAGCTTTATTTAATTTGAAAACCTTTCAATTTTCCACATACCAATTCGCATTTGGTATTGGAGTTTCTCTTCTCTCTCACTGTCCGACTGGTGAATTGCATTCGAGCCAATATGGATACACATATATTGCCAGGGAAAAAGAACATTTCAACATTAAAATTAAAGCACGGGCATGAGCCAGGTCGGGCCCCAAAGTGGGTCCGACTAAAAAAATTTTCGTTTTCAAGCTACTGGCCTCTGGAATATCTTAGGAACCTCAAACATACCTCTGGAATCGATCGGCACCATTTTCGGATCACAAAATTGCATTTTACATCCTTCAGGCAATTACGCCACAATTTTCGCATTTAATCGCGATGACGTAATTTTCAAACCTGTCAAAACACCTTTCTGGAGCTCGCCATCTGACAAGCATGTACTTTGATATACAAGGATGATATCTACCAAACGGTTTCTCAAGACGAGTCCCGAGCGAAGAGATAATAATTTCCGAAAATGCCCAACTGGCTTTGTCGACACTGCGGACCTGATGAAGTCAATGTTCTGGCAACACATGACGCCTTTCTCAAAAATATCAAACGACCTCCGTAGGCTCTCAAATTCGGAACATAGGTACCTTTAAGTACATGTTAAATCTTTGAATTCTCAGTTTGATCACCCGACTGACAGGATGCAAATGGCGCGCTCACCAAAATGGCTACATTAACTGATCTAACACTGGAAGTGCGGATAACTGAATTTGATGGCAAAATGAATCTTTTTGAAAACCGATCAAACGGATTGATAAAGGCTTGAAATTTGAAATGTAGCTCACCATTTATACCAAAATTAGCCCGGAACAAACATTCTGACATGACATTTACCAGGACATTTTTACACTTGTGCAAACCTCACAAACTACAAACGGATTTGGCTATGAAAACAGAGCAAACGGATTCGTTAGGACTTGAAATTTTGTAGGCTGACTCACATTTATGCATAGAATTGAATACACTTTGAATTTCTTCATGATGATCAACAGGGCAAAAGATATAATCGCTCAAAGTAGGCTACTTAATAAAATTTGCACTTGTGCCTAGAATGCACTTTCAGCTCACCCCTCGAAATGGGTACTTGATAAACTTTTCCAAACTGAATTCTGAGAGTTGCAACACACTAAATAGGCCAAATGAAAGGTGTGGAACATGAATCCCGAGCCTTACCCTCTGAAAATCAACCGGCTCCATTTTACCCCCTTGCTAGCTAGGCCATTCAAACTGACTCATTCGGGTACTTTTCTGACATGCAGGGCAAAATTTTGAAATGGGCCTCTAAACTTGATTCAATTTTAATCAGTCCCAACAGTGGCTCTGACTGGGGATGGTTGATTGCGAGATCAACACAAGAATCCAGATATCTTTGGTTAAGCAGACCACCCAAAAGATGGGTCATTCTTCTCTCAATTCTTCTCTTCTCATCTCAAAAATAGGGCATCCTTATTCTACCCAAACAGCAGGGCACCTTATTGAAAACCACACAACCGAAAGCAAAGCAACTGTACAAAATATACAACTTATCAATGGCCCCAGGCCATCAAGACTGAAATCAATTCTTACCTCTGTCAAACACTTGATTTTCATTTCCACTAACCGAAGGTAAGTTGAGATCATCATTCCAATCTGCCTGATCAAAAACACTTCCATTTCCAATCAGCTGATCACATAAAACATAATCAGTGGCATGTTCATAATCATGATATCTCTGAAAATCAAACGAATGCTGAACGTGTTGATCACCAAGTGACATAAGAGTGCCATACTCTTTACCATTTTTTTCTAGCTGAAATGGAAAGTAGTCTAACTCATTCTGAAAGTTGAAAACATCAGGCAAATCTATATTACTAGTTTGCTCAAATGATGAACACTCCTCCACAATGACAGCTTGCAAACTAGAGAGGAAAACTTCCTCATAACATGACTGCACTTCCACTTGCTGATCACAAAAACTATCAGCATTTTGCACACATGAAAGTACATGATTTTTACTTGCCAATGGTTCATTTCCTCCTTGCAAATCTGAGAAAAACACCCTAGATCTGTCATGTCTTCTAAAAGGTAGATCCTCATAATGCATATCAAAGCCGGAATTCATATCAACATATGAACCTTCATTATCATACCTATCAACCATATATGCATTGTCATTTTGTCTATCAAACATAGGAAGAGAATCAACATCATATGTATCATTTTTTACACCCTCAAAAACATCATCAGAATCAAAACATATACTGAGTGGGTATGAAAGATTGGACACATTTTTGAATCCACATCTCTGAAAATCAGCAGCTAAGAGTTCTGAAATTTGCTCACTACATAGTGAACCTTCTTCTTCATTTTCCTTGGCTTCATCCTCTGAGCTGTAAACATTGTCCCAATATGATAAAGGTATTGGATCTGTAGTGTTCATGTCCCTATGCGCATTTATTTCATCATCACAACAACTTGCATCTGCATCATATCCTTTATCACGCTGCTCATAATGTGTTGCTACATGTTGCAACATAGTTTCATAACTGGGGTTGCAAACATCTTGTGGATTGAAATCAACAACAAGGTGATCTACATCATTAGCATCTGAAACCTCAACGGGTTCATGATTAGTTGAACAATCACTGTTCTCACAAATTTCTTCTCGCTCTGAATACACATCTAAACTTTCATGCTGAGAATAATCACATTCAGCATCATAAGAGGCATATCCACTTAGGGGCTCATCTCCTTCATTATTTTTAATCTTGTGTATATTTTCAGGTTGGTTACTTTCAATCATATCTATCCATTCTTTAATAGATTCAACACATTCTTCTCTGAAGGCAGTAGACCAATTAACTGAGTTAGGCTCATAAAGCTCTAGGAATATCTCAATTAAAACCGACTCAGGGGGTCTATTATTAGTTGAAAGCTCATTCAATGCAGCTAAAAATCTTTCATAGAAGACATATGATGATTCTCCTTTACTTCTTACCCCTACTTTCCCTTTTAACAACCAGACAAATCTCTCTTGGATCATTTGAAGACATTTTTCAATTTCTATATTGATCTCTTTCAAATTTGACAAAGGATTCACGGATCTAGGAACTATATCTAGATCCATCAGGTTTTATAATAGTCACTGAACCATTATTTTTTGACCATGCATCTCACTATTTTACAAATTCTTTTCAAAAACCTTGCAGTCACTAATTTTCCAAATTTGCATACTACTGAAGATCATAAACACTGGATATTGCAGCAGCATAGATATGCAAATTAATCTTGAAATTCTTCTTTCCCTCTAGACTAGTGCTATTCACTAAATGGGAAAATGACATTACACATTCTAATTTTCAGAACAAATATCTTTGCATTTGAAACCTCTGAAAATACCTGGAGATTTGCAGCTATAAACTCTTGTAGATCTGGAGATTTACTTCACCTTTAGCATGGTCTTTTACATCAGAGTCGCCACCTCTTGCACAGAGGATATTTTGAACAGCAAAACCATTCAATCACAAATTTAATTCCCTTTACTCCTTCGATCTCGCTGCAACAAACACTCTTCCAGGTTGTTCAATACTGGTATGAACCACAGAGTTGCCACCCAAATAAGGAATTGGGGAAAATTCTCATACAACTGAAAGAACTTCTCACAACTTTCAACCATGCATTCACTGTTACTCCTTCATAGAATATGACATGTAACACATATCACTCTGCAGATCCAAAACAAGGAGCATTTTCTTCACCATGAAACCAATTTACACTCTGTGCATACACCATGGACAAACTGGCTGGATATGAAATTGACAGGACTAGGAACACATTCAACCTCTAACCATATCAATCAAGCATTTATATCCATTTATTCCCCAGCAAAGTCGCCATTTTTGTTGTGGTGACTCGGATGGGATAATCTCAACCTTATACGAATTAAATCTTTCTTAACCAGAGGCTCTTGATAGTTCATTTACTCCCCAGCAGAGTCGCCATTTTTGTTGTTCACCAAAAGTGATAACCCAAGAACACCTGCAAATCTTTCTATGAAATGGCCAATTTCAGTCTACAAAACACATCAGGGCTTGGACAACATAACATAGGACCCTAATTGATCCTCCTGCACTTCAGGTTCTGCTAGACCTAGGGGGGGACACCCTTTTGATGCATTGAATACAACAATTACAGACACATAACTGCATCAACATTAAGCAGATAGATCATTTCACAAGCTCAACATATTAGGAAACATTACAGATTGGCTAGATCTGTATAGACAATAGGATGAAATAGAGCTTGGAAAGAATGGAACACACACCCCTAAACACAAAGGGAAATAGATTTATCTTTTAAAATGTTGATCTGAAACCATCCCCAAACTTGCAAGACCAGTGCCTTGTTCATTGGGCAACAGAGTCACAGACATAACTACAAATATGAATCATAGGTGCAAGCTTATTTTCCTTAAACAAGATATTCATGCATCAATACCTTATATTAATGCACTATTTGATTCATTCACAATTTTATCAGATCTGGAAATATATTTCATCATTTATGATTGACTACAGAGTTTAAAACCTTCCTTGAAGGATACCTATAAACAATCACACAATTTCTTTGAAATTGACAAATCTTATCCTCCTTGAGGATTCAATTCATAATAATGAAATACTTACACAGAGACAATACTGTGAGGAATTTACTCATGCCTGACACAAGCAAGACCTGCAACTAAAATCACATTTACAACAATGCACTGCAATCTTCTGTACCCTGAAACAAACCAGAAGCATTTACAAATTTGGGTCATGACATTCAGAAATGGAAGCCATCAAATCTGGAGCATTTTCCAAATTTCTGGAACCCCTACAACTGAGAAGAATTCGGAATAAAAAGAGGAGAGAATAAAATCAAATCTGCAACTGAATTGCCAAGTGTCTCCTCTCTAACTGAATTTCGTTCCTGTGAAAACTGCATCCAAAATATCCCACATTTTCCAAAATTAACCTCATAATCGGATTCCTCGCTCCGAGAGCTTTCCGGCGATATATAATACTTTATATTTTGGCCAAAATTTAGACCCTGGGCGAATTTATCCTCATTTGTGCTCAGTCATTTAAATATTTCGAATTTCAATATAGTTTGAACTATATTATTTAATCATTTTAAATTTGATTTTTTGCCTCCATTTGTGCTCTGACGCCTTGCCACGTGGCGGCCTCTGATTGGTCGATGGGGTTGACCGGATGCCACTTGGGATGACACTTCATCATCGCCACGTCATCTGCTTCGTCACTGCCACTTGGCCGCTTGCTTGTATGCCACATCATCGCCACCTCATCGGGACCCGCGTGCTGGACTGTTGGCCGTACCCGCCACCTACGTGCCACGTGGACGGCTCACGTTCATCCTCGCTATTTCGCTGGTTTAACTCGCGTGCATCTTCCCTTTGCGAAATAGCGCGAACCGTCGATCTCTCTCGAACTTGCTCGCTCTTTAACTCGGCCTTCGTCTGCAAAATTTTGCTTTTTGCCTCGGGAAGCGTGCCTGCGTGGGATCCACTTTGTCTTCGTCCAATCAACTCCTCCATCACCTCGGGAAGCATGCTCGCACATGGGCCCGCCTTAGGCGCCCACGGGCACCTTGTGTCAAAAGCCTTTATGGCTTAGACATTATAGTATAATGCGTTTTTGTATATAAATACCAAAAACGTCCCTTTCCCAGCCAATGTGGGATTAAAACATTAAGCCTGGGACTGCATTTTGGAGGTTTCTGAGACTTGCCAATGTCGTTTTCCAGATTCGTTTGCATTGCTTGGAAGTTTATAAAACATCTGAAACTCTATTCCACACAGCTGCACCTCACATCATTGCATATGGTTGGGGTTTCTAATTTCTTTTCAATACCACAAAGAGGGGATGGCAAAGTCATGTGGCTGCTATATTTGTTTCATGATATTGTTGCTGGTAACCATACTGTGAATCTCCCTCTTTGAAATGCATTATCTACTGTCTAAATGAGGGGCGATCCATCATTCCATATTTGGTGCTGGTTGCATCCATTGAAAGTTCCAAGTGCTGAGAGACCACGCAGAGGAGAGGATTGGGGACAAAACACTTTCCATTTGCATTTTATAAAATCCAATGTGCCCAATCCATGCTACTGCTGCACATTGCCTCTTGCTACTGCTGGAAGACTTCAACCTGCCCAATCTCCAGCCATTGTGAGAGACTAAACTGCTGTTATTCTTGTTTTAATGGTTTTTCATTAAGCTCATGCAAGAGGAGAGGATATTAGCCTTGCCAATGTGCATTCGTTGGAGTTCCATTGAAAACTCAACCACACCCATCCACGCAGGGGCTGCCATTAAGTGTTTGCATTTAATTGAAAGCTTCTACATTTTAAACTTCACTCCACGTAAAGGGAGGCTGGTGGTAGAGGCAATTCCATTTGGTTAAAAGCTGCCCCCCAAAACTCCACACAAAGGATTAAATTGCTGTTTGTATTGGCTGGAGTTTTAAAATGCACTCCCAAACATCACACACAACAAGGAGAATGCTGGGAAGGTTGTGGAATTTGGCTTTCAACCTCCCAAATTAAATTTGGTTGAAAGGTTTAATAAATTTCCACATGCCAATGCATTTGGTTTAAAACTTTTAAATGGTCTTCTCAACACCATGGCTGCCAAGTGCATTTGCATCAAAACATGCCAGCTTTATTTAATTTGAAAACCTTTCAATTTTCCACATACCAATTCGCATTTGGTATTGGAGTTTCTCTTCTCTCTCACTGTCCGACTGGTGAATTGCATTCGAGCCAATATGGATACACATATATTGCCAGGGAAAAAGAACATTTCAACATTAAAATTAAAGCACGGGCATGAGCCAGGTCGGGCCCCAAAGTGGGTCCGACTAAAAAAATTTTCGTTTTCAAGCTACTGGCCTCTGGAATATCTTAGGAACCTCAAACATACCTCTGGAATCGATCGGCACCATTTTCGGATCATAAAATTGCATTTTACATCCTTCAGGCAATTACGCCACAATTTTCGCATTTAATCGCGATGACGTAATTTTCAAACCTGTCAAAACACCTTTCTGGAGCTCGCCATCTGACAGGCATGTACTTTGATATACAAGGATGATATCTACCAAACGGTTTCTCAAGACGAGTCCCGAGCGAAGAGATAATAATTTCCGAAAATGCCCAACTGGCTTTGTCGACACTGCGGACCTGATGAAGTCAATGTTCTGGCAACACATGACGCCTTTCTCAAAAATATCAAACGACCTCCGTAGGCTCTCAAATTCGGAACATAGGTACCTTTAAGTACATGTTAAATCTTTGAATTCTCATTTTGATCACCCGACTGACAGGATGCAAATGGCGCGCTCACCAAAATGGCTACATTAACTGATCTAACACTGGAAGTGCGGATAACTGAATTTGATGGCAAAATGAATCTTTTTGAAAACCGATCAAACGGATTGATAAAGGCTTGAAATTTGAAATGTAGCTCACCATTTATACCAAAATTAGCCCGGAACAAACATTCTGACATGACATTTACCGGGACATTTTTACACTTGTGCAAACCTCACAAACTACAAACGGATTTGGCTATGAAAACAGAGCAAACGGATTCGTTAGGACTTGAAATTTTGTAGGCTGACTCACATTTATGCATAGAATTGAATACACTTTGAATTTATTCATGACGATCAACAGGGCAAAAGATATAATCGCTCAAAGTAGGCTACTTAATAAAATTTGCACTTGTGCCTAGAATGCACTTTCAGCTCACCCCTCGAAATGGGTACTTGATAAACTTTTCCAAACTGAATTCTGAGAGTTGCAACACACTAAATAGGCCAAATGAAAGGTGTGGAACATGAATCCCGAGCCTTACCCTCTGAAAATCAACCGGCTCCATTTTACCCCCTTGCTAGCTAGGCCATTCAAACTGACTCATTCGGGTACTTTTCTGACATGCAGGGCAAAATTTTGAAATGGGCCTCTAAACTTGATTCAATTTTAATCAGTCCCAACACATCCATCAAGCATTCATCAATTTCATTCATCCATTTAGGGCTTTGAAGACATTGAAGAGCAATAAGGGATCACCGGCTGAAGATTGGCTTGTACCCCTCCCTTGGGGTTGGGTATGATTTCATGTTGTTTTCATGTCTTTGCATAAGCCTCATTATATCATTTGTATTCATGCTTTAGATCACTTTGCATCTTGATTTAGAGCATTTACATTATCATTTGCAAGCAATTAGCGTTTACTTTCTAGGTTGCTCTAGTTTGCTTACTTGCATTTTAGGATCTTGCACACACACAAGGTCTGCACACACACTACTTTTACAATACAACTTGGCTATTCATGGAGGTGGAAATCACCAAAGCGGGGGTTTGACTAAGGCAAAACCCTATATAGCCGTCCACCACACCTTTTCAGATATAAGTGCAGGTTTCGGAATTCGGACGATGCTGCAAGTTGCAGATCCGAAAGAAGTAGACCAAGATAGAACTTCACACCAAGTTTCAGAGCAAAAGACCAGGATAGGGGCGTGGGGCGCCCTGGTCCTACCAGGATAAGGGCGCTGGGCGCCCTGGTCCTTCTGTCAGACAGCAAATTTTCAGCATTTTTGACAGCTTTTCAGGTAGCAAAATAGCAATTTCCAGAGCAGTTTCAGGTGCAGAATCAGGATAGTGGCACCCACGCCCCCGTCCCAAACATTTTCACTCAGATTTTAACCCCAGGTACACATCTGCAGTCTCCTTTTATCCTTGTGTTTACAGCTTTTCATCACTTAATCTCAATCTTGCAATCTTGTTACTAGTTCATACTTGCACTCTAGGGCTAGTAGTTGAACTTGCATCATTTTATCTATCATTTGCAACAAAGGAATAGAAATCCTAATAGGTAGCCCATGGCTCTCTCTTCCACAAAAAGAAGTAGCCAATTGTGTGATACCTCTAGGCTCTTTCGTATTCCACAAATGTGTGATTGAAAGTGAGATTAGGGCATGTTTTCTTAGTGTCACTTTTTCCCCCACACATTTTGGTGAACCTGATGTGAACTCCAATCTTCTCTAATTCTGAGTGTTCATGCTATTTCAAATTCAAATTTGTATTTACAAGTTTCAATTTCTTGCAAGAATAAAAAAATTTAGAGGAAATTTTTGCTAAAACCCTAAATTTTTCAATTCAAAGTTGAACTTGTGGATAACTTAATTGGGATCAATAATTTCAAATCTGATTTAGGAACTCATTTGAATCATAAATTTCATTTTCTAAATCTACATTCTAAGTGCTTGCATTGGTTAAAATTAAACATTTCCTTCTATTTTTCATGTGTTATCATTTGAAAAAGGAAAATTGTTGTCATGATGCATTCATTTCATAGATGTGATAATGGGTTAGCTTCCCTTGTTTCAATTTTTCCTTCTCCTAAAGAACCTCCCCCCATCTATAACAACATTTTAGTGCCTAAAAGAGTTGCTTCTGATCCCTTTCAGACTCTCCCATGCTCTAAGGATGAAGACTTTAAGAGTGATCTTGACAATTCTCCTAAAATGTGCCCTTCCTATTTAGCTATCCTAGAGGAAGAGAATGATATCATAAACACCTTTCTTAATGTTACTTCACATTCCCTACATGATGCCTCTCTAAGTGAAAAGGTATTGATAGACATTGACTTATTTTCTCCTAAAGTTGGTCCTTCCAATGGGGGCATGTTAGTGCAACAAGAGGTTATGAACACTTCTTTCAAAGATCTCCTTCCTAAGCATGAATCTTTGGAGAAATATGTTCATGTTCCTCCTAAAAAACACTCCCTTCATAAGGATCCTTTTGTGCAAGAAGATGACATGATCCCTACATTCTCTAGTGATGGCATTTCCTTTTCCAACAAAATTCCCGCTAGAGATGATGAATTAATGATAAATGCTTACCCTTCTCCTAAAGTTTTTCTTACCCATAAGCATCCCTTAGAGAAAGAAGATGAAATAATAAGCAATTTCCTTAATTCTCTCTCCCCTAAAGATCATATTGAACATATTTTGAGGAAAGAGGATGATTTTAACACATCTATTGATGTTGTCCCTCCTAAGGATGAGGAATTAATAAGCAATGTTATCTCCTCTCCTGAAATTGACAATACTTCAAACATTCCTTTCAACAACTTCACTATTTGGGATGAACCATTAGAAGAAGGTGTAGATTATTCTCTACCCTTTGAGAGAACCCTAGCCAAAGGGGATGAAATCAAGATTGAAAACTCCCTTGATAGTTTCTCACCTTCCTTGAATCTCAATTATTCTCCCTCTAAAAATAAAGCATCTCCCTCTCCTCACCTTGGTTCTACTCATAAGGAAACCCTAGCTCAAAGAAAGATGGTTAACATCTCTTTCAAAGATATCCCTCTCAAAAGTGAGACTTTAGAGAGTAATGTTGATCCTTCTCCTAGAGAGTTTATTCCCCATGTAGATCCTTTGATGATAGAGGATGATATGACCTTTCCTAGTATTACTCTTCCTACTAGAACATCAATGCCTACCCCTTGTCTCTCTCCTAAAATTGATTTAATCGGTGATAAGATTTTAGTGCAAGAGAAGACTACCAATAATTCTTCCAACACTTTTGTTCATTTCTCTAAACCATCCTCAATCAATTTGATACATGTGAATGAAACACCTAACAAACCTCTCTTCACTGTCCAAGGTGCTTGTCCTTCTCAAAATTCTCAACCTTTAAATAAGCCTATCTTAGTGGTTCAAGGTGGTTATGCTAATGATTCTTTTTGCACTCCTAAGAAACCTATTATTACTGTGCAAGGAGGTTATTCTACTAAGAGCCCTTATGAGTATGCTAAGCAACTGACTAGAGAGAGTTATCATGCGGTTGCCCATACTTATAATACTAGAAATAATAGGCAACCTAATCCTCCTCCAGTTATCCCAACTTCACTTTCTCCTTCCCAACCTATTCTTCCTCAAGCTCCTCGTATTTCACAAATGCTTAGTAAGGACTATGATCTTATAGAACAACTTAAAGCTACCCCTGCTAAGATATCCCTTTGGGATTTGATCCAAACTTCTTCCGCTCATCATGGAATGTTACAAGATGCCTTGAAAGATTTGAATGTTCCTCCACCTAATACATCTAGTAATATAGTATCTTTGGTTAACTCTGTGATGAATCCTAAAGCTCAAATTGTGTTTACTCAAGATGAGTTGCCTACTAGTGAAATTCAACATCAATATGATCCCTTGATGATTGTGGTTATCATAAATGACACTGCTATAAGACGAACACTGGTAGATAATGGTTCTTGCCTTAATGTGTGTAGCATTAATCTATTGCATAAGATGAATGTGGATACATCCCTTATTGAGCCTGACTCTCGTCCCATTCGAGGCTTTGATAATGTGGCTAAGTCTTCATTAGGTATTATCACCTTACCCATCACAGTGGGACCTGTTACTTTGCCTACTCCTATCCATGTTATGTCAGGAAATATAACATACAACTTGTTATTAGGGAGACCTTGGATTCACAGTATGCAAGCTGTCCCCTCTACATTGCATAGACAAGTTAAATTTATTTATAATAATAAGACATATATCTTGATAGGTGATACTAATTTTCAAGCTTGTTTGCAAACATCTACTTCCAAAGGGAGTTCTTCTAAGCCTTCCTCTTCTAGTGATGACTCGTTAAACAAGATACCTATGGATGAATCATCACCCTCTGATAATCAAAATTATTTGGATGAGTCTAAAGTTCCTAAAGAAGATTCTTCTCAACTTGAATCTACACATGAAAAGGCTTTTGATCCTGAGAAGGTTCTCGCAGAAGATGATTGGGGATCTCTTGATTTCAATCCCACCTTTGTAGGTGAGTATAGGGTTCCTCCTAGAGAGCTTAAAGTTAAAAAGAAGGAAGAAACTAGAGATCAATCAGTCTTACCTGAACCTATGAGCAATAATTTTGTGGCCGCTTCTCAAACTTCTTCTCCTCACACCTCTAATTCTAAAGAATTTGATTCTTTGTCTTATGAAAAACCACCTTTTCTTTCTGAAATGGCTAATCGTTATGGTCATGGTTTTCATATTTTGGCTAAGAGTGGTTATAGTGGAAATGGTTGTGGTGCAAATGAACAAGGAATTAAAGTTCCTTTAGAACATAACATGCATGAATATTCATTTGGACTTGGATATAATCTTTCTAAGCCCACCAAAGCATCTAAAAGACCATCTCTCAATGTGAATGCTATATTTAGTAGTGATGATGATCTCACTTCAACTAAATCATCTTCTACTTCTATCAACTCTCATTCCCCCCATAAGGAAATCTTGGCGATGACCAAATCTCTTTATGACTCCCCTCAAATTTATAAATCCACTTATGAATCTTTATCTCCTATTCATCATAAAGTCCTTTCTTCCAAGGATAAGGCTCTAATAAATTACACTCATCTCTCTTCTAAGATTTCTCGTAACTTTCCTTCTTCAATTTTTATCATTTTATACATGTTTTTGATCTCACTTATAGTTGAGCATTCAGCATGTCATATTCAAATACCTCATTCAATCTATCATGTCTTTAAATAACATTAATGGCTATTATGTTGCTCATCATTATGTGACATTGGTAGCTCATTTACTGGGGGCTCATTGTCAATAATGATGGTACAATTTCAAGTGCAATCATATTTTTGAAGCAACATAATAGCCTAATTTTTCTATGTTATCTCTTGTTCCTATGGGGTAATAGTGTGGAAATATTGATCATCTTTTCTTTAGAAACCTCTTTTCCTAGATATGGGAGAAGATGTGTATTCTCTTTCTTATCTTACCCACTTCTTGTTAGGAGCATTTTACATACACTAATGTCTTGCAATTTGCTTATGTCTAAATCTCTCCCTGGAAGATTGTGTAAGTCCTTCTCATTGACCTTATCCTTGGGAGGCAATGACCTTTTTTTATTTTTTATTTTTTTTATCTAAGGATCCACTTTTTCCTATCTTCATGGATGGTGTGAACTTTATTACTTGATGTTATTCCTTGTATGCATTTGTTGTTGTTTTTTCAAGGATTCTCTCTTACAAGAGTGTAGCATCCTAAAATTACGACACTTGCAATTTCGACTGCATTTGGGTCTTCACGATGGCGATGCAACACGGAACCTGAATGGAGACCCCAAAACTTGTTCATGACGTCAAAGACTGCATTTTTCTGCACCCTGGCCTAATCCTCCTTGCACCCTGCTGTCCCTGGAGGTGGGACCATGGTGCCTAGTGCCATAGTCCTTCTGGACTAGGGCGCCCAGCGCCTTGGTCCCCCAGGACCATGGCGCCCAGCGCCCTGGTCCCTGGCCCTATTTTGGGCCCGGTCTCTTATGGGGCTTTGGGTCTTTAAGTTTGCAAATTGGAAAATAATGTTTCCTAGTCGGCCTAAGGTCGGGAAAATCAGTCTATCAGCCCTAATTGACAAGTATATAAACCACATTTCCTCTCCCATTTGAGGAGGTCGAAAAAAGGAAAGAAGCAAGAACAAGACGCGGAAGCGATATTCAAACATTCAAACATTAAAGCATTCAAGCATTTCTTCAAGCAATTGAGCATTCTAAGTCTCCATTCAAGGCTAAGTGTTGCATTCAAGACAAGGATTCAACCATTGAAGAGGAGATCACATACAACATACAACATACTACATACATTACACCTTCGCATGTAAGAATACAAACATTCTTACAACAAGGTATCAGTACTTGTTTACATTACAAACATTTACATTTACAACATTCTCATTTCTTGGTTAATTCCAAAACCAGGGTTTGACCTAAAGGCAAACCCCTCATCCCTAACCCCCCAATCGTCCTCTCTTTTCTATGTGTAGGTTGCAGGTACGCAGCTGTAATTGAAGATCTGGAATCCTTGTGCAGAGACGAATAGATCCCCCTTCGTTTCGCGGATTTTTCGGAGGACCGTGTGCATGCTGGGCACCATCATCCCATCAACTTTTGCTCAAATTTGCAGAACATCACCGTCTCGACATTTTACTGCTAATTCCAGGTCCGCAGCTTCATCCCATATCCCTATCTCTATTTATAAGCGAATCTTTCCTACTTCACATGCATTCCTAGTTCAATCTTTCTATCTACATTCTTTACAAAAGAGGGTATCCTTGATGTCTTAACCCTTGAAACTCATATAGAATCCAATCTTGCATTGCGTGGGATTGGATCTTGTGGGTTTCAACCCCTCTTTTGAATGTAAAGTCTCTCCTAAGTGAAAACCATCAACCCTAGTGACTCCTCCTTCTCTCTCCTTGGAGTTGGGGAGGGGAGAACGACTAGGGTTTGATTTTTTTGCTTTACATTTTGGTGAACCCAACGTGAACATCCTCATTCTGATTATTCATGGTTAGATCTGAAAATTTTGCTTTCCTAATTATATTTCCATGTTTGATCTTTTGCAAATTTTAGAGGCTAATTGCATAAAAACCCTAAAATTTTCTTTTAAGTAATTAAACTTGTGAAATGTTTAATTGTTAAATGCTTGTTTCAGATCTACCCTTCTATTGCAAATTGTCAATCCATATTTGTGCTTTAATTCTGGAAATTAAGTGGTTAAATGTCAAAACCCTAATTTTTAAAACCTTCTTGATTCAACCTTTGACTGATAATTTCACTAATCAAAACACCTCCAAATCGGCTGTAACTTTGGATTCCGCAATAAAATCACAATATCTTTCATCCCTAAAAATTTGGAAAAAAGTTGCGAGGACCGTGTGCACCCCGAGCGCCATCGTCCCTGACATTTTTTCCGAAATTTCGGAAGCTAGATCTTACTGTATTTTTCTGCTAAAATCCAGAATTTTGGCTGATTTTATCAATTTTAACACTTTCAAAATTAAAGTCGAAGTTGGTCTAGTGATTGCTCGGATAAAGGCTTATAATCATTCAAAAATTGTTGAAATTGAAATTCATATCAAAATTGTGTTTCTTATAGTCCTAAATCTGAAAAGTGTGTTGGCATTCATTTGAAATTTCAATGTTTTATTCAAATTTTTACAATTTGTGACTTTTGAAATTAAGTGTTTAATTGCAACAACTTTGATTTCCACTTTCAAAATTGAATTTTGCGTGAAATCGAGTCAACTTTTAAATTTCAAAACTTGCATTGCTTTTGGCATTCCCTCTAAAATCATAAAATTCAAAATTTCAGTTTCCCTCTCTTTTTCCAAAATTCAAAATTTACATTTTTCAACAATCTTGGTAGGGTTCAATTTCGAGATTGCAACTTTAATTTGGCCTATCTACAGATCTTAAAATCACTCAATTTTTTCAGATTAGCTTTAAAATCATCATAACTTTCATCCCTGAAAATTTTGAAAAAAATTGCGAGGACCGTGTGCACTTCATTAGCCACGGTCCTAGACATTTTTTCCGAAATTTCGGGAGATTGTCCTGATTGCATTTAACAGCTTAAATCTAGGAGATTGGTTGATTTTATTGAAATTTGCCACCTCTAAAATTCAAAATCTTCTCTCTTTCTTTAGTGCATGAGTTTTACAACAATAAGTCCTACTTACACTATTCCCGTTAGACGAAGCCTTAGAATTAAGTCTTTCCAAGGTTTAATTACTGAGGAGATGGAACCTAATTTGAATGGCCTATTTAATGAGAACATGGTTAATTCCTCTAATCCTCTTAATGATGAAGAAGCTCTCCATGAGGTTTCTGTAGAACAACTTTCAAAATTGGATAACCAATTTGATGATTTTCGACAATGGATGTCTCAATAATACCCTGATAGTCAAGCTCTTCCTTTAATTGAGGGTCTAAAACGTATGGTTCAAAGTGATAAGAATGGAATTGATATTTTGCGTGGTATTGCACACATTGTGGATTCGAATGTGATGCCTATGAAGATTTGTGCCGAAACCTTAGGTTATACACAACCTCCTACTCAAGTCAATCATTCTATTCCTTTGACAACTCCTATTGCTAGTATACCTACTTTTACATCAAACATAATGACTACTTCAATACAAGACATTCCACCTATGATCACTAGTCATGGGGGCAATCCCTCTTCTTCAATCAATCCTCTCCCTTCATTCAATCCAACTTCTTCATTCATTCCTTCAATGAGTGTTCCTCTTACATCTCCACAAATAAACATGACACAAGGAGGCAATTCATTTAACCCTTCCATTCCTCTTTGTAGTGTTCCTCCTTTCCAATCATCTCCTATGACTAACTATCATAGTGTCCCACCACCTTACTCTCTACCTTCTTTCAATAACATAACACCTCCATCACAATCTAACACGTCCAATATGAACTCTTCGACTGAAGCGACCATTAACAATCTTGCACAAACTGTCTCTTCTTTACAGCAACAAATTGCCTCTATGAATCAATCTAAGTTTAGTGTGCCCACATTTGATGTTGCGAGCCCACTTTCTCTTGACATTGTTCGAGCTATCCCCCATAAACATGTTGAAATTCCGCATTTGGAGCTTTATAATGGTAAGGGTGATCCTCTAACACATGTTAAGACCTTTCAAACAATATGTACTGATTTTGCTTATGACCAAAGGTTGCTTGCAAAACTGTTTACTAGAACATTAAGAGATAAATCCCTACAATGGTATTGCTCGTTGCCTTCCTATTCTATTACTTCTTTTGAACAACTTGCAAATGCTTTTATTCAACAATTTCAAAACAATATAATTTCTAAAGTTACTTTGATTGATTTAATGCATTGTAAACAAGGTGTTAAAGAAAAAGTGACTGATTTCATTGGTAGATATAAACATTTGTATGCTCAAATTTCTTTTCCAGTACCTGACAATGATATTCAAAGAATGTTTATTTCTAATTTACAAAAAGATATTAGAGAAAAACTTCTGTTTTCTGAGTTTACTTCTTTCCAACAGTTGTGCGCAACTCTTCACAATTATCAACTGACTGTGAGTCAAATGGAACAAGCAAATCCTATGGCTCCGAGTGATAACGGTGATAGTAGTCAACAACCATTTGGGAATTTTAAACTGAACAGAGAGTCCATTAAATTCAATGAAAACATCATCAATAACAATGTGAATGCAGCATCAGGTGTGCCTCCTATTTCTAAGTTTTTCAAGAAAGAAAGAAAGTTTACTCCTTTGAATGAATCATTGCATAGTATTATGAATAAGTTATTGGAACAAAATGTGCTTACTCTTCCTCCTATAAAGAAAATAGATCCTGCAAAGATTAACTCACCCTATTTTGATAACAAATCTTTTTGTCAATTTCATCGTCATCCTGGGCATGATACTGAAAAATGTTTTGCTTTAAAGGGTAAAATTCAAGATTTGATTGATAATAATACTATCTCTGTTTCTGGTGTGAATGATAAAGGCAACACATTTGTAGCTCCTCCTAACCAAAATCTTCAGATTTTTACTGATCCATGGCCTTCTCATACCTCTAATGCGATTGATACTACTGATTCCTCTGTCTCACCTGATGATCTTGTGTCTATGACTCCGAATGTGATTAACTTTGTGGAACAACAGAAAATCCCTAAAGAACCTTCCATCACCTTTGATTCTAGTGAAACTATCAGGGCACCTAATGGTCCTTTATATATAGTTGCAAAAGTCAAGAATACACCTTGCCGTGGAGTGCTTATTGATCCTTCTTGTATGGTTAATATCATTACTGAAGAATTTCTTTTTACTTTGCAATTGAATCAAGTGATCTATGATGAAACAAATGTGGTTGTGAAACTATTTGATGCATTTTCTTCTCCTACAATTGGTTCTATTACATTACCTATTGAGGTCCATAACAAATCCCTTGATGTGGACTTTGCTATTATTCCATCATCCGAACAATTTCGTGTGAAGCTAGGCTATCCTTGGCTGTCTTCCATGAAACCTATTGCTTCTCCTATTCACAAGTGTTTGAAATTTCCCCATAATGGTGAAGTTGTTACTGTCAATCATAGTCTCTTTAAACCAGCTGAAAGAACTTCTAGCGTTCCTATTGATTACTTTTGGCCTAAACAATTCCAATCTCTTCCTCCACGAAGTGATCATCTTTTCAAATCTTATCAAAAGTGGAAGAAAGATATTATCCTATCTCTAAGCGAACCTAGAACACCTAAACTTGACATTCCTATCATTCTTGAAGTTCTTCCTTTGAAAGATAAAACTAATGTCTTTCCTCAAGAAGATTCCCAACCCATCCCTATGGATGTGACTATGCCTATGACTAATAAACTCTCTGAAAGTAGACCTATCCCTCCTCGTCATAATGGACTTGGTCTCCTTCCTAAACCAAATATTCCTCCCTTATATGGAGCAGTTCCTCCTCCTTCCTCTTATGGAGAGAAGAGACCTTCCTCTTCTCCTATTGTTCAACCTAAGAGACCACAACCTAAACACCCAAGTGATAAGGATGAGAACATTCCTCCTCCTCAATCTTCGTAACTTCCTACTAAGACTAGACGAAATCGTTCTGCACGTGAACGCCGACAAAAGCGTCATCTTAGAGCTCAGGCAGCTGCTTCTTAAACTTTGCAATCCCCAAAAACACCTTCAGCCAGTATTATTCCATTTTCTCCTCAGCCGACGATTGAGCCGAAATCTCCTAAACATAAGATGCATGATGGTTTTGATCCTGTGTGAGTTAAAGATCCTATTTTTATAAATCTTGATGATGATATAGATGAAAATGTTATTCATGATGAAAATGTTACTCCTGTTCATTCTCATAGTGAATATGAATATGTTGATGTTGATAACCATCTATCTAACGAATTTTCTAAAGCACTTATCCTAGCTCCTAGACAAGAACACCGTGGCTTGGGATATGAACATAGCCCTTGTTTGGATCTTGTGGTAGCTCCATCTGCTGTGTTGAATGTTCCTCCTCTAGCGTGTTTCCTACCTTCCTGAAATATTGATCAGCAAGATCGGGGGGTAGATGACGTGCTAGACTAGTTCATTAGCATAGCAGACTCTCTCCTCCTCTCTTTTGTTACTTCTTCTATGTGTTATTCTCATTCTTCCATTTGTTGTCCTTAGTGTTGTCTACTTGAGGATGATGCAAAACATGGAGATCTCTTTTGGTCTCTCTCATGTTGACTCAAAAGACACATGTGTTCCCTTCTTCTAAGTGACCTTCCTTGATTGGGGAATGAATAACAATTATGCATACATACATATGATATACATGAATTATCATAGAGCATACTGACCCCGAGGAAAATGAAGTCACCCCGTGCTTTGTGTTTTGTGTCTATTATCCTTGGGCTTATCTCACATTTGGGGGCTAAATCCTTGTGATAACATGCTCCTTTCCCTTCTCATTTCTTATATGTATCACTACCTTAAAGAAATCACCCCCGGTGAGGCGTGTGCGATCGCTTTAACGTAGGGGGGCATACATCCCGTTCATATCTTTTCAAGATACTTGAAAATTTCTTGACAAATTTAGCTTTGCCTTGAAAATTTTTGATATCTTTCTTGCATGACTCATAGTGAGGGAACCTTACTACTGACAGTCATGGTTCTCCCTCATGATCTTCCCTTTTACTTTGTCAATCGAAGTCATAAGATCCTTAGTCCACTGGGGGCTTGGTGTATCTTGCCTCCTTGACATGGTGAAAGTTTTTCAATGTTGTTTCCTTGTACTTTACCGGAAGTATAAGCATACGCTTATACTCCCGCTAAAGTGGGGGCTAAATGTAGCATCCTAAAATTGTGACACTTGCAATTTCGACTGCATTTGGGTCTTCACGATGGCAATGCAACACGGAACCCGAATGGAGACCCTGAAACTTGTTCATGACGTCAAAGACTGCATTTTTCTGCACCCTGGCCTGATCTTCCTTGCACCCTGCTATCCCTGGAGGTGGGACCATGGCGCCCAGCGCCCTGGTCCCTGGCCCTATTTTGGGCCCGGTCTCTTATGGGGCTTCGGGTCTTTAAGTTTGCAAATTGGAAAATAATGTTTCCTGGTCGGCCTAAGGTCAGGAAAATCAGTCTATTAGCCCTAATTGACAAGTATATAAACCACATTTCCTCTCCCATTTGAGGAGGTCGAAAAAAGGAAAGAAGCAAGAACAAGACACGGAAGCGATATTCAAACATTCAAACATTCAAGCATTCAAGCATTCCTTCAAGCAATTGAGCATTCTAAGTCTCCATTCAAGGCTAAGTGTTGCATTCAAGACAAGGATTCAACCATTGAAGAGGAGATCACATACAACATACAACATACTACATACATTACACCTTCGCATGTAAGAATACAAACATTCTTACAACAAGGTATCAGTACTTGTTTACATTACAAACATTTACATTTACAACATTCTCATTTCTCGGTTAATTCCAAAACCAAGGTTTGACCTAAAGGAAAACCCCTCATCCCTAACCCCCCAATCGTCCTCTCTTTTCTGTGTGTAGGTTGCAGGTACGCAGCTATAATTGAAGATCTGGAATCCTTGTGCAGAGACGAACAGATCCCCCTTCGTTTCGCGGATTTTTCGGAGGACCGTGTGCACGCCGAGCGCCATCGTCCTGTCAACTTTCGCTCAAATTTGCAGAACAACACCATCTCGACATTTTACTACTAATTCCAGGTCTGTAGCTTCATCCCATATCCCTATCTCTGTTTATAAGTGAATCTTTCCTACTTCACATGCATTCCTAGTTCAATCTTTCTATCTACATTCTTTACAAAAGAGGGTATCCTTGATGTCTTAACCCTTGAAACTCATATAGAATCCAATCTTGCATTGCGTGGGATTGGATCTTTCAGGTTTCAACCCCTCTTTTGAATGTAAAGTCTCTCCTAAGTGAAAACCATCAACCCTAGTGACTCCCCCTTCTCTCTCCTTGGAGTTGGGGAGGGGAGAACGACTAGGATTCGATTTTTCTGCTTTACAAAGAGGTGTAAGTCCTTGACTACAACCTCTTTTGGCACTTGGTAAAATACATCCATAATGAATTCACTCTCCCCATTGGGTTAAAAAGAGCGTCATCCTTCATTAAGAATCATTTTCACCTCGCAAAAGAAGGAAGTATTGCATTCTTATTCTCTTCTTTGTCTTATTCTAGAAGATGTTATATTTGTCTAAGACAATTCCTCTCAGGGATAGGTGTCTTTTGTACAAAGATCTCTTCTCCTCTAAGGATCTCCTTTACACATCCTACAAGATATCCCTTTTCAACTATCTTATCCTTGCTTAAAGAGTGCAAAACTTTCTTGCTTGGATCTATGACATTGTTGCATTTTTGGGGTATCTTCTTTTGTGATGAAGGTAGGTATCCTTGTTCTACTTTGCTTATGACATAAACATTAAAATTTTTGAGCAATGGGTCATTCTCGGAACCAAAGCATAGACTCTTAGAGCGAGATGTCTCCATTTTTTCTTTTATGCAAGGTGATTATTCTCGGAACCAGAGCACAGACTCTTAGAGCAAGATGTCACACTTTTGTACTATACATATATAGATTGTAGCATACTCGGGCATAGAGTCCTATGAGGTGCTTCTAACCTCCCTTACACACACATGCACGAGGTTGAGTGGAACTAGCGGCATAAGGCTAGACTTTCTCACTCTCCTCCCTTACATGGATCACCTAGACAGACTCTAGGGGCTAGTTTTCCATGTCCTTTTTCCCATGGATCACCTAGACAAGATCTAGGGGCGAGAAATCCATGTTTTCTCTCTCACTATTTTTCTCATGGATCACCAATGTGTGTATTCATTCTTTTTTCCTTTCTTTTCTTCTCTTTGCATTTTGTTTCCATTTACATCCTTCATCTTGTGTTAGAGGACTCTCAAACCCTCACACTCTTTGTTGTGTTGGAATTGAGATTTAGTTCTCTTTCTTACCAAATGATTCTCCATTAGTTTTTGATCTCATATCAAATCTTCTTGTGAGCATTTGTCATCAATAATCTTTAACAATTCAAAGTGGTAAACATGATACCCTATTTCAACTCACTAAAATTAGCAAGCCGAAACAGGGGGGGCATATAGCTACCCTCGAATTTTCATCACCTTCCTTAGTAAGCATTAGGTGATTTTGTAGGTTGTCGTTCCTAACTGTGTACTACAGATACCGCTGGGGGCTTCATTCGACAGACTTATGGATATATCCTTTTTCAAATAATGTTTACTTTTTTGTACTTTAGCCTGCATATGCACGTAGTGTTCATATGACCGCTAAAGTGGGGGCTAAATGTAGCATCGTAAATTGTATGCACTTGCTAGGGTGGTACAATTTCACACCTAGTTTAGCACCCGCCTTGGCGCATTTTGCATTTTGCATTGCATTTCCCCTTTAGCACTTAATTAATTAAATTAATTAGGTCTAGGGTTCTATTTTATCATCTCCCATATCATAAAGTTGGGCCCTTTTCATTAAAGTGTGCCCCTTTCATTTTATTCTTCCAATACATCATTTAATCAAAAACCCTAATTAGGTCCTATTTTGAACTTGGGGGCTTGATTTCGGGGGTCAAAACATCTCGAAATCAGCTGTAACTTTGGGATTCGCTCTAAAATCATCATATCCGACGGCCCTGAAAATTTGGTGAAAAGTTGTCAGGACCATGGCGCCCAGAGTGCACATGGTCCCGGACATTTTTCCCAAAATTTTAGGAGCATGATCCAATCATAAAATAAAGCTTAACCCCGAGATATTGGCAGGAGATTCAATCTCTAGGTTGGCCAAAAGTTGAAATTAAGACCTAGGGTTTCATATATAAGAACTCTCTTTCTTCATTTGAAAGGATCCAAATTTTTGGTTTCAAGGACCTTCTATGCAGCGAAAGAGGAGATCTTTGAAGACTTCAACAACATTCAACATCCATCCATCAAGCATTCATCAATTTCATTCATCCATTTAGGGCTTTGAAGACATTGAAGAGCAATAAGGGATCACCGGCTGAAGATTGGCTTGTACCCCTCCCTTGGGGTTGGGTATGATTTCATGTTGTTTTCATGTCTTTGCATAAGCCTCATTATATCATTTGTGTTCATGGTTTAGATCACTTTGCATCTTGATTTAGAGCATTTACATTATCATTTGCAAGCAATTAGGGTTTACTTTCTAGGTTGCTCTAGTTTGCTTACTTGCATTTTAGGATCTTGCACACACACAAGGTCTGCACACACACTACTTTTACAATACAACTTGGCTATTCGTGGAGGTGGAAATCACCAAAGCGGGAGTTTGACTAAGGCAAAACCCTATATAGCCGCCCACCACACCTTTTCAGATATAAGTGCAGGTTTCAGAATTCGGACGACGCCGCAAGTTGCAGATCCAGAAGAAGCAGACCGAGATAGAACTTCACACCAAGTTTCAGAGAAAAAAACCAGGACAGGGGCGTGCGGCACCCTGGTCCTGCCAGGACAGGGGCACTGGGCACCCTAGTCCCTAGGACAGGGGCGCTAGGTCCCTTGGTCCTTCTGTCAGACAGCAAATTTTCTGCATTTTTGACATCTTTTCAGGTTGCAAAACAGCAGTTTCCAGAGCAGTTTCAGGTGCAGAATCAGGACAGTGGCGCCCACGCCCCTGTCCCAAACATTTTCACTCAGATTTTAACCCCAGGTACACATCTGCAGTCTCCTTTTATCCTTGTGTTTACAACTTTTCATCACTTAATCTCAATCTTGCAATCTTGTTACTAGTTCATACTTGCACTCTAGGGCTAGTAGTTGAACTTGCATCATTTTATCTATCATTTGCAACAAAGGAATAGAAATCCTAATAGGTAGCCCATGGCTCTCTCTTCCACAAAAAGAAGTAGCCAATTGTGTGATACCTCTAGGCTCTTTCGTATTCCACAAATGTGTGATTGAAAGTGAGATTAGGGCATGTTTGCTTAGTGTCACTTTTTCCCCCACACAATAATATATGTATTAATGTTTGTTTTGATTTGAACAATTAATAATAAGGTTGTATATAGGACAAATGGTAAATCAACTATTTTATTAAGAGTTTGTTGTTTAACATAAGAGTAAAAAAAAAAAAGGGGGATTGTTTTTAGATTTTATTATAAATACACTTATGGGAGATATTCATTAAGAAATTAATTGACACTTTAATTGATTATTTTAATCATTGATTTAAAATGAATTTTAGATAATATGGACTTATTGGAGATTAATTTTGTCTTCATCTACTATTTTAATGAGTTTGATTTAATTAATCTAATGACTATGTTTGATGAGAAAATAAATTAAATCAATTAGTATTCTGCAAATAAATTTTAAATTAATGTCGTTAGTTGATTTAATAACAAAATTAGCTCGAATATAGTTTGGACAAAATAAATTAGTACATGTCGTGTTAGCGAACTTTTTGTTATCTAGTTATTTTTAAAAAAAAAAAATTATCCCGTTCTTGCCCTAAATTTTGGGCATGACAATCCTCTCCATCCAGAGCATCAACATCAATAGTGTCGATAGGTTCAACAACCGGATTTCCTTCATCATCAAACACTTCATCTGGTTGAGTCACTACCAGTTTTTGTTCAGCCTTCTTGCTAGCTTGAAGCACTTTATGTGTATGAACCGTTGTTGTCATATGCAGATGAGTGTCTTTTTCAACATCATCTATTATTCCTTCCAACAACCAGAGTCTTCTTCTTCTGGTGAAAAAGAGTCCTTTATTTTGGTTGATGACATCAAATAACTCTAAATTGGACAGGTCAGGAAAGTATTGAGCAAAAACTTTCTCCCTGATTTCCTGTTCTTTCTGTATGGCAATGCACCATTTATTATCTAGGGACTTATACAAAGAATTCAGTGTCTCAAATCTAATTTCTGAGGGTGACCGGTCATTAACACATAAATACTTAATGATTTCTTTTTCAACTGCTTCTTTTTCATCATCATTGAAATCATCAAAACAATCAATCAAATCATTCAGCACTTTTCTCCTAATGTTTTTGATAGTTCTTTGACAATGTGTCAAAGGTTTGTAGGAGGAGATGTCAATATTTACCAGTGCCGATGATGTCGGTTCATTCTTTCTCTTTTTATTTGCTTGTCTTGTCTTCTTAGGTTTTTCCTCAGACACAGTTTCTTCTGAATCCGGTGAGTTATTCCTTGTCTTCCTCTTTCTCTCGAAGACTTTGGCAGGTGCCGCTACCAGTTTCTTCTTTGCAGGTGACCACTTGGTCACTTTGGGACTTGCTGTAGTAACCGGTGCCGATGCCGAAGGCACTACCTTTCCTTTCTTTTTAGGAGGTTCTTCAACTGGTGTAACCCTTTCCAGATAGGTGTCGGTTCTCTTTTCCTTAGGATCAAGAGGTGAGGTGATTAGGGTAGAAGCATACCCATCTGGCATATCATACATCACCTCATAGCCCATAGGCTCCACTTCTTCTTGTCTAGGCTCAACAGCCTCCATTATGCATTGATCCACCTTGATGATAAAGCAGGTATCATCTTCATAGTTCTTGACAATGTCACTAGATATCCTCATCCTCAGGCTCATCTTACTTCTGAACTCATCAAAGTACTTGTTTAGAACATCAGGGTAGCCGGTTCCGAATGCTTGCAGACTTTCTTTGATCTGCTTGGTAACCTATTGGTCCGCAAACCACTGAATATCTCCCACTTTTGGGAAGTAACCTTGGAAATAAAAGAATAATCCGACCAGTAGCTGACCAAACTTGAACTTCAATGCATTATCCTGTTTAATTGATTTCATATTCAACAGGAGTTGCCTTTTCACACCGGTGTAGAGGTTGAATGATGCATCTTCCTTGATCATTTGGTAAGTGGCATTTACCACTGCAGTAGATACAGAGTTAATTCTACTACCAGAGAACGTCCGGTATCCAATCACCATACATGCATATTTCATGAGGTCGTCCTTGATGGAATTAACAGTCATTCCTCATGAGTCGCTCGCTAAACCGGTGAGCTTGGACATTTCCATCTTGCTGACCTTCCTTAGGGCTGGCACTTCCCCTATATTGCAGAAACTGGTGACGGCATGAATAGCTTGTGGAGTGATATCATGCGTTCTCTCCAGGTACATCTTGTCACCATGAACTATGCTCAGAATGATTCTAATATGGTCATCTGTGAAATCCTCCAAGAAGTAAACCGCATTGTGAAGTTTCTTCTTCTCCAAAATGCTATACTCTGGTTTGATCTTTTTATCCTTCCCACAGAATAGACCTAGCTACGAATGGATCACAAGAGACCCTAGGTTTTCGATTTTGCAATCTATATAATCTAAAATCCCTTCTTCTACTATAACCCTAGCTGGTACTTGTGACAAAGCATTATATTTTGATTTTCTTTGAATGAAGTCCATAGAATCGACAGTTGCACTAGAACTATCATGCGATGTGGAAGCCATGACAAAACAAAAAGCATGAGAAATACCTTTCGAAAATTGAGAATTTAGGGCTTTGCAACTTCCACTTCACCTTCCACTTCGTCGGTTGTTGAATCACCAGTTTGAGTTCTTCTCTTGACCATTTGCAATTTGCTTTTGAATCTCCTTCAAGGTTTCTAAAATTTCTCTGAATCGCAGCACAAATCACTTTTTCATCGCTTCGTACTTGAAAACCTTCTTCACTTCGAAAAATGATAGTGAGAAATGATTTGAAAATTCCTTTTAAACATATTCCTCACCTACCACAATTAATGCTCCACCATTAGGGCATAAACTCTAATTTGCCTTTTACCATTTCCCGTCTTCCTCCAAATGATAGGTATCGTATACAGATTAAGGTCTTTTACCGGTGTAAATCGGGGGTTCGAAACATTTTTCTATTTTCTCCCCTTAGGCTTTTCTGATGCTTAGTTTGTCGATTTTGATATTTCCACACTAGGTGCAGAAACCAGTTCTTCTTGTAACACTACTGGTTTCTTCTTCCAAGTTTTGTTCATATCCGCTTGAACAGTGTCAATATCAATCTTTCCTTCTGAAGTGACTGGTATATCATCCGATATGTTCTTTTTTTATCCACAGAATCTGGCAATGTGACCCGATTTTTTGCAGTGATAGCAGACCATTCCAGGTGCTCTCCAAGGTCCATTATTCATGTTGGCGTTCTTCCTCCTGCATGTTGCAGAAGTGTGACCATGATTATGATAGATCAAATAGTTTTCTCTCCATCTGGTTGCCACTTGATAGCCACCATTTCTTGACTGATGATTGAAGGCATTAAACCGGTTGTGATTCCAATTCACAAAAGGTTCAGGACCAATTCCTTGGGTCCTCTGAGGATATCTTCCAGTGTTATTCATAACAGACCTGCATTCAGATGCTCTATGCCCAAACTTGTTGCATGCATAACAGTTACCATTGACATTATAGGATCTAGGCTTATCATTTAGAAAATAAGGAAAATTATTGTAAGCCTTACTCCTACACACATTGGCAGTATGTCCTTCTTTAAGACAGTTAAAGCAAATAGGTTTAAACTTTTGCTTACCTTTATCCTTTGATGTCAGTTGATTCTTTGATGTTCTAGCATTTGTACCAAAGGTCTCACCTTCCTCATGACCAGAATAACCAAGTCCATAAGTATTTTTGATAGATTTGGTAGATTCAAGCTTTTGTTCTAGCTTGACAATGCTCTTGTTGAACTTAGCAAGTATTTCCTTTGACTCAGAGAGTTCTTTGGAAATAGCAGCATTTGTTTCCATCAGGTTTTCATTTTCAGAGATGGCAATGTTCAGTTCTCCTTGCATGTCTTCCTTTTCCACTTTGCTCACATGGAGTTGAGCAGTTAGGGCATTAATCTCTTGCTTCAACTTAAAGTTTTCATGGTCTTTGTCTTTGACCAGATCTTCAGCTTTCCTCCGGTTCTCAAGCTCTTGACACATTCGAATAGTTAGTCCTTCCAATTCTTTTCTCAGATTGGAATTGGATTCATTCAGCTTTTCTACTTCTTGAATCAGGACTTCCATGTCCGCTTCATCAGAACAACTATTTTCATATAGCTCCATTAACTTTTTAGCATGTTCTCTCCTTTTTTCTTGAGAGGCCTTATATTTGACCATAAGATCATCATAGGCTTGTTTAGATTGAGTGAGCCGATGAGTAAGTTCTCTCAATGTGTATTCCCCCATATCTCTTTCCAAGTGATTAAACTTGTAGAAAGGTAGGCTCTGATACCAATTGATGAATACTAAGAGGGGGGGTGAATTAGTATGCCAAAAATCTTCGCACTTAAACACTTTGCTAGAGTAACAATAAACTAGTCATTCAGTTTAGCAAACAAACTGGTTAGCACATATGCAAACCAAATAGAAAATAATGCATTCACCCATAGAAGCACAAACACCATAACACAAGAGATTTGATGTGGAAACCCAAATGGGAAAAATCATGGTGAGATGGAACTCACAAGTAACTATATGCAGAATAGGAACCAGATCGGTTATGGTCTTACAATGTTCTTTACCAGAACAGATCCTATTAGGAATCTTAATCTTTGTTAAGAGATAAATCTGATTAAAGACTACCTTGCTAAAGGATTTTAGATCCATAGATGTGAACCACCTTGTTAGAGGATTTACAAGAGGCTTTTGGGCCTACCCGGTTAAGGGCTACAGACTTGTCGAAGATGTGAGTAATCAACGAGTGATCTAGCAAATAGCATGGATTGCTTGGTTAGATCCTTGATAGCTTGTTCCTAATGCATTCTAGCATTACTTCAGTCTTCTACACATTCATACTCTCTCTAACTCCTCAACCACCTTAAACCCTAGCAACAACATCAACCACAACAACAACATCAACTTCACCAACAACCTAAAACCCTAGACATGATGTCCTTATAAAGGAATCTGATTTCATGTCGGTCCAATAGGATTATAATACAATTTCCTAGGTTCAATGCATCTAGACGTATCTAGTAACACGACACAAAAAGCACCGTTAAAGTGTCAGCACCGTCAAACAATCAGTGGATGGTAACTCATCACAAAATGTCGGTTGGTAACTCATCACAGAGTATTTCCAATTCATACAAAATACCGGTTCAATCGAAATGCTAGTTGTCAAAAAAAATGAAGACTGGGAAATATGTGTTCTGCCGCTTTGATCCTCCATACCACTTGGGATCCTCGAACTGCTTGGGGTCAACATACCACTTCAGATCGGTAATCACTTTCTACAAAACACCAATAGTATAAGGACTATAATGCATCATACTGGTTGGAACATGTACTAGTTGAGCTTTAACTTATACACACAAAAATTATCTCAATGCAAGTGTGTGTCCATCAATGACAATCACAACATAATCATCAAAAATGCCAATAGGAATAAGATACCATGTTGCCATCAATGACAACATAGTGAAACCAACCAATTGAGTGTCAATTTCCAACAAAGATTTTATAGAGAGAAAGGGTAATTGGGGGGAGGAGAGAATGAGGGAGAAAGTTGGGGAAATTAGGGGGTAGGAGGATAGGGGGAGAGGGGGAGAGGGAAAGTATCACTAGAGGGAAAGGAGAGGTGGGGAGAGAAGTGAAGAGAGAGATAGAGGATAATTATGGGGAGAGGGAGAAGGGGGAGAAGGGATTATAGAGAGAGAGAGAGAGAGGTAATTAAGGGGGAGGAGAAGGGACAATGGGAGAGAGAAGTATCAACAAAGGGAGAGGGGGAGAGAGTTGTGAGAGAGAGGGTAACTGGGGGAAAGATAGAATGAGATATAGTTGGAGTAAAGTTGGAGTGGGAGATAGGTGCGAGAGAGAGATCATAATTGGGAAAGAGATAATTAGAGAGAGAGTTGGGGGCATTTGGGGGTACGAGGAGAGGTGGAGAGGGGAAAATATCAATAAAGGGAGAGTTCCAAAAAGAAGGTAATTAGGGGGAGGGGGAGAGGGGGAGAGGGAAGTATCAACAAAGGGGGAGAGAGAGAGGGGGGGGGAGTATCAACAAAAGAAGAGAGGGGAGAGATGGGGATATATCCCCCTAATTACCCTCTCTCTATCTCTTTGTTGATACTTCCCTCTCCCCCCTCCCCCTCCTACTAATTATCCTCTATTTGCCTCTCTCTTCACCTCTCTCCGCATATCTCCCTCTCCCTTTGTTGATACTTACCCCTCTCTCTCTCCTCTTATCCACTAATTACACCCAACTCTCTCTCCCATTATATCTTCCCCCCAATTACCTCTCTATCACCTCTCTCCCTTGAAGCCTTTATAGATACTTACCTCTCCCCCCTCTCCCCCACACCCTAATTACTCTCTCTATCTCTCTCTTCACCTCTCTCCCCATCTCTCTTCTCTCTTTGTTTACAATTTCCCCTCCCCCTCTTCTCCTACCCCCTAATTATCCCCAACTCTCCCTCTCATTCTCTCTTCACCCCAATCACCCTCTATCTAACCTCTCTCCCCCTCTTCTTTTTTGATACCTCTCTCTCTCTCTCTCTCTCTCTCTCTCTCTCTCTCTCTCTCTCTCTCTCTCTCTCTCTCTCTCATATTATCTCTTCCCCCCAGTTACCCTAACCTTCTCACCTCTCTCCCCCTCTCCCTTTGTTGATACTTCCCTCTTCTCCTCTCCTCCTCCCCTCTGAATTTTGTTGCTAGAGATGCAAAGGAGATGTAGAGAGACTAGTATAGATCTTAGGGGAGATAGAGTAAGGTAGAGGAAAGAGTGTTTAAGAGGTGAAAATATAAGTGTAGAGCTTGAGAGAGATATAATGAATGATAGATTCAATGAGTTATAGATATATATATATATATATATATATATATAAAGAGATATAAATATGGACAAAAGAGAGGGAGGGAGCAACAAACAATGGAGTGATAGGTTTAGATCTTAGGAGAGAGAGGTAGAGAACAGAATGTAAAGAGAGATGACATGGTTTACCAAAATATATTAAACTTGGTAACATTCCTAAATTTTCTATTATTAATTACTTATTTAATGTTTCAAGTATTTTGAGATAATTGTTACAAAAAATCATGAAAGAGGGAATTCATATGCAAAAGTTGTGAGCTTTTGATGTTTCAAAAATGAAGGATGAATTTAAATTAACTATAATTATTTTTTAATATAAAATATATAAACACTACCCATTCCATAGCGTAGATCTCTAAATCACCTTTCCAATGCCTGTAAAAAATCAAAATCCCGATATGAAATGTAAAAGTTATGCCCATTTTCCTAAAATGTGTTTTTGTAAATTTTTCAAGAAACGAATATCCGATTTGGTTTCCAAAATGAATATCCGGTTTTTCTAACATAATTTTTTGCTCCATTTTTCACTCGAGATTGCATTGGGATTTGGCTTGGAAATGCCAAACCTGGGAAGTCAATAGAAGAAATACGTTTTCAGTGTTCCTTGCTTTTCCAAACTTCGCTCTGGTGACTAACGACTTTTGTTTTAGCCAAAATTGATGAAACAAAAAGAGATTTTTAAGGACATTCTCATCTTTCCAACGATATAAGTTTTGTCTTATTTTTACTTTAAATAAATAATTATTATTCATTTTCCAATTGAATTTTGACTAAAGTCCTGATTGAAAAACAACTATAACTTTTAAATGGTATAACATTTTTTGAATCCAAAAGATGCTTCGCATACTGTAGGATTAAAAAAATTGAATTTCATAAATTTTTGACCAAGATAAGGTGGTTTAACATATGAGTTTTATATTTTTAAAAAGTTATAGTAAAAAGTTCATGATTAATTATTTACATAAAAAAAATTACAAAAAAATATGTCACATCTAGACATGAGTCTTCTACTTATATTTAAAATCTTATTAAAAATAATTATGATTTGATTGTGGTTAGGGTGGTCAAACATACACCAACTTATCTTGTTTCCGATATTTTAGTACTACTGCATTGAAATTGAAATTTTTTGTCAAATAGATTATTTTTTTTCAAAAAACAACTAGTAGCTTAGAAACTACATTCAATTTGCTACATATTCTATTCTTATATATTTTTAAAATAATGTTCATAACTTATTCAAATTTTTACATCAAGTTGTCTAACTCTATATTTTTCTAAAATTTCATTGCCACTTAAGGGCCTATTTCGGTCCACCATGATCTTGCACATACCCATAGATGGATAGGGAGAGAGATAGAGAGATAGGGAGATATAAATTGTAAAATATGTGGATAGAGAAAGTGGAGTGAATATGAGAAACAATGGGAGAGGGATGGATAATAGGAAATATAGAGGGGAAAGAGAGAGACAAAGATGTGAGGGGTAAGAAGATAGATAGAGAGAAAGATAGAGATAAAGAGGGAGAAAAGGGAGGGGTATAGAGAGAGAGAGAGAGAGAGAGAGAGTTTCTAAATCATTGTTGTAGTGTCGTAAATTGTACACCCTTGCTAGGGTGGTACAATTTCACACTTAGGTTAGCACTTGCCTTATTGTGTTTGCATCTTGCATTATTATTTCCCTTTAAGGATTTAATTAATTAATTTAATTAAATCTAAAGTCATATTTCATCACTTCATACATCATAAAATTGGGCCCTTTACCCTAAGTGTGTCCCTTTTTATTTTGTTCCTCCAATAAATCATTTAATCATAAACCCTAATTATATCCTATTTCGACCTTTAAGGCTTGATTTCGCATATCAAAACACCTTGAATTCAGATGTAACTTTGGGATTTTCTCTAATATCATCATATCTAAAGGCCTTGAAAATTTGGTGAAAATTTGGTCAGACCATGTACGTTCCCGCCATAGTCCTCGGCTTTTTTCTCAAAATTTTGGGAGCACAATTCTATGATATTATAATTCTTAACCCCAAAAGATTGGCAGAAAATTCAATTCCTAGGTCGGCCTAAAGGCAGAATTAATTCGAAATTAAGATCTAGCATTTCATACATAAGAGCTCTCTTTATTCATTTGAAGGAAACTAAGATCTATCTAATCTAAGGGAGTTTTCAGCAAAGCAAGCATAAGGAGCCTTCTATGTAGTGAAACAGAAGCCTATTTGGAGTCTTCAACAACATTCATCAAGAATTTGTCAAGCATTCATCATCAATTAGGAGTCTTGAAGACATTGAAGAATAATAGGAGATCTAGTGGCAATATCTCTCCCTTGGGGATTGGTATGATTTCATGTTAGTTTCATGTCTTTGTATGAGCTTCTTTATATAAACTTGCATATTTAAATTCATGCTTTAGATCACTTTGCATCATTGATTTACAACATTTACTTTGTCAATTACAAGCAATTAGGGTTTACTCTTTAGGGTTGCTCTAGATTGTTTACTTTTATTTTAGGATCTTGCATACACACAAGGTTCTAGCACACACATTTTTAGTACACTATCAGCTATTTATGGAGGTGGAAATCACCAACATAGGGGTTTGACTAATGCAAAACCCCATATAGCCACCCAAACCTTCCCTTTTCAGTTGTAGGTGTACAAACAGGTACCCGAAGGCACTTTCAGCTCAGCAAAAGGCACAAGGACCACCCAGAATCATCAAATCTTCCCTAATATGCCTTGGATAGGGGTGTGGCACCATGGTCCCTTTGCATTTTAGTGATTTTTAGCAGGTTGCAACTTCAAGTCATCAGATTTGCAGTCTTTCAGTTGTAGCCTCCTGTCAGCAGAAAAAGGACAATGGCGTGGCACTCTGGTCCAAGTTAGTTTTGTTCAATTTGCAACATCAGGTACACATCCAGAATCCTCCCCCTTTCATTCTTTTAGTATCTCAGTTTTAGATCTGCAAGTTTGTTTAATTTCAAGTTCATTTATGCTTCATTATTTATCTCCTAATATAGTTGATCATTCAAACCCTAGTTTTTCTCATCATTTGCAACAAGAGGAATAGAAACCCTAAGAGGTAATCCTTGGCTCTCAATTTCTCACAAGAAGTATCCAAATTGTTCTATCTACCTAGGCTCTTTCATATTCCCAATGTGTTGGCAAAAGTGGGATTAGGTCCTAGTCACTTGATCTCGCTTTTCCCACTAGCACAATTGTCAACATCAAAATAATCAAGATGGAGGTTACATTGAAGTAAAATTAATTCTAGTCAAATTTAATCAGTTTTAATTTATATTTAGTTGACAATTATTCAATTTCATTCTCAATTAATCAATCTAAGTTTATATTAATTTAAAATTAAATTATTGAAGTAGACATGAAAGGTATGTTTTTTAATCTAACTTAGCCATCATGTAAAATCTTTTTTTTTAATCATTAATTGATGATTTGTATTGATATTCAAAAGATTACATATATCAAAATAGTTACTTTTATCTGAATAGTCCATATATCCCCAGAAGATCCTAATATACAAAAAACCTCCTATGCATACAAAAAGTTTCCATCTAAAACCCTAAGATTAATTAACATAGATAAACAGAAATCTGCAAAAAACTAGACTAAAGCCCACTAACAAAGATCAACTCCTTGCATTTTCCTCCCCCATCTTTGGAGCCCTCCTACTGGTCTACATCATCATCTTGATCATCGTGAACTTCTATTGGAAAGCCTATCCATAGTGACTTGCTTTGCGGTTGCTTCTTTGATCCCTTAGGATGCCCTCGCTTCCTTCTCGTGGAGGAACCCAAACCAGAGTCTTCCTTAGTCAATTTTGCACTCAATGGGTCCCATTTCTGCAATTCCCTACGTATCTCCCTCCACTCCCACGAGCGGATGAAATATTGCACACCATGCATTCCAATCTGAGTCGAGGCCCTCTAAACTTCCTTGTTGCAATTAGCACTCCATAATAGGAATGGACGCAATGGTGGACAAAATTAACTAGAGTGGAGCCATACTCCATTTGAGCACACAAACCCTTCGTCATCCCTAGCCATTCTGATTAAACTCTCTAACCTCCCCCTCCAATCCTCCTGTGCATTGTTGGTGTCTACCCATTGAACTTTATCCACCCCCACAAGTTTGAAACACCACATAGTGAACATTGAAGCAATCTCCACATTCATATGATACTTATACTCCGCTCACATGTATTCTTCTCCCAGCACAATCTTCACCTAGATAAGGAAGTCCTAGTCTTCAAATCAAAAAACATTTGACCGACATTCATCTAATATGGTACCCCAAAAGGCCACCATTGGCCTTGATGCCTGTAGTGAAAAGTTTGGTTTCATGGCCACATTGATCCCACCAACACCATCTCAACCAAAACACCACCTTTCAGAGAAACAAAATGAAACGTTGTCTGATAACAATGCCAATTGGATTCTTAATGAGGAATCCAAGGTGGCCAACCTCACATTAATGAGATAATAGAAGTCAGGGTGTTATAATGCATAGAGAGTCGTGGCATCATAAATGCCACTGTATTCCCAATCAACAACCTCCAAGATGAACCAAACATTCCCGTCACCCTGCCCAAGGAGTCGTGTTGTGAACCCAAATGATATGGGAAGATATCCTCCTTACCACCCCGTACTGTCGCCAAAACTAAGCCACCCATCTACATTAACTCACACCCATTATCTTCCCCAATGGACATATGCAACAGCTACATCAATTTGAATATAAAAAGGGCATTAATGCACCACAATCCTTATTTCTCCAATTTGTAAATTCATAGCTTCATTCGCACACTTGTCCGCTTCCATATTGCCACTTTGATAGACATGAGAAATCTTAAAATCTTTGAAGGAGGAAATCTTTGACTTGATGTCTTCTATATCTTCGTTCACTTTCCAGCATTGAGAGCCTCCTCGAATAATGGCATTGATGATCAATTTGGAATCACCTTCCAAATGTAGCTTCTCAACTCCAATGCTTTTTTCCAGTTGAATGGCAAGCAAAGCTACCTTCACTTCAACTTCATTGTTAATCCTGAATGGTAAACATTGCCTCCCTATCGCCACTCGATGTCCTTGATTGTTCTTAGCCACACATCCTGCACTCGAAGGTCCCGAAATTACCTCTAGATGTACCATCAAAGTTAACTTTGATCCAACCTGGTTCTAGTGGCATCCAATCAACTTCACATGAACCTTGATTACTCAGATCAACCCGAACAAGCCCCTTAACGAGGAATGTAAAATCCTATTTTGTCATATGACAAGTACCAATTCAAATTCTTAATAAATAATTTTTAAGATAATTCAAATAAGCAAAAATTGAACCTCTAATTTGTTTAAAATCTAATTAGTAGTGATTAATTAAGCAAAAGATCGTTACAATAATATTACTTAATGAAAACTACAATAATAAAAATGGATATGAGACCTTCTCCCTGAAAAAGTCTAATAATAAATATTATGCAGTTGACAACTTTGAAAAAGCTACTTCAACAAAAATCAAAAACACAAATTGGCATCTATTTTTTATATATAAATAATTCTAATCATCTATTTATTTTAAATTATTTTAAAAAATTCTAAAGTGTAAATATTTTAGAAACTATGTTATATTATTTTATCAATATTAAAAACCTAAGTTATATTAAATAAAGCATAAGAATGATATAAATAAATTTTACACTAAGTAACTAATCAAATTCTTAATAAATAATATTTAACATAAATCAAATAAACAAAAATCAAACTTCTAATTTGTTTAAAATCTAATTATCTTCAATATTTTCAAATATCAATATAGAAAATTATTTTTAATTTAATAATAAATTTAATATTTTTGGTTTTGTGTGCAAATTTTTTATGTATGTCATTTTATTAAATTTATTAGAGAAATATATATTAATTTAAGATTATAATGCTTTTTCATTTTAGAATATTTTAATTATCAGACCAAGATTATGTTTTAATGTCAGTATTGAAACTTATCAAGATTTTTGTTTTTTATGCAAGTTTTTTGTCATTTTATTATATTAATTAGAAAAATACATACTACTTTACAATATTTAATATCAATATAAAATTTTATTATTGAAATGGTCCAATGGCTCATTGTCTTGCAAGTCTCTCCATAAACATGGACCATCGATCATAGAAGTTGGTGGATTATATTCATATAGGGAACGCCTTCGGCATAATTAAGAAGTCTTAAAGATATCTATGATCTTTTAATTTATTATATTTATCATTTTACTTGAACTTTAGTTTGTTGTACATTGTTTTGCTTATGATTAGTTACTTTTCATTAATGTTTTGCTTTAAATGTACTTCAAAATTCCAATAAAATTATCACCATCAATGTAATTGTAATACCCTAAAAATGGTCACCTAAACCATGGGCCCCTAATCTCGACAACATCACCAAGGTCCTAACTAGAGGTAATTAAATCAACCTTGAGCACCTAATTAATTAATTCTTCAATCATTAATGTTACATGGCAAATAAATCACTCTATATTAATTAATTATTTATTTAAATTATTAATCATTCCAAGTAAATCATTTTGATCAATTGATCCTATTTATTTATTTCAATATCCTAGCATATTTAATTAATAAATAAATTTGCCATTTAAATCACAAAAAAAAGGAATTAATTTAAAGAAAAAGAGGAATTAATTTACAAAAAGAGGAATTAATCTGCAAAAGAAAGAGTTAAATTGAAAACAAAAGAAAAGAATTAAATTCAGAGAAGAAATCAAACTTAAGATATTTCTTTTTCTAAAATTGAGATAACTTGAGAAATCAGAAAAGCAATTAAATTGGATTAATCATTTTCTCTAAAATTAAAACACAAAGCCTTTCTTAAGGAAAGAGGTTCAGTTGCATTGAAAAGGCATTTTTCTAAATAAAAATCTTGAGCAAATTAAAGAAATGTGCATGGAATCACCTATTTTTATCTCATGTGCATGGAATCAACTAAATTTATCTCCAATGCAGACTCAAACTTATAATCTAAATGCATTCAATCAAGCTATAATTGGAATCTATCTCAAGATTAACTGAATCTGATCTCTCAATTATTTCAATTATCCAGGATTGTGCTTTTTCTTAAGGAATCTCAACCACTCATTGTTAATCAATCTTGACCGTTGGTCTCTCTTTGAGTCTCTATAAATTCAGCCTTCATCTCTCATTCAAGGTACCCTGGAGATTTATTGTTATTATGTAGTTTTGCTCAGGAGTCATTGAAGATATTGTGCTTTGAGATTATTACTTCTTAGTTTAGCTTTTTGCATATTTAGTTTAATCATGATTGCTTGAATTCATTTATCTTAATATTCATTCATCTAGCTTAATTTTGTATTTGTTTAGCTTAATCTTGTGCTCATATAGATTAAATCATTCATCTTGGTGTAGTCTAGTCACTGGTATTTCTTAGACAAATCTGAGAGCAAGTCTATACTCGCATCTTTTAGAAGGAAATAGGTCGATTTGCTGTGGTTTTTATATTCATGATTATATCCGTCTAACCATGCATGCAATGACTTAATTGAAGTGTTGTGTATTACAGCTTACAGATACTTATTCCACTTTTCACACACATATTTTTGGCACCCACCAAGGGGCAGAAGACTTCATCTTTTGGCCTTACAAATCAGCTTACTTTTATTTTTCATATTTGTTTTTTCGGATTTTTTTCGTAAAGTTACTACAAAAACTCGTACAAGTTTTCACAAAGGCCCAAATGACAATTTGTAGGTCTTGTAAGGTCAGTCGTGAATTATTATACAGTTGGGTGAAAATACTCGTACGATATTCTTATTTTTGTGTTAAAACAGACTGCAATTTTAGGGTTTTTCTTATTGAATTTTTGTGGTACTAGTTCTAACCCTGGCTTGTTCTGTCTACCTGAGAGATTTTGACAGCCTAACCAATTTTTGCAGAACATTTGTTGAAGAACACGCCCGTCGCACAAAAATAATATGACTAGTGATTTGTTGTTTTTGCAAGTTGCCTGAGAAGATTCAAGTGAACTTCATGTATTCTTTAAATTCATTTTTTAGGCATTTAAATTTCTATCTAGTTGATAAAAAAATCTGTCTTTTGTGTTTTAAGAAAAATCTAAGAGCTAGGAGAGTATGCTCTTGTCTGCACAGACAGTCAGAAATCTAGACCCTCAAAGCTTTTTCTAAGTTTGAGATTTTGTATGTTTAGCGGGCCTGTCACAGTGGGAAAAATTAATCACCCTGTGAGAATGACCCAAGTGAGTACAACTGGACCTGAGCATTCCAAATCACTATAATAAACAACCCTTTGGTGATTAAAGTCTCAGAGAACAAGATTATTTAATTTTTCTCTTTGAGATCTCTCATATCGAGCATTTTGTAGGGCCTCACGGTCTCAATCACGTTTACGTGACTACAGCTTGTTTCGGTACCTTATCAGGCTATAGGCCTCAATCATGCTTGCGTGACTTCAAGGGGTAATTTCGAATGAAATTACTCGATTCACCTCCAAAAGGGGGATAATCTTTGTGCAAGAGAGATAGTAACTCTCCCAAGATACTTGTCATTTTGTGTCCCTATTAGTGTTTGGAGTCGGCTAATACGACATTGAGAATCCATTGCGTGAGGCTTAGCGGCCGTATTCTCATTAGCTATTGGGTGTGTACCTGAGTCTGCAAGCAAAGGTTTTCTTTCCTAAGACAACTTCCATAGGGTTAGCGTGTTGTGTTTGAAGTCATTATACATCTTGTGTGTTTACTGTATTTCATCCTTGAAACTGAAACTGGAGAAAACAATTAACAAACGTCAAAAACTCAGTAATCAAAACTCTGTCTATGTTAAAATCTCATCTCTGTCCAGTCCACTGTTGTACAACTCTCTCGAATTATCATCTAGCTATACATATATTGTCATACGAGTCTGTTCTTTTATCATCTAGTTAGAGACCTGTTGTCATATGAGTCTGAATTCATCCTGTCAGTTTGTCGTTCGGTTATGCTAGAATTATCGTCCTGGTCCTCAAAATTATCGTCTGACCTGTGATACACTATCGTATGAGTTATCATAATCCTCATCAGATTGTCATCTAGATAACCTTAAACTGTCATGCAAGTATAGGTAGTAACTCGTATGAAAAACTATCTGTGTCATCTGAGAACTGCTAAATTATCGTCTGGGTCTGAAAACTCTGTCGTACGAATTCCTAATTTTGTCAGTCCAAAAAATTGCCTGTTTACACACTTTTCTAGAATTGTTATAATTGCCTAATCAATCTATAGTGAGTGTATATCTGGTCATCATAATTCTGAGCATAAACAATCTTGATAGTGTACCCATGTCATTGTGTTGCACGATTTTGTCGATCATCTTTAAGCTAGTTCAATCAACTACTTATCAAACTTAAGTTACTTAGATCATGTCTTATATAGGATAGATCATTCCTGAAACTAGACTGAGTCTTAGTCACTTCTCTCAAATCAAACTAAGTTACTTAGATCATGTCCTATGTAGGATAGATCATTCCTGAAACCAAACTGAGTCTTAGTCACTTTCCTCAATTACTACGTCAAACGAAAAACTAGCTTCAATTTGATCTTGACTTCTGCATCACATCTAGCTCTCAATCACATTGGTCATAAATGCCTATTCAAACTAGAAGTCCTCACAAGAAAGATACCAAAGGTAAAGGATCATCCTTTTCATTATAGAATAATTCATTCTTTGTAGAAGACCCCGTCTCTAACAAACCTTCATCGTCAAGTATACAAATTTTCAATCAACCCTTATCTCCCACCATGTTTGGAGAAAGGCAAGAAAGAGAAGCTACTAAACACGATAGCCATGACAATATCAGCACCCATGCTAATGATAGTGATTCATCATCTAGCGAGTCTGAAGCTTCCGAACCTACAGAAGTTGTTATACATAGCTATCAAAATGATAAATATTTCCAAAAAATGATGATAATCATCATGGCTAGAGAAAAAGAAGAGCATTTTCTAGAGGTAGCTAAACAAGGCGCTAAACTTCCAACTGATTATAACATTGAAACTCTTATCACTAAAGAGGAAGAGACACCACTAGCATTGGTAAACAAACAATTACAAGCATTACAAACTAAAATCAAAGAAATGAAAAACAAGGATAAATCATCAAAGCAATATTCTTTGGACACCATATGCCCATTCCCATTTGACAAAAACCTTTACATGCCTCCATTTCCTTCAAGAGTGGAAATTCCTAAGTTTGACAAATATGATGGTAATGTAGATCCCCAAGACCATGTCAGAGAATTTTATGCTTTATGTATGGAGTTCATGCACGAACAAACATATCTCATGCACCTTTTCACAAGGAGTTTACGAGGATGAGCAATGGAATTTTTTTCAATCCTACTTATGGGAATTAAGTCTTTTGAGGAGTTAGTCGAATTGTTTCTCCAACACTACTCCTATAACATTCATCATCTAGTCACTATGATTGAGCTTTACAAAACCAAACAAAAAATAGGAGAACCTTTTCTCACTTTCCTTCAACGTTGGAGAAATATGTTCTCTAGATATTCACGGCCTATCTCAGATTCTGAAAAAGAGGGAAATCATTGTCAATAACTTGATCTCTGAATTAAAATACAATCTCCAAATGCAAGTGTACCCTTCATTTAACAAAATGGTAGATAGTGCCCTCAGAATGGAAGATGTGCTTATAAAGAAAGGAGATATATCGCTTTATAAAGAAACAAAACAAGTCTCTAGTTCCAAAGAAAAGAACAAATATTGGAAATGGGGCAAAGATAACAACAGAAATGTTGTTAATGATGGAGTGTTGGATATTGTTAAACCAAAATCAAAACCCACAATATTTAATCTGGCTAGCAGCACACAATCCCTCAAAGTAGTTGAAACTATGACGGAAAATCCTCCTAAGAAATCAAAAGAGTGGTTTAAAGAGAATCCAACGCAATTTCACTCCTCTAGAATAATTGTATGAAATGGCTCTTAAGACTCTATTGGCAAATGATCTGATCACATTTCCTGACAACTCTAAACCATATGATCCATAAATTAAACCCAAATGGTGGAGGGAAAATGAATAGTATGACTATCATCGAAACAAGGGTCATACAACAAACAACTGCATGAAACTCAAACACGAGATATCAGATCTTATCGATGCTAGAAAAATTATTGTTGGGAGTCATGCAACCAATGTTGATCATAAAAATTTTAAAGATCCTTTGTCTACTTATGAGCAAGGAGAATCCTCTAAATCTAAAGGAGGTGCAAAAGTCAATTACACCTACGCCAACAATGACAATGTGATCAATTTGATTGAATCTTCCCAATTTGAGTATTGCAACATGATCATAGTCAAAGATAAACAAAATAAAACACAAACTGCAAATGTTGTGACCCACACTCAAAAGAAGGTCACTCTCAAAGGATCTAGTTCCTCAACTCCTGATTAAATAACATCAAACCTACCTAGTTCTTCAAATAGACAACCAGATACGATCATGGCTAAATCTAAGCAATTGGCTTCATCATCCTCTCCTGGTTATAGAATTATCGAACAATTGAAATGTACTACTGCTCAAATCTCCATTTTTGAATTGCTTAAGATCTCTTCTATTCATAAAGAGATCCTAGACAAAGCTTTGCTCACTACTAATGTCCCTAAAGATTTAGATGTAGATTGGTTTCAATCTATGGTCGGTCACTTGAATTTGATTCATTACCTCACCTTCTCTGAAGAAGATGAAAATTCATTGAATCACCCACATAACCAGCCATTACACATAGAAGCTATGATCCATGAACATCAAGTCAAATGTGTTTTGATAGATGGAGGTGTTGGGTTGAATATTTGTACCTCCAATTTATTGATACATTTGGGATTTTTTGAAAATGTCATTGATCCAACAAAGAAAATAACAATCAAAGCTTATGATGAAGAAGGGAGAACCTCTAAAGGTATGATGCTATTACCGATCAGGGTAGGACCTGTAGAGAGAGATTTTATTTTTTAGATGCTTGACCTTCCTCTTTCCTACAGCATCCTGTTGGGGAGGCCATGGATTCATGAAATGAAAGCAGTATCATCTACATATCATCAGTTCTTGAAATTTCCTTATAATTGAGTTGAAGTCAGTATTCTTGTTGATACAAGATACACTTGTAATGCATTGAAACTATGTATTAATACCTTTGTTCCCCATAATAGAGCAACCTTTGTAGTTGAAAGTTCAGAAACTTTGATGAAAGACTTACAAAAGAAATTGAAAAGCACAGGTACTGACATGGATGGATACAAGATAGAACATGTACTTTCACTAATGTCTCTTCCTCCATCGCCAAAATAGTCTAGGAAACCATCTGAGGATATAAAGCCACAAACTTCAACTCCAAATGTCATTTATGATGGTATTTTTGTATAGTCCTCTACTTCCCTTGTAGATGAAACAGAAGAGGAGGTTGTTCTCAAATGGCTTTTCAAAGAAGAAACTAAAAACAAAGAAGTGCGACACTATGAGATTTCCCCTGAACAATATGGTCCAGGCTATAAGATGATTCAACGCATGAGATATTCAGGTACTGATCCTCTGGGCAAGCATCAAGAAGAAATTGTTGAACCTATTAAGCTACAAACTAAGTCTACAAATGATAAAACTGGACTTGGATACAATCTAGGGGAGTCATCAAATCAAAAACATACTTCTCATCATTAGTCTAAGTGGAGGAAAAAGATACTACCTTCAGCATCATAGGAAGTAAACACTCAACAAACTCAAGACGAGTATGAAAAAGAACAAGAAGAATTGGCAATCAAGAGAGAAGAAGCGGCTTGTAATCAAGTTCCAACTGTATCAGCAGTAAAACTATAAGGAGTATAAATCCCAAAAGAGATGGAAGGAATCAAATAATTGTTTGCACCACTAAATATTTCAGTCACATATATAGGAAGAATGCAAGTAGATGATTCAAAAATAGACTCGAATGAGTATGGATGAGGTCCAGAACCTTTATCAAATGCATCTACCAAGGAAACTCTTGAATAACCTAGTGATATCATGGATGAAGCACAAGAGATAATATGCTTGAAGCTACAAAAGGAAATAGAGGAAATCAAACTCAAAAGACAAAAAGACTATGAACAACAGTTGAAAGAAGAAAGAGCACCAGAAAATTCTTCACCTACTATATCTCCCTCTAATGAGAGAGCAAATCAGGTATGGGACTACAAATAAAGAATTGGAGGCTACAGAAATAGGGCTAGTCATTAGTCCAGAGGAAGCTGAATGGGAAAGACGACAGAGACTAACAAAGTCATCAAAGTTATGTCAACTACAAGTGATCATTGAACCAAATCACAAAGGAACTTGCAGCATCAAAGATGTAGATATTGATACTATACATGCTTTCACTCAGCCACTTGAAGAGGAGTCAGAGGCTTCATCTTCTGACTCTGATTACTTTGAAATAAGATCTATTTATGGCATTACCTATTCTACACCAAACTATGACTACTTCATCATGAATGTCGAGACTCTATCTGTTAACCCTATTACTGTCGAACCACGATATGTAGTCCAATACAAAGTAGAGGATAGTGCTAGTGGTAGGTTTGCTGGGTTAGGTTCCCTAAATACTAGCATAAACTTCGATAATCATGTTCTAACTCCTCCTGGTCTCTAGACGCTTATGCAAGGTAGTCTTCTGAAACTCAACTTGTCGGTCTGAGGTTGTGATGATAATACCGCGAATTCCCTTGAACCTGTTAAATCTTTATCCCTAGTACATCCTAATCTTATTGATTGTACTCTCCAAGATCAACCTTTGAATATACCTACCTTTGCCAATGACTATACATTAGCCTATTATCTTAATGCAGTTGAACAAATGGACGCTTCCACCAATGAACAAAGTGAGAACATGACAGCAGTAGATGTCAAGTATCTTAGTTCCAAAAATAAATAAAAATAAAAATAAGAGTTGTGATGGCGAAAACCACACTATGGCGGTGTCAGAATCAAAAATAGTAAAAATAAAGGACGTACCTAATGGTGAAAACCTCTCCGAGGTTCCTGAAGGTGAGATAACTGACATTTTGCCTAATCACTTTCAAGAGCGATTGTCAGTGCTGATAAAACCTACATAGCCAATAAACATTGGAACAAAAGAAGCTCAACACATCATACATGTAGTTGAATCCTTGTCACCCGAAGAACTGAAAGAATTTGTTGATTTCTTCATGAAAAAGAAGATCAATTTTCAATGGACATATGTTGATATGTCGGGTCTAGATCCTAACCTCATAATGCATCATCTCTCTATCACTCCTGGAGTTAAACCTGTTAAGCAAAAACTCTGAAAAATGCATCCTTGTGTTGCATTACTTGTTAAGGATGAGATAGAAAAATTAATAAAAGTTGGATTCATCAAAGCAATTGATTAGGCCGAGTGGATATCTAATATTGTACCTATTTCCAAACCTGACAAATCAATACATGTTTGTATAGATTTCAGATTTTTAAACAAAGCTTGTCCAAAAGATGATTTTCCACTGCCCAACATAGACATGATAGTGGACATGACTGTTGGCTATGAAATGTTCTCTCTAATGGATGGTTTTTCTGGATACAATCAAATCAAAATTGCACCTGAGGATCAAGAGAAAACAACATGCACCTATGCATGGGGAAATTTTTGCTAGAATGTAATGTCCTTCGGCTTAAAGAACGCAGGCACTACTTATCAAAGAGATGTAACAACAATTTTTCATGATATGATGCACAAAAACATGGAGGACTATATTGATGATACTCTAGTAAAATCTATGAAAATATCAACACATCTATCAGAACTAGGTCCAATCTTAGACAGGATGGAAAAATTCAAACTCAAATTGAATCCCAAGAAATATGCATTTGGAGTTACATCTGGTAAGCTCCTAAGATACATTGTTTCAGCAAAAGGGATTGAAGTGGATCCAAAAAAAAGTTAAGGCTATAATGGAAATGTCACCTTCAAAGAATGTCAATCAAGTGAGGACTCTCCAAGGGAATATCCAATCCATAAGACGTTTCATCTCTCAGCTAGCAGATAAGGCTCAACCATTCACAAAGGCATTATGGAAAGTAATCACATATAACTAGAATGAATATTGTGAACAACATCTAAAATAGATCAAAGAATATCTTTCTAATCCACCTATATTGATGCACCAATTCAAGGCAATCCATTGATTCTCTACATATCAGCTACTGATACATCACTGGGGGCACTTTTGGCACAACAGGATGAGAATAAAAAGGAAAGATTTATATACTATATCAACAGGACCTTGGTGTCCTATGAGATGAACTATACTATCATAGAGAAAGCTTGTTTGGCATTGGTCTTTGCATCACAGAAATTAAGACACTACATTCTAGCACATTCTATCAAGCTGGTGGCTAAGATTGATCCACTCAAATACCTTCTCAAAAAGGCAACACTTATAAGAAGATTGGCTAAATAGGTCATGATTCTTATAGAATTTGACATTGAATATATAGAATGCAAAGCTATCAAAGGATAGGTCATTGCAGATCAACTTGTTGATGCTCTACTTGAAGACAATCAACCTTTGCACATAGAATTTCTAGATGAATCTATCATGCACCTTACTAGGCGACCCTGGAAAATGTTCTTTGATGGGTCTTTCACTCAACAAGGTTTTGGTGCTGGAATATTTTTTATCACTCAAAGATATCCAATCCCAAAGGATTACAAGATTCTCTTTCCTTGCACAAACAATATTGCAGAATATGAAGCCTTGGTAAATGGAATCAAGCTAGCTATTGAATGGAAGGTTATTGAGTTACACATCTATGGAGACTCTCAGCTGATTATAAACCAGATCAATGATGCATATCAAACTCAGGATGAGAAACTGATGCCCTACAAGAGAATGGTTGATGACCTCAGGAAATACTTTACCTTTGTATCATTTTAGCAGATTCCCAGATCAGCAAATAGAGTAGCAGATGCTATGGCTACCTTGGCATCTACACCATAGCTACAAGAATATGAGTTTCACTTTGAATTCCTGGTGGAAGAGTTACATTATCCTTCTTATGATCTCCTTGATTCCCAAATGGTATGTTCTATCATTGGACAAAACGCATCTCGCTATAGCCACATTTACTCTTACTTGCATGACCAAATTGTACCCACTAATCTTACCCATAATGAGAAAAGGAACCTAATCCGAAATGCTTCATGGTATGTCATCATCGCTAACAATTTTCATAGGCAAGGTTTGGATAGTACTTTGCTTAGGTGTCTAGAAACTGAAGAGTCCCAACATGTGTTATCTGAAGTCCATGAAGGTATTTGTCGATCTTATTCAAATGGTCTTACTCTAGCTCAGAAACTACTAAGGGTTGGCTACTACTAGCCAGATATGGAGAAAGATGCTATAAAATTTGCTAAAACTTGTGAGAAGTATCAGCTACATGGGAATCTCATACATGCTCCAACAAGGGATCTAATACCTTTCATCACACATTGGCCTTTTCAACAATGGGTGTTTGACCTCATTGGCCAAATCTATCCTGCATCATCTAACAAACACAAGTTTATCATAAATGCCACCAACTACTTCACTAAGTGGGTTGAAGCGGTTCCACTAATCAAAGAAACCGATAAACAAGTAGCTATGTTCATCCTTAACTATATCATTTGCAGGTATGGGATACCTTCTTCAATTGTGACTAACAATGGAGAGCATTTTAAAAATAAATATCTAGATGAGCTCTATGAAAAGTTCAAAATTAAACAGAACTAGTCATCCATATACTACCCTCAAGGTAATAGACAAGCTGAAGCATCTAACAAAAATTTGTTGACTATCTTACACAGAACTAGCAAACAAATATGGAAAGGATTGGCATCTGCAGCTCAATCCTAGATTATGGGCTTATAGAACAAGTATCAGAATACCTACTGGGGCTACACCTTTTGCTTTGGTGTATGGAGCCGAAGCAGTCTTGTCTATTGAAGTGGAAATACCTTCTTTGAGAGTTTCTTTGCAAGGTCTTATTACTGATGAAGACTACAAAATATCTAGATTGCAAGAGATCGAGTTGTTGGATGAATGTTGGCAAGTGGCATTTGATCATCTGAGAGCCTACCAAAAGTGAATGTCTAGAGGTTATAACAAGAAAGTTCGACAAAGAGAATTTTAGGTTGGTGACCTTGTTTTAAGAGTGAATCCTAAAAATCAACAGTTTCGAGACAACAAAGGGAAGTTTGAACCCAACTGACTAAGTCCCTATATTGTAACTACAGTCTTTGGCTCTGGTGCTTATCAACTCTCAACATCGAAAGGAGAAAAGCTCCATGAACCGATCAACACCATCCACTTGAAGAAATTCTTCACTTGGTATTCTCTGCTCTAGCAACCTGTACAGCTAAAAAGTCCTGAAAAAAAAAAATAAATAAAATAAAAGCCTTGGTGAAAACCTGGTAAACAGGCACCTTGGTAAAAAAAAGAAAAAAAAAATCTTTGCCAAGTAGGTGAAAACCTGGTAAACAGGCGCCTCTTGTATTCAATCTCTTCATCTATCAACACAAATTTGGCATTTCTTATTTTCATTCCCGCTTTCCTGCATCTTTGCTTTCGCTTGTACATATCTTTTAGTCACTTTTGTGACATCTAGTTGTTTTGGAACCCTAATGGCTAGAAACCGATCAATGTCCTAGTCTTAGGGTAATCGACTAATTAATTTACATGTCCTAAGAAGTATCAACCAAGTCATCTTTCTATCTGTGATGAGCCTGCTTATATAGGCAAGGCTAGGGATATGTGAGCACACAAACATGACATGTGGCTCAATAAGAAACAAGGGTAGGTAGGAAATAGGTGTGAGTAGGTAGGAGAAACAATATAATAGTCCACATGAGGTGGATCACCCACTGAATGTGGAGTGTAACAACAAGATCAACACCATAAAAGGTGGAATTTCTCCTACACACACTATCTCAATGTGGCTCAAACACCCAAGTGTCTCATACCCAAACTACTATGAAATGCATTTCCTAAGTAAACTTAAGTGTAATAATATCCATGATAAATAATTATTTACACCAACACCCCCCCTTAAGTGCAACTTAGGGGAATGCACTTTAAGTCTACAATGCAACTAAGCAATGCAAGATGGGTCCCGGCTACGAGGCCATGTTAGGTACCCATGTACAAATGCAAATGCATGCAAAACAATGCAATGAAATCTCTCAAAAAGTGGGGAAAGAGAGAAAAACCCAATGGGAAAAAACCCTCCCCCAAAAGAGAGATGAAAACATACAAAGAGAACTCTCATAGAAGAATGTGAAGGACAAAACCCCATGTGAGGAAAAAGTTCCCCCCATATGAGAGAAGAAGAGAAGTCAAACTGTGACCCCACCTCAATGGAGAATCTGCACCAATGATAGAAGCTCGATGTATGAAGAAACTGCTCTACGAACGTCGAACAACATTCCTCCCCTTAGGAAGAAACAAAACCAAAGGTGTATCCATGAAGTCTCCCCAATCATTAAGGGAAGATGTATGAAGAAAACTCATGATGAAAGGAATCTCTAAAAACTGCTCAAGTGTCCCCATGTCGATGCTGAAAGATACCCCTTCCAAAGGTGGTAAACTGTGCCACACTGCTGAAAAAGGAACTCCAAGATCTATTGGAGATGGATGTAGAACATGTCACAAAGACTCACATGTTTCCTCAAAAAATAAAGAGACCTCCTCCAACTGCTATACATAAGTATCCACAATCATGTCAACCTCGAAAGAATGATCATGTAGAGAATGAACAAGAGTGTCAGACTATGCTCTCGCAACAATCGAAGAAGGATCATCTTCATCAAAGAGAATATGAATTTCATCAATGATGTCTCCCAAATCTGCAATGTAGGATTCCACAAACAAACCTGTAATGTCTGTCAAGTAATCATCCCATGAATATGAAGCTGGAAGACAATGAATATCCTGGTGCACTGAATCACATGAAGGAAAAACTGTCGCACTATCCACATAATTAGGTACAATAGGTGATGAGATATCAATATGAGAAGATGAAATACAAGACTTAAGAATGGGGTCACATGTGAGAATCCCCATGTTCAAGTGTCCAAAGTTCTCCTCAAAATCTGAACCATCACAAGAAGTGTGATCATAATGTGTAGAATCATCAAATGTGAAATCATCATCATCAACAAAATCTGAAAAGGAGTATAACCGAGATGCATGATCAACCACCCCAGTCACAATGATAGCTCTAGTCTCCATGTCTCTAATGAAAACTAAGTCAGGTGTGAACTCCACAACCCTCTTAGTTGCACCATGTGTGATTTGATAGATAGAAAGGAGATTGTTTGTCAAGTGGGGTACACACAACACATCATTAAAGGAGTTATCCCCAATGTCAATAGATCCTTTCCCAATCACATCCATGTATGTATGATTGCCCATCAAAATCTGTGGCATGGTGCAAGGCTCAAATGTAAAGAACATAGACTGCGAAGATGCCATATGATGAGAAGCCCCTGAATCTAGAAGCCATCTCTCTAAATCATGACTGATAGTAGCACATAGAGCTTTTCCTTTTCTTGTTCCAAAAGAGTGAGTCTTTCCACTTGTAGAAGCCATGAATGCTTGCCCTTTTCCTTTTGAATGCGAGGAAGTGGAAGTTGATGAATCATCCTTCTTGTAGACTTTAGGCAAATCAATGTTATGCTTTTTGATGATATGTGTGAGCTCATCAATCTTCTTAGAATGGCAACGATGCTCCTCACGACCAATCTTCTTACAATAAGCACAAGTAGGTCTCTCTCTCTTTGGTGAATTATCTCTCTTGGAAGAGGATGAATCTCCTTGTTGTGGAGAAGATGGTGCTTTTTCCTTAGGCTTTGATTGCCATTTCTTCTTGTTTGAGTTGTCCTTTCCTTGATTTCCTTTGTTCCCTTGATTTGCCACTAATGCTTGAGACTTAGAAGCCTTAAGAATGCCCATGCTTATCAACTTAGTTTGTTCCATCATCAACATTTCATTGAAAGCATCAAATATAGGCATTATGTAGCTTGAACCCATTGTCATCCTATGGGTTTGGAAACTAGAAACAAATGCTGCATATTATTGTGGAAGCTTGCCTATCAAGTTGAATATCAATTGAGTATCCTTCTTATCAATGCCACAATCTTTGAGTTGTGCCCTCAACTCATTTGCCTTAGTGACATAATCTTGTATAGTATCAAAGTTCTTGGGATCTAACATGGTGAGATCACTATCAATTTGATATCCCCTAATCTCATCAACTTGACCATACAAGTCTTGAAACTTTTTTCAAGCATCCTTGATTAGAGTACATTTCTCAATATGAAAAATGAGATCCTTTGATACATACTTTCTTAAGGTACCAATTGCCATGATATTTTTAGTGAGCCAATCTAAGTGACCAACTGGATCAGCCTTAGGATCAGCTGGAGCAACAATAGTTCCATCAATGTAATGAGTGAGTCCTTTTTCCATAAGTTTACTCCATGCATCAATTTTCCAAGTTGCATAATTATGTGGAGTTAAGAGAGGAAACTTAGAAGAACCCATAGCAGCAAAAAGGAAGGAACACAAGAGCACAAAAGCACAAGAGACACCCCCCCAAGTTCACTCAATCAAAGTACCCCCCCCCCAAAGTGATGATTTTGGCACTTTATACTTAGTGCGATTACAATGAGCCACTTGCAAAACAAGGCAAAGTGGACTTATGATGAAAATTTTACAACTTCTCAAATGAGATACAAGAGACTTCAATCAATAGTGCAATGAATCTAACTGAGATTCAAGCAAATATACAAGTACCAAGAGAGCCAAAAATGGCCAAAATCTGAAAGTATAATTTCTACTTACAATGGCATCAATCTGATAGCATCATGTGAAAGTAGACAAAAAAATACGCACTTTCAAAAAAAACGGCACCTGAAAAGGAGGTTGTATGACCCCAAACGAAGCCTCTGAAGTTGCAAAAACTGGGATTACTCAGGTATAGTCACCAAAAACTGCATTTTCTGAAAAATCAGTACATCAAAATCAAAAAAATTCTTCACCACTGTGGAGAGCACAAAATTCTAGCCCATTTCAAAAAAAAATTCTCGAAAAAAAGAGCAAAAATGAGCAAGTTATGGCCATTTGAAGTTGAACTGCAAAATCAAAAATGCAAATGAGAGGGGCCTGCCAAGTTTTGAAAAATGCTGATGTGGCACTGACATCAGCAAGTCACTGGGTTAAATTTGATGGCCGTATGACCATCGCAAAAACTTTGCCCTCTGCTGACTAGGCGTCCGTACTGTACAGACTGATGACTGGGCAAATGATTAGGCAGTACGGATGATGACGTGTCACTGTACGGACAGACTGCGTGGCATGGTGACTATGTGTATGGAAATCTGACTATGTAGGTTTGCGTGGTAGATGACATGGTGGGTCGTACGTATGTGTCAGTGTACGGATTGTACCCACGGGCCAGTGGCCTCCTGCCACATGGCGGGCAAGGGTTCGTCGGTCTATGATGTCGCCAGTGAATCGGGAGAGAACCAGGTCGGCCGACGGGTCTCGGTCTGCGGCAGGCTACGGTTTGAAGGAGGTAGCGCCGATGGTGGTGCCGGGAGGAGAGGCACTCGGGGAGGACTTGCGGCGTGCACGGTGGTGGCGTGGACGAAAATCTCCTCGGCGGCGACGCAGAAAACACTGCAGGCGGCGGCGTCGATGGTAGGGAGGACGCGGCGTCCGGAGCGGTCGACGTCATGCGGACCGCGCTGTCAGGTGCTGCAGGGTACGGGCTCTGCACACCGACAGACCTACAATCTGCAACCTGTGGGTCACGGGGGGGGCGTCTGTGGACCCCCCAAAAACTTTTTTTTTTTTTCGACTTTTCTGATTTTTTATTTTTGAAAAACTATTTCAGAAAAAGAAATTTTTTTTTTTTTTTTTTGAAAAAATATATAAAAATTTCGAAATCTGTACAATACTAGCAAAATTGGAGAAAAAAATTCTCACCAAAATAGGCTGACTTTATAACCAAAATTCATGGAAACGGCCTTCTGGACGCAATGGCGGGGTCGGATCTGGTCTAGGACGCCTCCAAAAGATGCTGCTCCTTAGATCTTCCTCTTGACGTCTCAATAATGCCTCTTCAAGATGAATCAATGAAGCCCCAATGGCTCTGATACCATGTGAGATTTTGCCAAGATCAAGAGCTCAATGAAATGTACAAAATAGAGACATAATATGGGACAAGAATAAACTGTATTCTCATCAATAGAAAAATGATCAATAATATGATTCAATAGTTACATACAATGTAGATGAGCCTGCTTATATAGGCAAGGCTAGGGATATGTGAGCACACAAACATGACATGTGGCTCAATAAGAAACAAGGGTAGGTAGGAAATAGGTGTGGGTAGGTAGGAGAAATAATATAATAGTCCACATGAGGTGGATCACCCACTGAATGTGGAGTGTAACAACAAGATCAACACCATAAAAGGTGGAATTTCTCCTACACACACTATCCCAATGTGGCACAAACACCCAAGTGTCTCATACCCAAACTACTATGAAATGCATTTCCTAAGTAAACTTAAGTAAGTGTAATAATATCCATGATGAATAATTATTTACACCAACACTATTAGTAATACCAGGTCATCCAATCCACATCAGTCATCTGTCTCCAAACTACTGAAGATTTTTATCACTAAGTAAACAAGAAAAACAAGACTACAGAAAAAAATCACTAAACTATTTGAGATATGATTGAAATTTTCTTTGTGTGTTGTCTTTTACATTGGTTTTCGATTATTTTTCCCTCTAAGTAGCTCGAGGAAGTCTATCTTGACTAAGAGGAGCAAGGATTGGGGGCATAATAATTTTCTTTGTTTTCTACTTGTAAGAATGATTATGATGATCTGGAAACATCTAATCAACTGGGTGTCTGTGATAAATGCCTTCACATCAAGGTGAAATCGCCACACATACCTCGACTTCACTTATTTGTATGCTACAGGGAGGTTGGAGTCATTTTTTTGTTTGTTTTGAGGGAATTTCTTTAATGTGCAATCCGGATGCATGTGTAATATGTCCAAGGATATGAACAATAAAAGGGTCATTGCAGACAAGATAATTAATATTGCATATGAAAAGGAAGGAACTCTGTTTTTCTTGTTATGTTTGTAAAAATCTCAGTGATGAAAATTAAGCATACCAAATCTAGTGACTAAGTTTGAGTTGCATTCATTCTAAATTTTATGCATTTCAAGTGATTTTGACGTGATAACAATGATCTCTTTATCTTTTGAATGAGAGTCTGAATCAATCGTCATTTCTTAGCTAAGTGGTCTCTTTTTCATTATCGTTTCTCTAATCGAGTACTTGTGTACTGAGATGTTAGCTGCATACATAAACATCTTATATAGATCCATACATTTTATTATATATTCATTTTCATTCATATTACTGCTTGAAAACTAAACATTTCCATTACTAGTTACTCATTTTCATCATTTATTTGCATATGAAAAAGAAAAAAACTCATCCATATTCATCTAGTTTACATACATCCATACTGAAATGATATGCATACACATAGAATAAAACATATAGAAAGACATCTCATAATCAATCAACACAAGTATGATGAAATCAAATCAAGAGCTCGTATATCTCGTCATAATCTCAGTATCTAAGAGTACAAATGATATCAGTTGTCATATACAACGTCTCATCGGAGTAAGAATCCTATCAGCTACAAAAATAGGGTATATAACAAAATCTAGAAGATATAACTAATCTAGCTCTCTGCCTCTCCCTCAATGCCAAGTGGAGGAGGTGGTGCCTACTGACCAACATCCTGTCTGAGTGCCCTAGCTCCCTTAGATCGAGCCATATACTGAAAATACAAAACAACCTGTTGCGTTACTGGGACCACTATGATATAAGCTGCAACATAATAAGATGCACGACTCATCTGATGCAAAACCTCTCACTGAAGAGCATCTCGCTCTGATCTCACCTCTACAAGTTGTCGATCTCGCTCTGCCAACTGCGTTTGTGCCACTATCAACTGTGACTGCAAACCTGTCAACCTCACCCTCAAAGACCGTACTACATTTCGTACTTCCTACTCTCTCTTAATATCCCCCTCTCCGCCTCCCTGCTCATCTCTCCACTGCCTAACCTGCCTAGAAGCCCCTCTCTCCTCCTCACCTCCAACCTCTGCTGCCCTAGAACTGCCAGCCTCAACCCCAATAGCTCCTAAGGATCCACCCTCCCCTCTCTATCGCTGTCGACCTCCCACTGCCGCCCTACTACTACTAGCACCAGGATCACCTCATGTCCATCTATGTGCATCTGCTCTTTGTCCCTTTACTTGCCCTCATCCTTGTACCTGACCTGGTACCTATTCCTATGCTAGTGTACTCTCCTAAATCTCCTCTATAAGAGGTGCATGCTCTCCTAGACCTGTAAACCGAGGAAAAGGATGTCTCTAAACCAATCTCTATACTGGGGCAATACCCCTGCATCTGCCACATCCTCTAGATAATCCCATCTCTGCAGTTGTAAACCCGCTAACTCCTAAATGCTTAGCGCATATGATAGCCTTGGAGCCCATCCTCATCTCTCCTCCTCCCCATATCTAGCATAGGTTGTGAACTCTTGGGATATACTCTGCGGTCTCCCATACTGTCTCATCACCCTAGATACTACAAATTGCTCAATAATAGACACCAATCTATCAATGAGAGGTCGAGTCATTAACATATCCTTCCTCTTTTCTCTCCAATCGTCCCATAGCTCTAGACCCCTATATGGTCGCCATACTACAGCGATCAAATCATCCAACAGCCTCCTCCAATAATCAGTCTTGCCCAGGTGGGGTTGTGTAACATAACCTGAGTAACAACATACAATAGGTTGGTGCGCCTCCCATGAATCATCTATAATAGGTCTGCATACCAAGATATGCTCCCATGCCCATATTTATAACACCAAGACATCTGTTGTCATGCTCTTCCCCTCTCGATAGACAACCTAATGCATCTCATGATACATATGAGCGAGTAAGCATGATTTCCACCTTAATCTCACTGGATGAGTCAACAACCTCTCAAGCATTCTGCTCCAACCACATAGAAATCCCTTTTGTCCTCTGTCAGGCATCACAAAACAACCAATCATACCAGCCAAATCGCAAGCCAGAGGGTACTGTGCACCATATCTACTCATCAAATCATCCCAAGTGATAGCACGATCAAGGATAGTCTAATCATGGAATATCCATCTCAGAGCCAAGATATCCGATCATGGAGTAGAATCATAATCCACCTTATCTCCAGCAAACAAAATCCTCAATATTCTGTATATATCCTTCGGTGTGATGGTCATCTCTCCAACCGGTAAATGAAAGGTGTTATGCTCAGAATGAAAACGCTCAACTAAAGCGATCAACATACCGTGATTCACATGGATATCAAGCATTTGTAACAGGTATCTAAATCCACACAACCCAATATGACCTCTCTGTGTGTCTGATAAATCACGCACTAGCCTCATTGTCGACGGATATGTACACCAAAATTGAATATCCGGTAACTGAATCTGCAAAATCGAACACACAAATCGTCAGTACGTGATCAAATTTGTGCTAAGAATGTGATAAACATGCTAAAGAATCCAAATATACAACATTCAAAATCAAAAATTGTTGTTTACACCTTAAAAACTACTTGTTGTTTTCCATACGAGTTTCCACAAACAAGCAGCAACTTGTACGAGAAAACACAACAAGTCGAACGCGTAAACAGACCCAAACAACAATTTATTACATGTCGCACAACTAAATGGTAACCAGGGTAGACATCAGACGACAAACCCTATATGCCCATACGACAAAATACAAATCGACAGAAACTTGTATGAGAAATGGTAACGAACCACACAATAAAACGACTTCAAACAGAATAAAAAATGCGAAAAGTCAACAAAAATTCAAAAATTGAGAAATGCAAAGGCTAAAGGTCGATCACTTACTGCTGGGGCATAGTTTTGCAGTCAATTATGTCATCTCTGGCGCTCAAACCGATGCTCTTGAATAGGAATTGCCATTTTTCTTTGTAGGAGGTTTTTCAAATTTTTAACTTTGAGAGGTAAAAATGAATTGGCAATGACACATTGAACCCCTTATATAGCCCAAACCCTAATTTTTAAACTTGCTCCAACGGACATAAAATTTATACCCTTGCCTAGATTGACTATCTTGAGTCCATTTTCGGGATCGAAATCGAAATCTGACATCAATTTTCTAGTCAAAATTTCACAATGTTGACCACTTAGCACTTTCATCCTCAAGTCAATTTTTGAATCATTTGGTGCTCAAATCATCTCTGATCTCAAATTAATTCTTACATCAATCTTCGTGCTCAAATAATTATCATCGCTACATCTATTTCATCTTCTCAAAATTGCCTAAAATCGTTCTACCCTCGCTATCTTTCGATTTCGCTCTCGAGGGGGCATACTCATTACATCTTTTCAGCAATTATCATCATCATCTAAAGTCCAAAAAATTTTCAAATCTTCATCTAAAGTCGAGCAAAAATCTTTTCAATCAAAGAAAATCAACTAAACCTTGTTACTAGGGGCATCTTAACTAAATCACATTATATTAAGTTGAGATTATTCAATGTCAAATAGAGTAATCTCTAGGGGCATATCAATCTGTGTCCTTGTCTTAATCAATCTTCAAATAGATGTTCAGTTTCATCACATCAAATCAAGCTGGACATTTTCTCTTGCTAATCAGTTTTATCGCTTTTCTCAGTTGATTCTTGTTCAATCAAGTTCGGAATCGGTTGTGTCTCTCGCTCAATCTAGTTCAATCAAGTTCTAGATCGATGCTCGTTTCTTGATCAATCAAGTTCAAGAATGGTATCTCGTTTTGCATCGGTCCTAGTTCAATCAAGTTCAAGATTGGTATCACTTTAATCAATCTGTTCAGTTTCATCACTTCAAATCAATTTGAACATCTCGCTCTTCATCGGTTTTTGATCCATCAAGTTCAGAATTGATATCTATTCGACATCAACTATTCTTTGAACCAACGCGCCGCTCGCACATTAATTCAAAGGGGGGCAAATGTAATACCCTAAAAATGGTCACCTAAACCATGGGCCCCTAATCTCAACAACATCACCAAGGTCCTAACCAGAGGCAATTAAATCAACCTTGAGCACCTAATTAATTAATTCTTCAATCATTAATGTTACATGGCAAATAAATCACTCTATATTAATTAAATATTTATTTAATTAATTAATCATTCCCAGTAAATCATTTTGATCAATTAATCCTATTTATTTAATTAAATATCCTTGCATATTTAATTAATAAATAAATTTGCCATTTAAATCACAAAAAAAAAGAATGAATTTAAAGAAAAAGAGGAATTAATTTACAAAAAGAGATTTATCACAAAAAGAGGAATTAATCTGCAAAAGAAAGAGTTAAATTGAAAACAAAAGAAAAGAATTAAATTGAGAAAAGAAATCAAACTTGAGATATTTCTTTTTTTTAAATCAAGATAACTTGAGAAATCAGAAAAGCAATTAAATTGGATTAATCATTTTCTCTAAAATTAAAACTCAAAGCTTTTCTTAAGGAAAGAGGTTCAGTTGCATTGAAAAGGCATTTTTCTAAATAAAAATCTTGAGCAAATTAAAGAAATGTGCATGGAATCAACTAAATTTATCTGCAATGCAGACTCAAACGTATAACCTGAATGCATTCAATCAAGCTATAATTGGAATCTATCTCAAGATTAATTGAATCTGATCTCTCAACAATTTCAATTATCCTGAATTGTGTTTTTTCTTAAGGAATCTCAACCGCTCATTGTTAATCAATCTTGACCGTTGGTCCCTCTTTTGAGTCTCTATAAATTCAGCCTTCATCTCTCATTCAAAATGCCCTAGAGATTTATTGTTATTATGCAGTTTTTGCTCTGAAGTCATTGAAGATATTGTGCTTTGAGATTATTGCAGCTTAGTTTATCTTTTTGCATATTTAGTTTAATCTTGATTGCTTGAATTCATTTAGCTTAATATTCATTCATCTAACTTACTATTCATTCATCTAACTTAATCTTGCATCCATTTAGCTTAATCTTGTGCTCATATAAATTAAATCTTACGTCTTGGTGTAGTCTAGTCACTGGTATTGCTTAGACAAATATGAGAGCAAGTCTATATTCGCATCTTTTAGAATGCAATAGATCGATTTGTTATGGTTTTTATATTCTTGATTATATTTGTCTAACCATGCATGCAATGACTTAATTGAAGTGTTGTGTCTTATAACTTACAGATACTTATTCCACTTTTCACGCACAATAATTAGATCAATAAAGAATGTTTATTGTCTCTTTATTTATTATATTTGTTATTTTACTTGAACTTTAATTTGTGTACATTTCTTTAATGACTGAAATTCAAAACTTCTAGAAAACCTATTTACCTTTTAATGAAAAGCATAATTACAAGTAGAAACTAACTTTGATACAAAGTACTCCGAGAGTGACATATTTCACAAAAGCGGCTGTAAGTGGAGATTCCAAAAACGGCATGGTCAACAAAACCTATCTTCCACGTAAAGAATACAGCAAGGGCTTCTGTCATCAACCTGACGAAAGCGTTTCTGCGTAATTGAAGAGAAAGGAAAGTACCATGAAGCACGTTAACACGCTACCAATATTTATACCACTCGAATGTAGACAGAATCCCACTATCATCTCATTCTCATTTTGTTTATGTTTTTTTCACTATATCGTTCTCACTTACCCTATGGATTTCTTGGCATATTCTCAAAATCTCCACTACGGTGATCTTCTATCCAATTTCCTTTGCCCTGATGAGAGTTTGGATTTCTTGAATTGGGATCCTTTTATGGCCATGAGCCCTAATGAGAATGTACTGACTGATTTTAATCCTCAACTATGGGACATGGAACAATCTTGGGCTCCTTTCCTTGCAGACAGAGCACCCAAAACCAATAAGAAAGAAGAAATATCAGAAGAGGGTAACCATTCCCCTGGCCCACTGGTGGCACCGTCTGTGGGCAGTACTGACTCTGCCATGAAAGAACAACAATCAGAGATTCTATGTGGGGAAGATCATAGTGGCAGCAACAGATCTTCTGGGGGAGAGATTGTGTAAGTGTATATTATTTTTTTTTTAGTGATATTAGATTTTCATAATTTATACTGTTGTTGTTTGTGAATTAGATTGTGTGAGAGTTTGATAGAAAGTGTGTATTTTTTTCAATAATGTCATTTTTTTACAATCTATTATGTTGATTGCTGTTGTTTTTGGATTAGATTGTGCTCAATACATACAAATTTAAATGTTTTTTTTTATGATACCATTTTTTTACAATCCATACTGTTGATCGCAGGAGTTCATGGATTAGATTGTGTAAGAATTTGATACAAATGTCTATATATTTATATTAATGAAATCAGATTTTTACAGTTCATAGTTGATCGCTGTTGTTTTTGGTTCACATTGTGTAAGAGTTCAAAACAAAACATCTATATATTTTTCTAAATGAAATCAGATTTTTGCAATTCATATTGTTGATTGATTACTGTTATTTCTAGATTAGATTGTATATGAAATTGATAAAAAAAATCTATATATTTTCTTAAGAAAATCAGATTTTCACAATTTCCATACTATTGATCACTCCTTTTTCTGAATTAGATTGTGCAAAACAGAGATATTTTCCGCAGGAGGTTAACTTGATTGGGAAGTTCCTGATTGTTTGTGCAATTTGTGGGCAGTGAGAGCAAGAAGAGGAGAAAGAGGAAGAGGAATAAAAGCACGGAAAGGATGCCCAAGATTGCTTTCAGGACCAGAACCGACGTTGATGTATTGGAGGATGGCTACAAATGGCGCAAATATGGAAAGAAAAGCATTAAAAACAACCCTCATCTTAGGTATGTTTGGCCAACTGATCTCTACCATGATTTTGTTCGTTTCTTAATGATTTCTTCTAGGAAATTAATAAGATTTCTGAAATGTTTGAATTGATCATCTAAGTTCTGAGATTTGTACACTCTGCAGAAGTTACTACAAGTGCTCTGAAAGCAATTGTTGCGTGAAGAAGAAGGTAGAGCGAGATCCCATTGATGCGGAAGTTCTAATAACCACATACGAAGGAAAACATAACCATGAAAGCCCCTACCCAACGGAGATCTTCTGTGTTGTAGATCCAACCATTGTTCAGCAATTCAGTTCTTACCGTATGATAGTTCTTCCGAATCAGAGCTTATGCTCTTCCATACTACCTGCTCGCCATGTTTTATACCAATAGGGATTGGACCACATTGCAATTGAATGGCTTATTGCTTAAGCTACTTTCTGTATTCTCGGTGTATGCAAGTCGACGAGATAAATGTATACAGTTTCTATACTTCATTTATTAAAGTTTTGTTAGTAAAAGTAGATAATTATTTATCATTTTTAGATTTGAATGGAATATAGAGTTACTATTCATTGTTTGACTATGAACACTATAAATAAAGTTTATTAAAAGAAGATAAACATTAATTAAAATTTTTCTTTTAATATTGAGTTGAATAATATTTTAAATATTTTAATGATAATATGGTTTAATTATCTAAACAAAATATATGAATTATGTTGGTGAAATTTTTATATTTAGTTTTGTTGTAATGTTTCAAGTTTTTGTCCAAGATGTTATTGGTAAAAAACATGAGCAAATTTTTCATGATATATTTATGTGAAATCAAGAAGTGACATTACATGTCTATGCACTCAAGATGCGATAATAAAACATAATGGCACTCATATATGCAATTCCAATGCACCAAGTTTAGAAATGTAATTGCAAGACTTAATCATGTCATGTGACAAAGTCACCACCATGCATATGTATGAGAGGGTAGAGTATTCTCTAATATAGAGAATAGACACTAGCCCATGATCCTAGTCTCTTACAAGCACAAGGATTGGAACAAGAGAAAAAAAATTTCTTTTATTCCACGTTCCAAGATGAGAGGGAAGATTTGTCTTTAAAATTGAGAATAGATACTAGTCTATGATTCTAGTCTCTTAGAAACAAACCCTTTCATGTTCCAAATCCTAAGATGAGAGGGTAGAGTTTTCTCTAATATAGAGAATAGACACTAGTCAATGATCCTAGTCTCTTACAAGTGCAAGGATTGGAACAAGAGAAACAAACTATTTCATTCCATGTCCCAAGATGAGAGGGAAGATTTTTTAATAAGATAGAGAATAGATACTAGTCTATGATCTTAGTCTCGCATGAACACAAGGATTAGAACAAGAGAAACAATCTCTTTCATGTTCCAAATCCTAAGATGAGAGAGAAGAGTTTTCTCTAAGAAAGAGAAGGGGCAATAATCTATGATCCTAGTCTCTCATGAACACAAGGATTGGAACAAGAGAAACAAACTCTTTCATTCTACATCATAATATGAGAGGGAAGAGTTTTCTCTAAGATAGAGAATAAATGTAAGTCCGTGATCTTAGTCTCTCACAAACACAAGGATTATATAGAACAAGAGAAATCAAATATTTCATTACATAGATCAAGAATATACACTAGTCCATGGTTCTAGTCTCTCATTTAAACAAGGATTGTAACAAGAGAAATAAACTTTTTCATTTCACATCCCAAGAATGCATAATAAATATCCAAGATGTAAGAATGGAATCCACTCACTAGGATTACCCCCTTTAACAGGTAAGTCAATTGAGACATACAATCCTCCAAGTCAATTAAATTTTTACTAACTTTTATTGCATTGAAAGGTACACAAACTAGCATAGATGAGAGCTATGTTGTATCAAGACTATAGCAAGCTAGACATAAAATAAGGCATATAACAACATCAAACTAACTATTTTCTAGAAATGGTTTCAACTAGCATTTACTTGCACTTCAGATTCAACAACATACATAAATTTTCACATAAATCAAAGAGATCATTTTAATACAAAATTTTGTTATTAACTAACATACCCATTAACCACATGTACATATAGATGGTGGGTCTCAACTCTTACCATGAGTTGGATTGAAAATAAACTAATGGTTGTCCTTCATAATTATAGCAATGTTTGAAGCATGACATATATGTCATGTATTGACATCATACATCAAATTTGACAACCATAATGACAATTGCACAACATATCATTGACTATCTACTCGTAGAATTAAAATGATAGAAAAATATAGCTTCTAGTTTAATTTCAAGTTCATAAAAATTGAGACTAAACATCTCATGTAATCAAGATTGTCCAAACATGCTAAATCCTTTTTAAATTGATAAGAAAATGATATTCAACTAATGACATGTATTACATGAAATGAATCTTATCCTAAAGATTGATAGTTCTAATTTTAAATAATAGGATCCAATAAAATTTAATTCAAAACACCAAAATTCATCATTATAAATATCAAGAACAATATTCTTCTCTTTACATGGCTAACAAGCCTACTCTCATATGTTCTTAAAACATGATTTAGAGCCTAATTCAATACTTAATTCAAATTAGTAGTTTATTTTGAAATAATATCAAATTCATTATTCAATGCATAAGAATGATTCTACCAATTTTAATATAGTGAGATATCAAATTGATCATAACTTAATGGAAATGTGAGTTAAATGAGCACCAACCATGCCATGGAATTTCACTTAACATATGAAATAACATATTACCAAAGCACTTTCTCCCAAATGCATGAATAGTAAAATATATGAAGCTCAAAGGGAATTTACCCACATAGACAATGTGCATTTTCTACCAATATATATCACATGTAATTGTTGTAATTATTAAGTTTGTATCTAAAGAGTACATGGATTGACATAAATCAAGATCAAATACAAAGTTGCATACAAAGGTAACATGTTCATGCTATCTTTTCATATGTCAAGACATAATACAAGATAGAAAATATACCAATCTGATATGTGGGGAAATGAGATCCTGTCATAGGAACATAAATTAAGATCTCAAATCTCTAGTGCATATCATTAAAACACAAATTAGGTTTAGCTATAGTCCTATATACGAGAGTTGGACACTTGGAATTTTGTTCCTTTATTGCATTGGATTTGAGATTGTGAAGTGTGTGTAAATGAACTAGGTTAAATGATAGTCAAAAGTATCAAAAATTGTTGGAGGGCACCCTAGTCCTAGGGGTGTCCAAATTGATAGAAAGGAGCAGAAATGCAATCAAAAGGTCTTAAATCTTGTTTCCTTGAATTCCAACCAAAAAGCCTCAAACACGGTTTGAGGGCACCCTGATCTAGAGGTTTTCGCTTGTCCAAAATCTGGAATTGTCTATCTCAATCTTCTCTACACACCTATAACATCCTCTACTGCCATATTTGAACTAAATACTCACATTTGAAGTGCTTTCTTGATAATAATTTGGTAACTCGTGAAATCTTATACCTTATGAATTATAAAATATTTATTTATATAGGGTTCACAATATAATTTTGATATAAAAAAATGATATAAAATCTTAAACTACAAAAATCGAGACTAGGATTCAAATTGTGAAGGCCAACACTAGTAATGACTACAATTTCAAGGAATTTTGGAAGGACATTGTGATGGGCACCTTGGTCCCACCAAAATAGGGTCTCCCTGTTATTATGAGGGATCCAGTAACAGATCTTTTGACTGGTAATGATTTATGGTTTGGCGGTGGATCTTATCATGTTCATTACTTAGTGATGACGTGTCAGAAACCGTTTGTAATGATAAGATTGTATTTGAGCACGTACACGATGGTAAGTAAAATCCTAAGAACCTTACTGCTTCCTTATGCTATTAGAGTATACTCTATACAAGAATTGAGGTCAGTCAACAAAGATAAAGTTACAGTTGATTCATTGATAGGAAAGCTTACTGCTTTTGAGTTGAATAGCTTTGACAATAGTGTACCTAAAGTAGAATCTACTTTCAAAGCATTAGTATCTAATGCACCGGTAAGAAAATGAAAGGATTTCTATAGGTCAAGTCATCATGGTGTTGGTAATGAAGAAGTGGATGGTGAAGATAACTTAATGGAAATTGAGGCTTTATTGGCAAAAAAACTTCCTAGAGGCACCGGTAAGTACAAAGGCAAGCTTCCTCTTAAATGCTTCCCATGTAACAAGATAGGATATATTGTTTCTAATTGTACTAATAGTGATCAGAAGGAAAAGTTCAGAAGGTTTAAGGGAAAAGGTAAGAAACAATGTTATGTTGCAGTAGATGAAGGTGTTACCGATGAGGAATTTAAGGATGAAGATAATGAGGAAATTGTTTTTGTAGCAGTTAAGGAAGATCTCTCTGACAAGAAATATTCAGAATCTCATATTGATGGGAGTGATGAGTGGATCATTGATAGTGGTTTCTCACATCACATGACCGATGACAAGAACATGTTTATTTCACTTGAATAATTTGATGGTGGAGTAGTGAGATTCGGAAACAATTCACCATGTATGGTAAAAGGTAAAGGTTCTATTTCTTTGAATGGTAAAATTAATGCTGATGATGTATATTGGGTTGAAGGATTGAAGCATAACTTGTTGAGTGTTGGTCAGCTAAATGATAAAGGTTATCATCTTGAGTTCCAGAATGGAGTGTGCGGGATTTTAGGATGCAAAGGAGAATTGATTGCTACCTATAAATAGAAAAAAGGTAACTTATTCCATCTGAATACTAATGTTAACAATTGTTTAGTTGCAAAAGTTGAGGACAGTTGGTTATGGCATAGAAGATTTTTTCATGTAAATTTTGATAATTTGGTTAAGGTCAGGAAGTCAAGTATGGCTAGAGGTATTTCACAACTAGTCAAACTAGACAATGTGATTTGTAAAGAGTGTCAGTTGGGTAAGATGACTACTTCCTCTTTCAAGAGAAAATCATTTTCTTCTAAAAATATTTTAGATTTGGTGCATATTGATTTATGTGGTCCTATGAGGACTAGGATTTTTTATGGTGATAAATATTTTATGATATTTACTGATGATCATTCAAGAATGATGTGGGTTACATTTTTGAAGGAGAAGTCAGATGTTTTCAACAAGTTTAAGGCATTCAAAGCCTTAGTGGAGAAAGAAACCTGTAAGAACCTAAAGTGTCTGAGATCTGGCTGGGGTGGAGAATTCACATCAGCTAAATTTGTGAAACTGTGATGAGAATAAAATCAAGAGACAACTATTTGCACCAAGGATACCACAGCAGAATGGAATTGCATAAAGGAGGAACCGGACCATAGTTGAAGCAACTAGAACAATGTTGATACAAGGAGATGTACCTAAAATGTTTTGGAGAGAAGCAGTTAGCACTGTAGTATACACAATGAACCGAATATTGGTCAAGAAAGGTAGTGACAAAACTCCCTATGAATTATGGTATGGTCGTACTCCTAATGTTAGTTATTTCAAAGTCTTTAGTAGTAGATGTTACATACAGAGAGATGAGTATACCAGAAATTTTGATCCTAAGAATGATGAAGGAACTTTCCTTGGTTATTCAACTAAGAGCAAAGCATTCAAGTGTTTTAACAAAAGAACCAAGAATATTGTGGAAAGTGCTAATGTGAAAATTGATGAGTATTCTGATAAATTTGATGATACCAACAAGTCTGATGTAGTTGAGGTACAAAAGCTAGTGATTATTGAACCAGAAGTTCAAAATGATGTTGAGCATAACAGTGTGGAGGATACTGCTCAACTGGTAGATGAAGAAGATGAAGATGAAGAACAAAAGGAGACTTCTATATCAGAACTGGTTATACCTCAATATGTAAATTTGAATCACTCAGCAGGTCAGATAATTGGAGATAGGAATGCTGGAGTACAAACTAGAAGAAAGATCAAAGAAATTTCTTCTCTGGTTTGCACAATAGAACCTAAGACAGTGAGAGAATCTCTTAAGGATGATGATTGGATAAAGGATATGAATGAAGAGCTTGATCAAATAGAGAAGAACAACACTTGGTCACATGTCCCCAAACCAGCTGATAAAAATGTGATTGGTACTAAGTGGGTATTTTTTTTAAAATTCAATGAAGATGGTGAAGTGGTTAGGAACAAGGCTAGACTAGTTTGCAAAGGATATGCATAAGAAGAAGGTGAGGATTATGGAGAAACCTTTGCACCAGTTGCTAGACTTGAAGAAGTAGGAATTCTACTTGCATTTGCTACAGTCAAAGGATTAAAATTATACCAATGGATGTAAAGTCTGCATTTTTTAATGGAATTCTAGAAGAAGAGGTTTACATTTAACAATCGGGTGGGTTTGCATTGACTAAAGACAACGAAATGGTGTGCAAACTGCATAAAGCTTTATATAGATTAAAGCAAGCTCTGAGGGCATGGTTTGAAAGACTCCATTCACATCTAATAAAGATTGGATTTCAGAGAACTAGTGAGGACAACAACATTTACCTAAAGACAGAAGGAGATAAGTTATTGATTGAAGAAGTATTTGTAGATGATATCATATTTGGAGGAGATGATGACATGAGTTTATCTTTTGTAGAAGAAATGAAAAAGAAATTTGAAATGTCTCTGATAGGTGAAATCAAATTTTTCATTGGTTTGCAGGTCCAACAGATGAAAGGAGGCATCTTTATTAGTCAGTCCAAGTATGTGAAGTAGGTATTGAAAACCTTTAGAATAGAAGACTGTAAACGAATTGGAACCCCTATGTTTACTGGTTGCGGATTATCAAAGGAAGATGATTCAGATCCAGTGAATGAAACTGAGTATAGATCTATGATTGGAAAACTACACTATGTTGCTCATAGAAGATCGAATATTGCTCATGCAGTTGGTATAGTCACAAGATTTCAGAAAAGTCCTAAGGAGACTCATATGTTTGCAGTGAAGAGAATTTTTCAGGTATCTTAGAGGAACTATTGATTATGGATTATGGTATCCATACAAAGGTAACTTCTCTTTGAAGGTGTTCACATATGTTGATTGGGCAGGTAATATAGATGACCAAAAGAGTACAACCGGTGGAGCATTCTTTCTTGGAGGAAGACTGGTATCCTGGAATAGTAAGAAACAAAGTTGTATTTCTCAGTTTACAGCAGAAGCAGAGTATGTGGCTGCATCTATGAATTGTACTCAAGCAATGTGGATGAGACATGTATTGGAAGGATTCAAGGAGACTATGACAGAACCGGTGATAATACAAGTGCAATGAGTATTTCCAGGAACCCAGTATTGCATGCTAGAACAAAGCATATTAAACTGAAATATCATTTCCTAAAAGAGAGAGTATAGGAAAAGATAGTCAGGATGTAGCATGTGTCAAGTAAGGAGCAGTTGGCAGACATATTCACTAATCCATTGCCTAAGGATACCATCGAATATCTCAAAGGCAAGCTAGGGGTTATACCTGTACCAAAGGTCAACTCAGATGATTTTGAGGCATCAATCCAGTGGACTAATTGAAGATATTTCACTGTGGATTGATGAGAAGTGGGATACTCCTTAGGGGAAGCAGCTGAGATAAAGAAATCACTAGCAGCAGAAGATGAATTTGACACTTTGCACCTTTAGCATTGTTGTCAAAGGGGGAGAATAAATGCAAAGGGGGAGAAGAACAATGATAGGGGGAGAAGTAAAGCAAAGAAGGAGAAGAGCAGAGAAGATCTAGTACAGCAGACATAACTGGAACTCTAACAGTTATGTATGGTGAGTGTTTCAGTTTTACATGATGAGTTTTTGGCGAGCTTTTGGTATTTCTATTTTGGTGTTGCCATCAATGCCAAAGGGGGAGATTATTGGCATATTGTTGGCATAACTGATGAAGATAATGATGAGGAGATTATTGGCATATGGATATGTTGATGAGATGAGAAGATGACCAGTAAAGTTATTGTTGGCATGACTTGTAAAGTTGATGGAGATTGTTGGCTAGATGATGATGATATAGTTGTAAGTTGTTTGATGACTTTATTTGTGTTGTCATTGATGGAAACTATGTTGTTGAGTCATCTAAGTCATCTAGGCCTACTAGTAAAGCATAACCAGTAGAGGAATGTGTTAGACAACAAAATTGCTATGTTGCAGTAAATCGGTAAGCAAGAACAATGTGATGATCAAGACACTGGTACAGATGAATTGAGAGGAGTTAGATGTTGCGGTTTGGAAAATATGTTTATGACATTTGTATGAGTTTTTGATTGCAACCACATCAATATATTCAATGTATTGAGTGAGTTGTGATTTAATGTCATAAACTCTGTGAAGAAGAATGTATACTGGTAACAGATCTTTTGACCAGTAATGATTTATGGTTTGGCAATGGATCTTATCATGTTCATTACTTAGTGATGATGTGTCAAAAACTATGTGTAATGATAAGATTGCATTTGAGCACGTACAAGGATCAGATTTCTTGGGAAACAGCAAAGTGCTTAGTAGAATGTGACAACAGTTTGATGGCTTATCAAATCAATGTACGGTAATCATTCAACGACTGAAATTGTCTAGGAATTTATTGTAATGATCTGTAAATTTAAATTCACTGTATTTTGAATGTAGTTAGGGTTATGTAACCAGCCTACTTGAAAAGTGTATTTAGGTCGAGTTGGAGAAGAGATTGTGTGTCAATGATTTGATAGAAGAGTGTGTCGAACCATATTGAAGTGTATGCATGTGTGTAGCAGAGATTGAGTTGAAAAGGATTTGTACTAGCAAGCAAGGAAGTGTTATAATCATATCATTTTCCCTATTGTTCCCTAACAGTTACAATAGTATTGAAATACCTTAACTGGGTTAGGTCTTATTTGTAAATCCCTTTACCGGGTGGCTCATTAGCCTGAGTTTAAAATCCTCTAAAAAGGTTACTCCTAACAGGGTAGATCTCCTAACAGGGCTAAGGTGAAATCCCTTAACCGGGTGACTCCTAACAGGATCTGCTCTTAACCGAGCATATTGTAAGCTCCTAACCAGGCTAGGCCTTTAACCGGGTGCATTCCGAAAGAGTGCAAATATTTTGTGGGTGCTAATTCCCACTGTGGTTTTTCCCATTTGGGTTTCCACGTGAAATATATTTGTGTTCATGTGGTGATGCATTTTTTGTGTGTGGATTTGATATCATTACTTTATTTGCATCTTGATGAACACTTAAGTGAATGGTTTGATAAATCATTTTAAAGGACTGTTTGAGTAGTTACCGGTACTATTTTTGAAGTATTATTAGATTTTTTTAACTACTGATTCACCCCCCCCCCTCTCAGTAGTTACCGGATCCCTCATAATAACACTCTCGAAGGGAGTCAAAAGTGTTGGGGTTTGTGATTCTAAATCAAGTCCTAATTTGAGTATTTCATGATATTTAAATTATGGGATCAATAATTAAATTGTAGGATAGAATACGGCCCATTGACGCTTTAAATTATCTAGGAGAAAGTACACTAAATTGAGGACCCAAATAGAGCATGAAATTGTAAAGGGTTACAATTTATTGTACTATATTTAACCCCTACTTTAGTAGGAGTATGAACTTACACTCATACTCATGGTAAAGTAGAAAAATAAATTGAAAGAAAGACATACAAGTGATAAGATGTCACTAAGTCAATAGAAACAAGCCCTCAAGCTTAGCATCTTATCAACTCACACAAAAATATATGAAGTGTGATACACAAAATACAAGACAATACAAAGAAACATAAAACAAAACAAAACAAAAGGCAAACAAAGAAAACAAAAGGACACAAGAGGGGTTAAGTTACCAAAAGCAAAGGTTCCAAGCCAACTAGCTGAATAGACCTTAATATCAAGATTATCTCGACTACTAAGTATCATTCTTTGAATACTATTACAAGATCACAAGTGGAATTTTAAAAAGAGACAAGATCATACACCAGTTTGTGAATGAGACAAGGGGTCCATGTTCCAACAACTAGCAAGTTGTGTTATGCTAGGGATCCATACAAAACCCATGAATTTTACTAGCCAACAAGTTGTGTTATGTTGGGTAATTCATATTTATGACATGGATTCTACTAGCTAGCAAGTTGTGTTATCTTAGGTGATTCATGGAAGGCACAAATTCCATTGAATAACAAGTTGTGCTATGTTGTGTAATTTTTGTATTGCAACAAAATGATTGCACTCTAGTACACCATATGGATGCCACTAGATAGAAATTTTTGTTATGCTAGGTGATCCATAGATCATTAATTCTTAAAGGATCAAACTAGTAAGCCACACTATACTAATTGATCGCAAAAAAGGTTAAATTCTATGAAAGTTGATAGAGATGATTGATAACCTTGCTTCAGGAGCATTACACAAAACAACACCACCACTTTGGGGGTACATCAATGAACACAACAAGCAACAAGGAGGCCTCACATGCCCCACCTTAAGATGCCAACATATTTCCATTTTCATCCCTTTAGGAAGATAGAAATCCATGTGTCAAGGATAAACACCTTCACCACCGAGGAGATATCATTTTCAAAAATGCATCTGTTTCAAGCTAGGAAGAAGATCCTTATAAAGGATGCAAATATTTAAGCGAGAAAAATATTATTATAAAGGAAACATCTTGCAAAAAAAGGAAAGGGATCCTCATCAAGGATACATAACTATGAAAGGAGGGATATATCTTTGTCTAAGGATATCTACCTCCATAAAGAGAGGAGATCTTGAAACAAAGATGGCATCTTTAATACTAAGAGGGGAAGGAGATTATAAACTAGAAAACACACCTTCTCAATAGCTAGGAAAGGGGATTCTTGATGAAGGATTCATACTTTCAATACCAAGGAGAGATTGTTTATAAAGGATATATGCTTACAAGTAAGGAAGGGGTCCTAATAAATAATGCACACCTTCAAGCAAGGAGGAAATTTTCATATAGGACATAAAATTATATACAAGGAAGGAAAACTTTATTAAAGTTACATCTATAAAAAGGGAAAAGTGAATCCTTATGAAGGATAAATGTTTATAAACTAATATTGCCCCTCAGTTTATAGACAAGAGTAATTAAGGCTATTTTGTTGCTACCCAGTTATGATTACAAATGAAATTGTACCACCATGAATGACAATGAGCCCACAAAAGGTACGCTACAAATGTCACATAGTAAGGAGCAACACAATAGACAAAAGTGTTATTTCATGATGTGAGAAACTAAATGAATGAAGATATCAATATCATATCTTGTAGGAATGATACCATTATGAGTGAGTTGTATAACTTCTTTCTTAAATGCTCGACGATCAGCGGTGATATGACCATACATGTGATGATAAGAACAAAAGAAAAAATAAATGTGATCACCTTTTCTAGTTTCATAATATTTCAAAGGTGGGAGAATGATCAAATGGTCTTTTTAGACTCTTAGCAAGATTCTATCCTCTCTAATATTACAGGAAATTTGTTAGGTACTATGTCAATATTATGTGAAGGAAAGTGTTTTTGTATGTTTGGAGGTAACGAAGGATAAGGTGGAGGTAAATGAGAAGTAGGGAATCCTATGCCTTCTCTACAATAATGAGGTGTGATATTTACTATTCTAAGGTTACAGAGTGATTTGGCTTACCTCAAAACTATTGGCATAATCAAAATGGTAAATTATGAGCAAAAGATATATCTAAATGCTAAAAAGAGAACCTCTATGAATTTTTTTTAAAATGTAGAATGTAATAAATTCAAATCATGAGTTTTTTAATAATCTAGTTTCCTCTACAATTATTCATCGAGCGCTTACTTCAAAATTATTTTTCTCTAGTAATCTCAACCCTAAAGATGTTAATAGGAGTTTGAATCTTAAACATCATTTCCACCTAAGAGCTCTTTGGAGAGGTATCACAAAAGATGACTTATTCTATGAATTTGAAGCATGGTCAACCCAAGGTAGATGACATGATCCATTCAACTCATATAGTAATAGCATGGGGTCATGGTAAATAAAGTAGCTTTGTCTTAAAGTGAGGAGTAACACTATCAACTATTTGCTATAATATTCCTCCTTTACTTTAATTGATTTACTTGATAGTATGAGTTAGATTTGATGTTACTAAATACATAGATCATTTAGGATCTATAAATATGGAATTTTTTGAATCATTTGAATATTTATCCTTAGATATTCTAATCATCTCTCTCAAAAATTGTATGTTCTTGTGTGCATTGTGCAATCTAAAGAATTAAAAAAATGCTCAAGCTTTCAATTTAAGCCATATAATTTTATTTGATATATAATATTCAAAAGCAATAACCATTCAACATTTAGGAAATGACAAATATAATATAGGAGACCTTCCACTTAATTAATAAATTATCATTATCATGAAATTATTATAAGAATATGCTAGACCTGAAAATTGGCTTACTAGCATTAAATAAATCTGAATAATATTTTAGAAAGTTCTACTTTTCATATAAATATTTTCTAGCACCAATGAATGGGATCTAATATCTCTGAAAGTAAAGAATTAATATGGAAGAACCCACATCTACTCAAATACATGGGTTGCATCAATGACAAGTCCACAAAGATAAGTCAATATCTTAGTCTAAAAAATGAAATCTCCAACACTATAAGAGGCTACCAAGAAACCCCAATTGGTAGTGTAGGAGAACAGATTGAGGAAGATTGAGAATGTAAGAAATGCAATAGTTAGTTCCATCTTGAAAGGGAAAAGTGTGACACTTCATCCTTGTTAAAGGGACAAAGCTTAAAAATAAAGGTTTGAAATAAATTTAAATATAGAAGATTTTGATTCTCAACATTTTAGGACATGAAAAGGCCCACCACATGAGAATAAAATCCACTAGATTAAATGATAGGCCAACCAACTATGAATGTAACCAAATAGCTATACCATACTAGAGGTTGAGGACCAATAATGAGTGTTAAGGAAGTGCAAGCTCCAATGTTGTGTTTTAGTGTGGAAGACAACATTACACCTAAATATAGAGGATTGCATTAAACTTATAATGTTTAAACTAAATAGCATAATACTCAATAGTAATATCCATTTTGTCTCCATGTAACCATTTTTATAGATCTATACATAACCCATAGTTTTTGGTCTCTTTTAAATATAATGGGTTGGTAAGTCTTCAACCTATGGGATAAAATAAAGCATTAGCAAGCTGATCAAATGATGTCTATTGTTCATAAGAACTTTGCCTTGCTCATAAATATGGATTACACTAAATTAGTAACCTATGAGTTTTAGAGGACTTCCAAGCCTATTTCCTAAGGTTTATTTCAAAAATGCAAGTAAAAAAGATGTTGAGGGTTGTTACTTGTATATTGTAATTATTAGAAGAGGGTATGGAGGAAAAATTAACCAAAAGGTAAGTTATTTAAGTGTTCATTCTCTCAAAAGAGATAATATCTAGGTCATATTGCATCTATAAAAGGGTCATAATGGATCCAATTAAAACCAAGGTAGAGATGGATTAGCCAACACCTGCAAATGTGACATAAGTCTGAAGTTTTATGGGATTCGTACAATATTATAGCTAATTTGTGGGAAAATTATAAGATTTAAATGCCAACAATTTTACTTTAGAAAAAAGGGAAAAAAATTAATTACTCGCAGCAATGCAAAGTAAACATCAATCTCTCAAAAGAGAAACTAACCTCAACCCCAATTTTGACAAAACTCAACATGAAAAATACTTAAAAGTGTGCTAAAATGTATCTCTAGATGGACTCTAGAGATTCTCATGCAATAAGGGTGATTTCCTATGAATCAATAAAGTTGAATGAATATTAAATAAATTACCCTACTCATGACCTATAATTGAGAGCAATAAATCCTAAAATATTTGTTCACTCAACCTACCTTGAAAGAAAGACAACACTAATTTATGGGGTTCCTTAGAAAATATGATTTTGAAATCATTTAGATTTAAGGAAAACAACGTGGTCAATGTACTCAATTGGAAACCACAATTGAAGATAATGAAGATCCCTTTGGAAGGAATAATTTATCAAATTAAAGATCAAAATGGAGATGAATACATCAAGAAGGTAATTGAAGCTCTTTGAGAGTATTAAAATATAGGGCAATTCGCTTGTTGGGAAAGAACAAAATCTTGTAGAGAAAGAACCAAAAATATTTGCCTCAAGAAGTGGAATATAGGAAGATTTTGTATAACAGCACATATAAGAGGTAAAAATATGTACAAATACTTGAAGAAGAAATACACTTTGTTGGCAATGAAATACACGGTATATTATGTAGCATGATGTCTAGAGAGCCAATTGTTAAAAGCTACCCATGGTCATCTAACGAAGTTACCACGTCATATACCCGAGTGAAAATGGGTGTAGTAGTCATGGACTTATTTTCAGTTTGTAAATGATGTGCCACAGTTAAGATGCAATATTGGTGAGCATGGACAAAAGGACCAAAGTAGCTAATTCCTATAGACTAAGAATGTACATGAAGCAGAAGATGTAGCTTGATTGTATGTAAATTACATTGTGAGATTAAGGGTAGTTGCAACTATAGTGATTTTTTGGTTCATTACTTTGGAGGCTAAATTGAAATTTTTGAAAGATATATATTGATTGTATGTAAACTAAATTGTGAGATTAGGGGTGATTACAACTATTGGTTCATTATTTTGGGGCTCAATTGGAAATTTTAAAATTATCTTCCTTAGGATTATTTTATCACTTCACCTTAATTTGCCAATACTTTATATAGGAAACTCTTGATGGGTCATTTATATTTCACTTATTCATATTTCCTTTTCAATTGATCTTGTTTCAAGTTTATGCAAGTATCAATGGAATTCAACAAATACACAAGACATTTCTCAATACAATATTAAGTGATCTGAGTATTATTTAGACTTATGATATATCAACTCAAATTGAAGAAATGATGAGGACATAGAAAAGATCATTACATGTTCTTCTATTGACACTAAGTATAGAGGAGAAACAAATGCATTCTAGATCTACAAGTTTTGTGAGAATAGATTACCACCTACAAAAACTAATCACTTTTGAGCGACAACCAATATGCTATATATTACTCATAACCCACTTGTGAATGCCAAAAAAATATACTTTAAAGATTCATTGGCATTATATTAATAATGTGTTCATACAAGAATGTTGGGTTCTAATTTTTATACACCAATATTTAGACAATGGACTTCCTCACGAAGAGACTCATTCAAGGAATGTTTCCAAGTTGAAATATTTACTTGATTATAAATGTTGCCATTTGATGGATAGTAAGTGAGTGTATCCCTTGTAGTGAGGTTTGGCAATTAAATGCCATATTCTAGTAGTCCTTTCAAGTACTTGATTAAAAAAGTTAAAAAATATATCCTTATTAGAAAAGGTTATTAATTATCCACATAAAAGCAATTCAAGTTCATGATCAAGTGATTGATTGCACATGACAATAGTTGAAGAGAAATGAATAAGGACTTGCCTTCACATGGGGATTGATTTTTTGTTGATTTTAGGGATAAGGATCTTGTATACGTGACATATATAGACTTGGCATTATATAAAGCATATCAAGCAAGATAAGGGATAAATGTGCAATTTTCAAAAATAAGTAAGAATATTAATTTTGGTTTTTTTGTCACTTTCCACATGCAACAAAAGCATCATTAAACATGACAAAACTGTCACTAACTATAGTGAAAGAAAAAATGCCCCTTAGAAAAATTAGCATAAGCACAACTACCTATAGGAAAAAAAATATTAACGAGAAAACAATTTTTGAAGGGCCCCCAAAACCCTTTATGACAAGAGACATCTAGCACACAATTGAAGAATAGCAAAAAAAGTAGCTAAACAAATATATCATGAAACAACAACCAAGTTGTCACACCCCAAACACAACCAACAATGCATATACATTTGAATCCAAACTACTAACAAAAATAACAAGGATGGCCAACTAAACCACCCCTAGACCCTTCCTAATGCTCCAAACACCCAAAACCTAGGTGTGGGAGGCATAGGAATGTTTAGGAAAACCATGTTTCTTTCTATGGACAATCTTCCACAAAATATCATCCTCCAAAGACTTAAATCAAGGGGAGAAGGAAGAGCTATCCTCTCTTGCCCCCAAATGCAACAAGACAAGAGTTATTAGCTCTACCAAATCAACCAAAGACATATGATCCCTAAATTTGACCCTTGGCATTAAAGAGTATGAAATTTGAATGATTAAAGGGCCCATGGAAAATAACTTCTCATGAATCTCATAATATATCACAACCCATGTGGCAGGGTCCTCCAACACCTTCTCAAAATCAAAAAATTTCCCAACCATCAAATGCTCATGATGGGTATTTTTTCACCAAATCGACCCATATTTCTTGTGGCAAGAGCTACAGCAAGTTGAATCCAAGTTTCCTATAGAAAATAATCTCATATAAAGAAAAATGAGACCTCATAATTAAGTGTTTGAGTCCATGGTTTATCCTCAACAAATAGGACTGTATCCCTAGGTAGATCCTTAGCGGTATCAATTTCCATGAGAATGCAAGCATACTAGTATGGAAATATTTTATAGTCATAGCATCTTCCTAGAAATATGACCAAGAGCATTGTTGATAGATTCAAAATAAGACACTTCCCAAAATTAGAGAGGAAGATTGGGAAGTCTAACCCAAATAGGCAATAATTAAGGATTTTGTAAGTGGGATGAAGTTAGGAAACCCAAGTTTAAGATAGAGGGAATTCTTCAACCACATCCAAACCCCACCATCTATAACATGCATACTATCATTGCTCGATTAAAAGAATACCACAAAAAAAAACTATAGTGTAAGGGTAGAGTTCAATTCTATCCTCAATGAGGGGCCTCCAAGTCTCCAAACCCCATTTGTTCAAATCAAGAAGGCAAGAAAAGAAACCATTAAATTTTTAGATGAGAGCATGACATTTAAGTGTTCTTCATTATCTAACACTTCCTACCCATAACATACAACTGAGGATGAAGGAAAACAATAGAAGTGTTTACCCAACTGGGAGCGATGAGAAAAACCTAATAGAAGGTTAAAGCCACCATCAAGAAAACTATACCATTCATCTTTAGCATCAGAAACCTTTACATCACCCACATTAAGGCTAGAATAATGTGTCATAAAAACCTCAAGAACAACGGTATCACCAGCACCAACTAGCAAATATATTACAACACCATAGGAAGTGAGAGCCACAACACATGAGCTAACACCATGAAGATAAATGCGTATAGGCAAAGACACATCTTTCGAACCCCCTGACACCCGTAGAAAGGGTCTCTAAATACAATAAGAAAATTCCATTTGTACTAACAAGGGTTTGTGACGGAGATGAGAGCAACATGTTTTTTCAATTACCAGACAAGGCATGGAATGTGAAGTGTTTTAAGAATTATTTTCACTTTTTTACACTCAAAATCATGTCTAAGTATCACTCTGATCATAAGGGGTCTGTAATACATGTTTGTGTTGGAATATTGGCATAACTGATTGAGATGATGATGTATCAGTAAAGGACTATTGGTGATGATATATTGATGGACTATTGGTGATGATATAATTGTGGCTTATGATCAGTTATGTGTGTTGTCATTGATGGCAACCATGTTTGTTTATGTTTAGTATATCATCTAAGTTATCTCGGTTATCTAAGCATAACCGATAATGGAATGTTTGCTAAGTTGAAAGTGATTCGGTAAGCAGAAACACTGAAGGAGATGGTTGCAGTAGAGATCCATGTTGATTTAGGTGTTGCAGTTTGGAATGTATGCTTATGGCATTGTAATGAGTCTATGACAGGTACCGCATCATGTATGGAGAACTGGAATGTTTGTAATTGGATGTTGTTTATTCAATGCAGGGTATGAGAACCAGTATCAAGATCTTTGACCAGTAATAGTTTCTGGTTTGGCAGTGGACCTTATCATGCTTATTACTTAGTGATGATGTGTCAGAAATTGTGTGTGATGATAAGATTTCATTTAAGTGCGTACAAGGATCAATTTTTTTGGAAAACAATGAAGTTCTTAGTAGAATGTGATAAGGGTTTGACAACTTATCAAATCGATGTGCGGTGATGTGTTATGATCATTCAACAGTTGTAATTGTCTTGAAATTTGTTGTAATGATCTGTATGATGACCTGTAAATGATTTGTAATTATCTAATATGATCTATGATGTAAATTCAATGTATTTTGAATGTTGCTATGGTTTTGTAACTAACCTAGTTGAAAAGTGTATTTAGGTCGAGTTTCCAGAAGGTTTAGTGTGTCAATGATCAGAGAAGGAGAGTGTCTCGAACCAGATTGAGATGTCTGCATGTGTGAAGAATGTTGGACCTTAAATGGATCTGTACTAACAAGTAGAGAGTGCATTGATCATATCATTTACCTATTGTTTCCTAACAGTTGCATTAGTATTAAAAGCCCTTAACCAGGTAGGTTCTAACAGGCTTGATATTTTAAATCCCTTCACCGGGTGGCTCATTAATTTGGATTTAAATCCTTTAGCAAGGTTACTCCTAATAGGGTAGAGCTCCTAACAGAGCTGAGGTTAAAATCCCTTCATCGGGTGACTCCTAACAGGGTCTACTGTTAACTAGGCATTATTGTAAAGCTCCTAACCAAGCTAGGTCTTTAACAGGGTGCATTCCAAAAGAGTGCAAATATTTTGTGGGTACCAATTCCCACTGTGGTTTTTCCCATTTAGGTTTCCACGTGAAAAATCCTTGTGTTCATATTGTGGATGGATTGTTGAGTTATTCATTTGATGTCTTTACTATATTTGCTTAAAGATGAACATTTAAGTAGCTATCGGCAATGTTTTGGTAAATCTGATTTGAAGACTTTTTATCAGCTACTAGTACTGGTTATAAACTATTTTTGGTGAAATATTGCAGTTTATTGTTATTACTGAATCATCCCCCCCTCCTAGTAACAATAGGATCCTCACATTAACAATTGGTATCAGAGCATTAGGTCCTCTTTGTGCAAAATCTTAACCGCTTGAGGTAAAGATCCGAGAAGATGATGAAGAAGGAGGGTCCCAAATTCACTAAGGACAACTACATAACATGGAGTGATAGAAAGAATATTTACATCAAAGGTATGGGTGCCTAGTTTTGGCAGCATATTATTACTAAGTATGTACCCCCTACTGATCCTCTGACAACAGATTAGCTTAAGGAGCAGCAGGAAAGCATTCAAGCATTGGAAGCCATTGTAAGTACACTTTATGATACTGAATATATTGATGTCCATGGTTTAGAAAATGCTTTTGAAGTTTGGGAGAAGTTATAATTAATCTATTATGGTGATAAGCTTGTTCAAAAGGCTAAAGAAGAGAGCCTTAGAGGAAATTTTGATGATATGAGAATTATGGAAGGATAAAATATCACTCAGTATGGATAGAGGATAAAAGAAGTTATCAATGGAATCAAAAGTGTTGGTGGTACTATAGAAGAAGACACTATGGTGAGTAAAATGCTTAGAACCCTATTGCCTGCCTATGCCATTAGAGTGTCTGCTATTCAAGAGTTGAGGTCAGTCAGTAATGATAAGGTTATTGTTGATTCTTTGATTGATAAGCTCACTGCTTTTGAGTTGAATAGTTTTGATAATAGTGTACCTAAGACAGAATCTGCTTTCAAAGCATCTATATCTAGTGCACCGATGAGAAAAGGGAAAGATGTTTGTCATAGTAATTGTGTCGACTTGAATTTCATCTTCATAATAATACCTGTAGCATATTAGCTTCACAAAATACAAATGAAATACTACAGGAAATCCAAACTCAACCAATGAAACTACATGAAATGAATATAAAATAAAAATATTATTACCTTCATGATTTAAGTCTCATTGTGTCCTAACTCCATTGTTCCTAGTTGTAGATGATTTTCTCTCAAACAAGCACTGGTAGCTTCCAAGATGGCATATGAAGAATGGACTGATAGTTAACTGATACTATGATATGCAAATGATATTAAGCAAAAATGCTATGAAAATGATTTATGCTCAAAAATCTAAAATTCTATTTGTTTCAAACTCAAACTCAAAAATGCAATATGAAGACTCCTAGATGACTATATGATTAGCTATTAGTCTATTTTTCTATTAGTTTTAAAATGGCTTAGGACACCTCTTTTTATAGATTTTTTAGTGCATGAGCTTAGGTGGCATAGATCAACGGTCATGATCAAATCTTGCAGATTGGATGGCTATGAGAAAGAAGTTGAAGGTTGAGAGAAAGATGGAAGGAGAAGACAATTGTCACTCATCTCATCTTGACTAAGTTGAAGACTTGAGAGGATATAGTATAGTTGGAGAAGATGTAGGAATGAGAGGACAAGTGGACTCAAGTTCTCCTAATATATAGGGATGTTAGAGAGAATATAGAAGAAGGTTAGGAAATATGTGTACGTACACAATATTTCATTTATTTTGGAAGTTGGAGATAAGTGGCTAATAAATGTTTTATTTATTTTAATTCTGTTGAATTAATTTAGCCACATGATGGATGAGTTGGCAAAGTAAAGAGAAGTGGAGATGGAAGGATGAGTTGGAAAAGGGGTTAAATAATTTAAGAAATTATTTAATTAATGAGACTATAGGATAGAAGAATAACCATTAAAATATTAGATATTTAATTGATTGATTAGAGGAATAATTAAATATTAGATATTTAATTGATTGATTAGAGGAATAATTAAATATTAGATATTTAATTAATTGATTAGGGGAAAAGGATAAATGAAAATTAATTAAATATTTCAATTAAATTAATTAATAGAAGGACATGAAATGAATTAAATAAATTAATCTTTTCAAATTAACTATTTAATAGAATAATATTTATTTAATTGCTCATAGCCATTTTTATGTGTACACATTTTTCCCCTCTTTGAAATGATGTTGAGACAACATTGTTTCAAAGATTAAATCAAGTCTCGATAATGCGCCTAATGAAGATAAAAAATCTTGATTGTGTGCCCCCTTGGGAGATTGATCATGAAATTGTTTGAAAAAATTGAATGATTAATCTCACGATAATTGATTGAAATTTCTACAACTTTGGTCGATTAAAATGTCTTCTCTTTGATTACTTTGATATTCTACTTAATTTGATGATTGATAGAGTTTGATTGACCTCATGATCGATGAGGCTCAATGATATAAACTTGAGGCTTTGATGATCTAATAGGATAGAGTTTGATTGACTTTATGATTGATGAACGTCAATGATGTAAACTCAAGATTGGATAGACTAGATGCGTAACCTCATGATGAATGAGTGTCACTAATATGTGGTCAAAGAGATTGATAGAAATCTCAAGTGAGTGAATAGGATAGTTGATTGATTGATTAAAATGATTTATTGGATCAAGAACTGATATTTTGTTTATATCATGTTGCAAGAGGATCTAGATGTATTTATTCATCCAGGGGGGAGCAGGAGGATCAGTGAGGCCTACAACATCTGAAAAGAGTGGTGCTCTTCATCCTAGTTGACATATTGATATGAGACATTGATTTGTATCATGGAACATTGTATTTTATTGATTATTTCTTTGATATCATTGTATACTTGGACTGTTTATTGTTTTATGATGATCTATATGCAAACGTGGACTCTATATGCTGATGATGATCTATATGCATTGATTACATGGATGATGTTATGATGATTTTCTTTTTCCTTTATTTTCATGATGATGTTCTATATGATGCAATGATGATGAAATACAAAATGCAATTGATTTTTTCTCTTTTTTTTTTTTGATGATCATGAATGCAATTGTAAATGATTACTAGCTTAAATGATATGCTTTACTTAAATGATGTAAATGCAATGATCTATATGGAAATGCTTCTAATGATTGCGCATGCAAATGAGTGTTGATTTTTTTATTTTGTATGATTTTAATGTGTATGCATATAATAATTTTGAAATGCAAATGATCTACATGGAATGTTTTTTATGCTTATATGTAATGCTTATAATGAATATGATGAATGAATCTAAATGCAAAGATGCAACTAAATGAATTTAATGGAATGCACTCAATGAAATATAAACTAATGCAGTGATTGAAATTCAACTAAATAAAATGAATGATAATAACTTAAATGATTCTAATTATGAATGAACCTACAATGATCAAATACAATTTTTGTTTGTTTTTCAATGTATACTCGATCTTTATTTATGACCGCTGATCTCTGAATGGAATGAAATGCTTATAATGCAGATGAATAATGAGCTAATCTAAAAAATGATCTAACTAAAATTATACTTCCATTATTCATATGATGTCTTATAACAGTGTTTGATTTCATCATTGAGCTTTAAAAAATGTTGTAAGAAAATATTGTTAGGTCCTGGAGACAACTAAGAGGGGGGGGTGAATCAGTTGTTAATAAATTCAAACCAAAAACAACTCAACGAACTTAATGCTTAATACCGGTAAACCAGTTAAGTATGCCGATAGACAGTGTTAACAGTTAATTGCTATACGAGTAAAGATTAATGCATGAAACATAAACACAAAGTCATCCACAATACATAACATAAATATTTGTACGTGGAAACCCTGTAAGGGGAAAAACCATGATAGGAAACCTTACCCACAATCAGATGATACTACTGCAGATAGTAAGTGTACATAAATGGGGTCTACACATGCAGAAAGGCCAATAGCCTAGAGCTCACTGCTCAATCACAAAATGAGAGTCACACTAACTATAGTTGGATGGTTAAATCCAATAAGAATGTACTGCACAAAATAGCATCTTCATATGTTGGATTCAGTACTGGTGTAATGTTGATATGCTTCCACAAAAACCTAGCTTCTCCTTCAAATGATGTCTTCCTGTATAGCTCTACTTAATCTTGCATATACCTTCACTTAGTTCTTTTTTCGCATTCCCACATTTGATCTTACAAATAAGATCTTACATTTATACCATAACCTAAGACCAATTTTAGTAGGTCGACTCTACAAGATATTACAATAAAACATTTTACAAACAATATAATATCCGATGCAATAACCGATTAAACATGTCGGCTTAAATCATTTACAACAATAATAAATCATCTCCATAGCGTGCCATGCTGATCTGGAAAAGATAAACCTGTCGGTGTAACCCTAGGTAACCCTAGACCTATTTGCCGGTAAAAGAAAATATGCAAATATGATTATACCAATGATTAATTCTTCAAAACAAAGTGTCCACATGATGCCTTTGACATTACCAAGTGTCTTCCATATCATTCCAAGTGTCGGTGATCATTATATCCTGTCGGTGAACCATATACCAGTAGTTGTACAATAGTTACTTGTTTGCCGATGAATGTTGTTGGATCTCCAGAGTGCTAGTGCTTTAGTAGGTGTTGACATCAATGACAAAACCATACCAAAATACCAACAATCTCCCCCTTTGGCATTGATGGCAACACAAGATGGAAAAACCATCAAAGTGCCAAAACAGAAATGCCAAAAACCAAAAACCAACAATCTCTCCAAAAAAGATCATAACCAGAATACAGAGAGTAAAGTCTCTCTCAAACAAGAATCTCTCCCCCTAGGAGAAACATGTGTTATCCAAAGTTCTCTTAAAAGATAATGTGTTTTTCCATAGATATCTCTCCCCCTTTGACATCAAATGCCAAAGTTATAATAATACCAAGTTCATATACAAAATACCAATCAATTCAATATACCAACTACTCCCCTTGAGAAGTAGCTTCCTCATCAAAGACCGGAGTAAAAGATTTGTCTTTTAATTTTATCAGTTGATGACAATCATCAACTGTCTAAGTCTCTACCGATGGTGGTACAACTCCAAGATGATCTCTAAGATATTCAAAAGTCTCCTTAGGCAAAGGTTTTGTGAAAATATCTGCAAGCTGCTCTTTAGTATTCACATAAACTAGTTTTATCTCTTTTTCTTCAACTCTTTCCCTTAGAAAATTCAGTTTGATAGAAACATGTTTTGTTTTAGAATGTAATACCGGATTCTTAGATATATCAATTGTTGTAGTTTTATCACAATATATAGTAATAGGTTCCTTTCATTTTACCTTTATGTCTTTCAAGATTTGCTTAAGCCATAGTACCTGTGTACAGTTAGTTGCTGCTGCAACATATTCTGATTTTGTTGTTGATAAAGATGTACAACTCTGTTTCTTACTCAACCAAGAGACTAATCTCTTTCCAAGAAAGAATGCTCCGCTGGTGGTTCTTTTTCTATCCTCCACATCTCCTGCTCAATTTGCATTTGTGTATGCACATAGATCAAAATTTTCATCTCTAGGATACCATAATCCAAGATTTGTAGTGGCTTGTAAGTACCAGAAAATCATTTTTACTACTGATTCATGATTTTCTCTAGGATTACTTTGAAATCTAGAAACAATACATACTGCATTCATAATATCAGGTCTGGTTTGTGTCAAATATAGTAAACCTCCTATCATAGATTTGTATCTAGTTGGATTAATAGGTGTAGATTCATCCCTTTGAGATAATTTGTCATTTGTAGTCATAGGTGTGCTTACCGGTTTAGAGTTCTCCATCCCAAATTTCTTTAGTAACTCTTTCAAGTACTTGGATTGACTCAAAAATATACCTTTGTCAATCTATGAAATCTGCAATCCTAAAAAGAATTTTATTTCTCCAATCATAGACATTTCAAATTCTTGTTGCATTCTAATAGAAAATTCTTTACATAATCCATCTTCTCCTCCAAAGATTATATCGTCAATGAATACTTCTATAATTAAGATGTCATCATTAGTTATTTTGTAATATAAATTATTGTCTGCATTTCCTTTAGTAAAACCAATCTTTAAAAGATACTTATCCAACCTTGCATACCAAGCTCTTGGGGCTTGTTTCAATCCATACAAAGCTTTTCTTAACCTGCAAACCACATCATTGTCATCTGTCAAATGAAATCCATCAGGTTGTTCAATATAGACTTCCTCTTCAAGATCTTCATTCAAGAATGCACATTTAATATCCATTTGATAAACTTTGTAGTTCTTGTGAGCTACAAAAGCCAAGAATAATCTGACTACCTCAATTCTAGCTACCGGTGCAAAGGTTTCATTGTAATCAACTCCTTCTTTCTGAGAATATCCCTTACACACTAGTCTTTCTTTATTTCTGACAACCTTACCATCTTCATTGAGTTTGTTTCTAAATGCCCATTTGGTTCCAATTATATTTTTATCTTTAGGCTGGGGAATTAATGTCTAAGTGTTATTTTTCTCAATTTGTTCTAATTCTTCTTCCATAGCTTTAATCCAAAATTTATCTTCACATGCCTCATTAATAGATGATGGTTCAATTTGAGAAATAATACATACCTCTTCATTTTCCAATCTTCCTCTTGTCATAACTCCTTTAAATTTGTTTCCAATTATTTGATCTTTAGAATGATTCAATTTTACATACCGGGGTATCTTAGTTTGTTGTTGTTCTTCAATTACTATGGAATCCTCTGATGGTACCGGGGTAACTGGATTTTCATTTTGTATTGGTGGATTTATTATAGGTTCATTTGTCGCAATTTATGTTTCCAGTTCGGAATCTATATACCTTGAAGTTCCTCTGAATTGTTCATCAATTTTTACATTTGTACTCTCAACAATTTTTTGCAATCTCTTATTAAAACATCTATATGCCTTGCTCTTAGATGAATAACCAAGAAATATTCCTTCATCACTTCTAGGATCAAATTTTCCAATATACTCATCTCTTCTAATATAACATTTACATCCAAAAATTCTGAAATACTTAAGAGTACGAGTATTACCAAACCATAGTTCATGAGGGGTCTTACCAGTTTCACTTTTGATGTGAACTTTGTTGAATGTATAGATGGTTGTGTTGACTTCTTCTCTCCAATATACATGTGGTAAATTTGCTTTAGATAACATGCTTCTTGCTACATCCAAGATAGTTCTATTTTTCCTTTCAACAACTCTATTTTTTTGTGGTGTCCGAGGTGCTGATAGTTGTCTTCTGATTCCATTCACTTCACATAATGTATTAAAGTCCTTGGATTTGAATTCTCCTCCTTGATCTGATCTTAAACATTTGATTTTCTTACCAATTTCATTTTCAACCATTGCTTTGAACAGTTTGAACTTTCCAAGTGCTTCTGATTTTTCTCTGAGGAAAGTAACCCAACACATTCTAGAATAATCATCAATAATTAGCATGAAATATCTATCACCTTGTAAGCTTTTAGTTCTAGCTGGACCACATAAATCAGTGTGAATCAAATCAAGAGCATTATTAGATTTTTCTGGAATACTTTTGAAACTAGCTCTAACTTGTTTTCCAAATTGACATTCCTTACATATTGTATTCTGAGGTTTCACAATTTTAGGTAGATCTCTAACTACCTTAGAAGTACTGATCTTTACCATGCAATCAAAGTTTACATGAGAGAGTCTCTTATGCCATAACCAACTTTCATCTATATGTGCAATCAAGCATGCCTTTTCACTGTTATTCAAATGAAAGATATTACCTCTAGTTTGATTACCGGTTGCAATTTCTAAACCAGTCCTATTCATGATTTTGCATTTTCCATTCTTAAATTGTAACTAAAATGTTTTCTCAACTAATTGACCAACACTTAAAATATTATGCTTTAATCCTTCAACATAGAAGATATTGTTAGTGTTATACTTACCATCAAAAGATATTGTGCCCTTACCTTTGATTGAATAGGCTTTGTCATCTCCAAATCTTACTAAACCTCCATTGTATTCTTGAAAGTTCAAGAATTTACTTTGTCTCCTGTCATATGATGTGAGCATCCTGAGTCAATGATCCATTCATCCTTTACTTCAACTTTAGCTGCTAGGGCTTGTTCTACCAGTTGAGCAGTAGGTGTCGGTTGATCTTCTATTATAGCAACAAAAACCCATCCATTGTCTATTGGATCCTCATCAAAATCATTAGTTAAACCTTCATAAGCAATGTAACAAGATTTGTCTTTATTCTTCTCAAATATGTATCTCTGATATTCAGGATTAGGCTTGTATGTTCTTCTAGCTTCTTCTCTTAGTCTAGCATGTCTATCAGGGCATCTCGAAGCCATATGACCAATCTTATTGTAGTTAAAACATTTAAAGGGTGCTTTACCTTCATATTTACTTCCAACTGGACCTTTTGCAATTTTCCTTGCAAATAGTGCTTCAAATTCTTCAAGTTCTTCATTCTCCTTCCTAGTTTCTTCAAGTTCTCTTGCATAAAAGGCTTTCCATTCTGATTTGTCAAATGATGGAGCAGATGATGTTGATGCTTTAAAGGCCAAATCTGTCTTTATAGTAGCAACAGGACCAAATTCCTCAATTTGAAAGGCTGAAAGCTTTCCAATTAATGTATCCCTAGTTACTGATGTATTAGGCATTGTTCTCAACTCATTTATAGCAGTAACCTTCATTTTATATGCCGGTGGCAATCCTCTTAAGATTTTTGAAATAATTTCATCCTCACTCAATGTTCCTCCACAATATTTAATACCCAAAACAATTTCATTTACTCTTTCCATAAAAGCATAAATACTTTCATCTTCTTCCATTTTCAGATGTTCATACCTGACTCGGAAGCTTTCAAGTTTTGCAATCTTGACTGTGGAATCTCCTTCATTCAGTGTTTCCAAATGATCCCAAATAGCTTTAGCAGTAGACCTATCCGATAATCCCATGATTTGTTGATCTGATAAAGCGCTCAAAAGTGCTTCTCTTGCTTTGAAATCATTCTCCTCATCTTTAGCTAAGGTAGTTGGAGCGGTCTGACCAGCTACAGCAGTAGTATAACCATTCTTTGTAACTTCCCAGATGTCTTTACCAATGTAATTTAGATGTGTCTCCATCCTGATCTTCCATATCCCATAGTTGGTTCCATCAAGTTTAGGATTGTCCTTCCTAAAATAATTAGTAGTCATTGAATCTCTTCAAGTTGTTAAACTTCTACAAAAGAGGACTAGGCTTTGATACCAATTGTTAGGTCCTGGAGACAACTAAGAGGGGGGGGTGAATCAGTTGTCTAATAAATTCAAACCAAAAACAACTCAACCAACTTAATGCTTAATACTGGTAAACTAGTTAAGTATGTCGGTAGACAGTGTTAACAGCTAATTGCTATACCGGTAAAGATTAATGCATGAAACATAAACACAAAGTTATCCACAACACAACACAAATATTTGTATGTGGAAACCCTATAAGGGGAAAAACCACAGTGGGAAACCTTACCCACAATCAGATGATACTACTACAGATAGTAAGTGTACATAAATGGGGTCTGCACATGTAGAAAGGCCAACAGCCTAGAGCTCACTGCTCAATCACAAAATGGGAGTCACATTGACTATAGTTAGATGGTTAAATCCAATAAGAATGTACTGCACAAAATAGCATCTTCATATGCTGGATTCAGTACCGGTGTAATGTTGATATGCTTCCACAAAAATCTGTCTTCTCCTTCAAATGATGTCTTCCTATATAGCTCTGCTTAATCTTGCATATACCTTCACTTAGTTCTTTTTCGCATTCCCACATTCGATCTTAGAAATAAGATCTTACATTTATACCATAACCTAAGACCAATTTTAGTAGGTCGGCTCTACAAGATATTACAATAAAATATTTTACAAACAATATAATATCTGATGCAATAACCGATTAAACATGTCGACTTAAAGCATTTACAACAATAATAAATCATCTCCATAGCGTGCCATGCTGATCTGGAAAAGATAAACCTGTCAGTGTAACCCTAGGTAACCCTGGACCTATTTGCCTGTAAAAGAAAATATGCAAATATGATTATACCAATGATTAATTCTTCAAAACAAAGTGTCCACATGATGTCTTTGACATTACCAAGTGTCTTCCATATCATTCCAAGTGTCGTTGATCATTATATCCTGTCGGTGAACCATATATGAGTAACTGTGCAATAGTTACTTGTTTGCCGGTGAATGTTGTTGGATCTCCAAAGTGCTAGTGCTTTAGTAGGTGTTGACATCAATGACAAAACCATACCAAAATACCAACAAATACAAGCAACTTGACGTAATGATTCAAGCTGACCTGAGTATTTCTTGCATGGATTTGGTGCAAAACAATTTCTAGTCAGTTAGATTAATTTACAACAGAGCAATGGATAATAAATACCTGGGGTGTTTTAATGCGAAGCGAATTGATATAGCAAGTTTATACAAGCAACTTGATATAATGAATCAAGCTGACCTGATTATTTCTTGCAGAACAAACAAGGATTATCTCCTTTCAAGCATGACTTGGAACGTCCTCTTTGATCTTTTTTTGATCATATCCTTAGACAAGTACATTATGGTATGATGAAAGAATAAGAATCCGATCAGCTACTAAGAGGGGGGGTGAATCAGTAGATAGAAAAACTGATACTAACTTCACCAATCTCAAAATCAATCTCTCAAAGTAAACTTAGAACTATCAATGCAATATCACTGACAAGATAAAAACTGGTGCAGGGCACCCAAGACATACCTCAAACCCTTGAAGATCATTAGGTTTTAGTACAAGGTTAAAAGGGTGTAATCATGGTGTTGATCCTTTGGATCCACCTAATAATGTTTTTTGGTCCAACTTGTAAGGCTAAGAGTCCCAAAGGTACCTTAAGACAACCTTGGGTCTCATTAAACCAATAGGACCTTATAATAGGATGTAATAGGTGTTTTTTATGTTGTTTTAGTAAATAAATGACTTTAGAATAGATCCTAAACATGTTTGAATCTTGGAGGATGCAAATTGCCAAAGTTGCAAAATTGTCAAAAATGTTGTCAACAACTTTTGCAATATTGCTCCGAGAAGTTGCATTTTGGTTCCAATGGTCATAACCATTCAAAAAGGTGGTTAGATTCATTTTAAATGGTCTATGTAATCATGTGAAGCCTTCCATGTGAAGCTAAGAGTTTGTATGATAGTTTTGGTGGAAAATTGAATGAAAAACACTGAATTTCCTGAGCAATTTTCTTTTTCTGAGATAGTACGATCTAGTACAGAATGCCAAACCAAAACTCTAGGCATGGAATGTTAGTAAATTGAATTACCTCTCATTTTTCTATTTTAGGAGTTCACTTGGTGATCGGAGTATAGGTTTTGTCTTCATTTTGTTCAGACTGGTCTAGAAACCCTTAATTTCAGGGTTAGTGTAGAGATGGAGCCCTAACTTGTCTTTTCTCTAGTGTAATATCATAGCCACTTGTAAAATACAATTTAGGGTAGTGTATAGTAGTACCCTAAAGGATCTGGACTGGAGGAGTTCATCTATTGCCTCAACCACCAAGTCCTAGGCTAAATATCTCTATGTATTTAGCCTAAGCGATGAGACTATTGTGTGGACAGCCAGCCAAACAAGAAAGGTGACCAGTTTGATAGTGGGTCTTATTCATTTGGAGGTAGGAAAACCTAACCAAAGTGCTTCATTGGTCCTATGCAACCATTCCTTTATACTTACTTTGTTAACCAAGCCTAATTAGGCCTATTAAGTCTGTGAACATAGTAAGTGTTAGGGTATGCTGGAGTAGATTCAATTCCAAAACAGTATGTTAGACAAGGGTATCCAAAACAGTATGTGGTTTTTTTGTCTAGTCCTTTGGAAGTTTTGCAAGTTGTTTCCCATAAACCTACCAAAGATACCTACTAGGATCCTCTAGCCCTATAAGGGTTCTTAGCCTTGTGGAGGTCCCATAACCCAATTGGGGTTTTATTGTCCTTATGTTAGACATAAATAAACTATCCCAATCATCAGATTGAGGATTTGTGGACCGAAGGTTAGATTTCCATATTTTGGTCAAATTTGGGGAAAGTGTCTCTAAGACCCAGTTTTGGTTGGAGTTGTGTAAGGTCCCTAGAACCTATGGGAGAAGTGTGGGGTGTGAAACACACTTAGGATATTATTCCTTCCATCTAGGAAGCTATTGGACAACCTAGGAGTGATAAATCAATCTTTGGGTGTATAAACCAAGAAGTGGGCCCATTACTACATTTCTTGCGGAGTACTCTACATCAAAAACCCTCAAGATAAACCGGTTGATTGTTACAACAAATTAATAGTAAACAACTTCAAACTCATAAAAATCCAAATGTTTTTACTAACATAAGTAAAACTTCATTTCACAATGCTTCCGGTTATCATGATTTATCAAAGTGGATTAAGTAGTTAAGCAAATCAACCATAAGAACATAACCACAAAAACATTCACCACTTGACACAATATTTTTGAGGTGGAAAGACAAATGGGAAAAACCACGGTGAGATGAGACTCACAAGATAACTATCTGAACTCTTCTGAAGTTTGCCCTGTTAGGATCCTAGCCTATTAAAGCTTTACAAAAGTCATGTTAAGAACATATCATGTTAGGGATCACTCGGTTAAGGGAGGGATCACCCGGTTAAGGGATTGACTATAATGCCTTGTTAGAAGCAATACCCTATAAGGAGTAACCTCGGTAGAGGATTTGAAATCCAAGCTAATGATGAATACTAAGAGGGGGGGGTGAATTAGTATGCCAAAAATCTCTATACTTAAACACTTAAACAATTTAAAGATGAACTGGTAAAATAGTTTAACAGACAGACCGGTTATCACACATGCAAACCAAAATGTAAATAAAGAATTCACCCAAAAAAGCAATACAACCATAACACAAGATATTTGACGTGGAAACCCAAATGGGAAAAACCACGGTGAGATGGTACACACAAGTCACTATCTGTAGAGTAGAAACCAGACCGATTAAGGTCTTACAATGTTCTTCACCAGAACAGATCCTGTTAGGAATCTCAATCTCTGTTAGGAGATAAGTCCAATTAAAGACTACCTTGCTAGAGGATTTTAGATTCACAGAAGTGAACCACCTTGTTAGAGGATTTTACAAAAGGCTTTTGGGCCTACCCGGTTAAGGGCTACAGACTTGTCAAAGATGTGAGTAATCAACAAGTGTTTGATCTATCTAATAGCAAAGACTACTTGGTTAGATCTAGTATAGCTCATTGCTAATGCATTCCAGCATTACTTCAGTCTTCTCTATCTCTCTCTCAGTTACAACTTGATCTTCTCAGATAAGATCGCTCTTACAACAACTCAACAACCACTATAAACCCTAGTCACAACATAAACCCTTTTCCGCAACCACCTAAAACCCTAGACATGATGTCCTTTTAAAGGAATCTGATTTCATGTTGGTCCAATAGGATTACATTACAATTTCCTAGGTTCAATGAATCTAGACATACTTAGTAACATGACACAAGAAGCATCGTCAGTGTGTCGGCGCCATCAAACAATCAGTGGATTGGTAACTCATCACAAAATGTCGATTGGTAATTCATCACAGAGTATTACCAGTTCATACAAAATACCGGTTGCCAGTTTGACAAAAATGAAGACTGGTAAGAATGTGTTATGCCACTTTTCTCCCTCGTACCACTTGAGATCTACGAACCGCTTAGAGTCAACATGCTGCTTCAGACCGAGAAACACATTCTGCAAAATCACCAATAGTCTAAAGACTAGAATACAACATACCGGTTGGAACAGATACTGGTTGAGCTCTAGCTCATACATATAAAGGGGATCTCAAATACAAGTGTGTGTCCATCAATGACAATCACAACATAAACATCCAAAATGCCAACAATCTCCCCCTTTGGCATTGATGGCAACACTTAGGAAAATAAAATTTTGACATCTAAGTGTTTTACAACAAAAACATGCCATTAACAAAATTGCTCCCCCTAAGCATATACACTATCCCTTAATCAATACAATGTATAGCAAATTTGCATACAGAGCAAAAACATTGAGATATCAGAGCATATAGCATATAGCAAAATTTTAAAACTAGATACTTCTTCCTATTCTTCTCCAAAATAGATGGAGTACTTCTCCCCCTTTGCCAACAATGACAAAGTACCGCTGAACAACCCTGTTTCCATTTGATATTAAAATAATAAAAGTTTATGACAAAAATGAATAATACTTGTCAAAAACTGATTTATAGTCCTGCAAAAATTGTTTCATGGATAGAGACCAGGACTCAAGTAGGGAGGTGGCCACTTCTTTCTCTGTTTGCATCTGGGATACATTGTCCTCCATGGCATCAACTGTGCTCAGCTCCTGCGTAACTATCAAGGCATCTAGGTTCAGATAACACTTCTAAAGAATTTGTAGACGTGGAAGTAAAACCAGTTGTAGCTCCTGCAAATCTCTAGACTGTGTACTGATCTCTTGTTCCATTTTGGCTAACTGGATCTGAAACCAGTGAACGGTTTGCCCATAAGTTGCAAAGGAATCATAAGGTGGCTTAAATGTGCTCAAGTAAGATTGTAAGTCCATTTGAAGCTTTTGCTTTTGAGCTAGCACATCATCATAGAATAGATGGGGTTGACAGATTTTGCTTAGCAGCAGATTTCCCTCATCCAAAGCATCCCTTATATCCTTTTGGTCTTTCAGAAGTTCAGACCGGAGTTCATTCAACTTTCTCACCAGAGCAATGTTAAGAGCGTTTTGATGCTCTTTCTTGACATTTCACCAAAGCAATGTTTAGAGCCTTTTGATGCTCTTTCTTGACATTTGCCTCAGCTGCTTCTTCCAGGCTCTGCACCTGATCATCCACTACAGTACATAGTAGCTTAAGTTGTGCTAGTGATGATTCAGTGTTAGGAAGATTGGTACCGAGGATCAAACCGGTAAGGGTGTCTACAGCCGCTTGAATTATATCTTGCTCCTTTTTCCTTCATATGATTTCAAGGCGCTCTTGAGCAACCTTGATGTTGTGCATAAGCTCTAGTTCACTTGCAGAATCAAGATCGATAGGACTGGAGATATCAGCTAGTTTGGCTTGACTCTCGGTTGCCTTCAGAGTCTCCATCTGTGTGCTCTTCACCGCTTCCACTGCCTTGTCTGCTTCCTCCTTCTTCTTTTCTTGTTCCTTGTCTTCTTCTTCTTTCTTTTTCCTCTCTACTTCCTTCCTCTTCTCCTCTTCTTTCTCTTCCTCTTCCTTCTTCTTCTTTTCTTCTTCCTTCTGCTTTTCCTTTTCTTTATCTTCCTCTTCCTTCTTCTTCTTTTCCTCTTCCTTCTTCTTCTTCTCTTCTTCCTTCTTCTTCTTTTCTTCCTTATCCTCTTCTTCTTTCTTTTTCCTCTCATATTCTTGCTTCTTTTTCTCTTCATCTTTTCTTTTCTCCTCTTCCTCTTTTCTCTTCTCTTCCTCTTTCTACTTTTTCTCATCTTCATCCCTCTTCTTTTTCTCTTCCTGTTCCTTAGCCGCTTTCTATCTGTCCTCGGCTTGCTCACTGCCCTGTTTAGCTTGTTGCACCTGTTTTGTTCCCTCATAAGGTATGTCCTAAGTGACATCTTCTATGTCCAGTGCATCGACATCAATAGTGTTGATTGGTTCTTCAACTGGGTTTCCTTCTTCATCAAAAACTTCATCCTATTTGGAAATAACCGGTTCTTTCTCCGCTTGCAGGTTGGCCATACGTGCTTTGTGAGAATTGATAGCATAATCCATATGCTGATGAGTGTCTTTTTCAACATCATCAATTCTCCCCTCTAATAGCCAGAGTCTTCTTCTCCTTATGAAGAAGAGTCCTTTATTTTGGTCCAAAACATCAAATAATTCTGAGTTTGAGAGGTCAGGAAAGTATTGTGCAAATACTTTCTCCCTAATCTCCTGTTCTTTTTCAATGGCAATGCGCCATTTGTTATCTAATGATTTATATAAAGAATTTGGTGTCTGAGATTTAATCTTTGATGGCGACCGGTCATTTTTACACAAATAAATAATGATCTCCTAAAGTACTTCATCCTTCTCCTCACTATTAAAATCATCATAATAATCTACTAAATCATGTAGTAATTTTATCCTAATATTCTTTATTGTCCTTTGATAATGTGTCAAAGGTTTGTATGAGGAGATATCTATATTTACCAGTGCAGATGCTGCCGGTTCATTCTTCTTCATCTTCTTTGTCTATCTGGCCTTCTTTGGCATTTCATCAGACTCAGTCTCTTCAGAGTCTAGTTCATTTGACTTAGTCTTTCTTTTCCTTTCAAAGACTTTTGTCGGTGCCACTTCCAGTTTCTTCTTTGCAGGTGACCGCTTGGTCACTCTTGGAGTTACAGTAGTAGCTGATGCTGATGTTGCAGGCACTGCCTTTGCTTTCTTTGTTGTTGGTTCTTTTCCTTTCTTAATAGAGGGTTCCTCAGCCAATGCAATCCTCTCCAGATAGGTTCTGGTCCTCTTAGCCTTAGGATCAAGAGGCGAGGCAATAAGGGTTGAGGCATACCCTTCTAGCATATCATACATCACCTCATAGCCCATTGGCTCCACTTCTTCCATTCTAGGCTCAACAGCCTCCATTAGGCATTTGTCCACCTGGATGGTGAAACAGATGTCATCTTCATATTTCTTAACGATGTCACCTAAGATCCTCACCCTTTGACTCATCTTCCTTCTGAACTTGTCAAAATACTTGTTCAGCACATCAGGGTAACTGGTTCCAATGGCTTGAATGCTTTCCTTGATCTGTTTGGTTAGCAGTTGGTAAGGAGACCACTAGACATCTCCTACTCCAGGAAAGTAGCCTTGGAAATAGAAGAACAACCCAACCAATAGTTGTCCAAACTTGAATCGCATTGCATTATCCTGTTTAATCGACTTCAGATTAGACAGGAGTTGCCTCTGCATACCGATGCATAGGTCAAATGATCCATCCTCTTTAATCATCCGATAAGTGGCATTTACCGCTATAGCAGATACAGAATTAATCTTGTTGGTTGAGAATGTTCTGTAGCCTATCACCATGCACACGTACTTCACCAGATCATCCTTGATAGGATTAATTGTCATACCTTGTGAGTCACTTGTTGAACCGGTGAGCTTGGCCATTTCCATTTTGCTTATCGTTCTTAGGGCTGGCACTTCCCCTGTGTTGCAGAAACCAGTGACTGCATGAATTGCCTGAGGTGTGATATCATGCGTCCTCTCTAGGTACATCTTGTAACCATGGACTTTGCTCAAAACGATCCTAATATGATCCTCTGTAAAGTCTTCCAGAAAATATACTGCATTATGGAGTTTCTTCTTTTCTAAGATACTGTATTCTGATTTGATTTTCTTGTCCTTGCCGCAAAATAAACCTAACTAGGTGTGAATAGCTAAAGACCCTAGGTCTTCTATTTTGCAATCAATATAGTCAAAAATTCCCTCTTCTACTATTACTCCAGCCAGAACTTGTGATAAGGCATTATACTTTGACTTCCTTTGAATGAAACTTTCCGACTCAATGGATGTACTAGAACTTGTATGAGATGTGGCAGCCATTCTAAAGTATTTCAAGAACACAAAAAATACCTTTAAAATGCAAATTTAGGGCTTCCTGATTCTACTTCACTCCACTCTCTGTCGGTTGCCAAATCATCGCTTTGTGTTCTCCACAACCGTTTGCAAACTGGATTTGAATCTCCTTTAAGACTTGTCAATTTCTTGAAATCTTAGCTCAAATCTCCTTTTCTTCGCTCTGCACTTTGAAAAACTTTTCTTCGCTTGAAAACAAATAGTGGAAATGATTTGAAATATGCTTTTATACATGTCTCTCACCTATCGCCATTAATGCTCCTCTATTAGGGCGTAAACCCTAATTTGCCTTTTTTACCATTTTCGGTCTTCTACCAAGCAACAGGTATCACATACCGGTTAAGCTCTTTTACCGATGTAACCAGGGGTTCACAAACATTTCACCATTTGCTCCCCCTAAGCCTCTTTGGAGCTTAGTTTGACAGTTCTGATATTTCCACACTAGGTGCAGAAACCGGTTCCTCTTCCAACATTGTTGGTTTCTTCCTCCAGGTTTCGTTCATGTTCGCTTGAACTATTTCAACATCAATTTCTCCTTCCTGAGTGACCAGTATATCATCAGATATACTCTTTCTGCTTCTACAGAATCTTCCAATGTGACCCGGTTTGTTGCAATGATAGCAAACAATCCAGGTGCTCTCCAAGGTCCATTGTTCATGTTTCCATTCTTCCTTCTGCATGTAGCAGCAGTGTGACCATGTCCATGACAAATCCAACAGTTTTCTCTCCATCTAGTTGCCAGTTGATAACCATTGTTGCCTGACTAATAATTGTAAACATTAAATCAGTTAGGGTTTCAGTTCACAAAAGATTCCGGACCATCTCCTTGGGTCCTCTGAGGATATCTTCTAGTATTGTTCATGACAGACCTGCATTCAGATGCTCTATGCCCAAACTTGTTGCATGCATAACAAATACTATTGAACTTATTGTATCTAGGTACATTGTTGACAGAGTAAGGAAAATTATTGTAGGCTTTGCTCCTACATACATTAGCAGTGTGTCCTTCTTTATGATAGTTAAAGCAAACAGGTTTGAATTTTTGCTTACCTTTTCCTTTGAGTGTCAGTTGCTTCTTTGATGCTTCAGCATTTGTTCCTGAGGATTCTCCTTCCTCATGTCCAGAGAAACCAAGTCCATTAGTATTCTTTACCAGTCTAGATGACTCAAGCTTTTTCTCTAGCTTGATAGTACTTTTGCTAAACTTAGCAAGTATTTCCTTTGACTTAGAGAATTCTTTGGAAATAGCAGTATTTGTCTCTATTAGGCTTGCATTTTCAGAGATGGCTATGTTTAGTTCATCTTGTACTCCTTCTTTCTCCTTTTTTCTCTCATGAAGGTGAGCATTCAGTGCACTAATCTCTTGTTTCAACTTGGAGATCTCATGATCTTTTTCCTTTACCAGATCTTCAGCTTTCCTCTGCTTTTCAAGCTCTTGACTAAACCGGATAGTCAGTCCTTCCAACTCCTTTCTCAGATTGGAGTTTGAATCATTTATCTTATTTACTTTTGCAATCATGGCTTCCATATTTACTTCATCTTCAGACTATTTTCAGATAGCTCCATCAACTTCTCTGCATGTTCTCTCCTTTTTGCTTGAGATGCCTTGTATTTGACCATAAGATCATCATAGGCTTGCTCAGACTGAGTGAGCCATTAAGTTCTCTCAAGGTGTATTCCCCCATATCTCTTTCCAAGTGGTTAAACTTATAGAAAGGTAGGCTCTGATACCAATTGATGAATACTAAGAGGGGGGGTGAATTAGTATGCCAAAAATCTCTGTACTTGAACACTTAACAATCTGAAGATAAACCGGTAAAACAGTTTAACAGACAGACCAGTTATCACACATGCAAACCAAAATGCAAATAAAGCATTCACCCACAAAAGCAATGCAACCATAACACAAGATATTTGACGTGGAAACCCAAATGGGAAAAACCACGGTGAGATGGAACTCACAAGTCACTATCTACATAATAGAAACCAGACCGGTTAAGGTCAGACCGATTAAGGTCTTACAATGTTCTTCACCAGAATAGATCCTGTTAGGAATCTCAATCTCTGTTAGGAGATAAGTCCGATTAAAGACTACCTTGCTAGAGGATTTTAGATTCACAGAAGTGAACCACCTTGTTAGAGGATTTTACAAAAGGATTTTGGGCCTACCCAGTTAAGGGCTACAAACTTGTCAAAGATGTGAGTAATCAACAAGTGTTTGATCTATCTAATAGCACAGACTACTTGGTTAGATCCAGTATAGCTCACTGCTAATGCATTCCAGCATTACTTCAGTCTTCTCTATCTCTCTCTTAGTTACAACTTGATCTTCTCAGATAAGATCACTCTTACAACAACTCAACAACCACCGTAAACCCTAGTCACAACATAAACCCTTTTCTGCAACCACCTGAAACCCTAGACATGATGTCCTTTAAAAGGAATCTGATTTCATGTCGGTCCAATAGGATTACATTACAATTTCCTAGGTTCAATGAATCTAGACATACTTAGTAACACAACACAAGAAGCACCATCAAACAATCGGTAGATTGGTAACTCATCACAAAATGTTGGTTGGTAACTCGTCATAGAGTATTACCGGTTCATACAAAATACTGATTGCCAGTTTGACAAAAATGAAGACTGGTAAGAATGTGTTATGCCGCTTTTCTCCCTCATACTACTTGATACCTACAAACCGCTTGGGGTCAACATGTCGCTTCAGACCGGGAAACACATTCTGCAAAATCACCAGTAGTCTAAAGACTAGAATACAACATACCAGTTGGAATAGATACTGGTTGAGCTCTAGCTCATACATATAAAGGGGATCTCAAATACAAGTGTGTGTCCATCAATGACAATCACAACATAAACATCAAAAATGCCAACAGCTAATGGATCACCTGGTTAGAGGATTTGAATAGTACCAAGCTTATTAGAGCTAACCTAGTTAGGGGATTTCAATTTGTTGTAATTATTAGAAAATAATAGGAGTTTGTTGATCTGTTAGAATAGCACTACACTTGCTTGTTAAGATCCTTTTTATGCTCCTATCTACCTTTACTCAAACTGCAGATACATCATCTGGTTCGGCAACCACACACTCAACTAAAACTTTGCCAACTCTGAAACTAAACAACTCATCGACCTTATAAACAAATCAATTAGGTTGGTAACACAACAAAAAACTAATTCTCTCATAGAGATTACAAACAAGTCAGTTCAAGTATGACCATTGGATTACATAGCAATCTCTGCACATCAATCAAGAAAACCTTGATCACTCCTTGATCACCGCTTCATCGAACTTAGTAACTCATCATGCTCTTTGCATTACATGCATTATACTTGCTCATTCCCTAGACAAAAGACATTTCATCAATATGCCAAAATCACTTTGAAATTCTCTTCATACAATAATCATACGTGTCATAATCATTATCACTCATCATCATATCATAAACCAATATAACCAATCACCAAACTTAATCGGTTAGGGTTTATCAAATCAATAGGTAGGGTTTACCACTTCAACTCTCCAATACATAGCAATACTGGTTCACTCCACAAATTCTTCCTACCAGTTACAAAACATCATTACAACAATATCAACAATATCATTACCGGTTAATTGACATCAATGAGAACAACATATCATTAATACAATCTTCATGCAAATGCCAATAGTACATTCCTTAATAAGAGATAAACCACAAACAGCAAACAAAGAAAATAATCATGCTTCATCATAGCTTCTCTATTCATGGACATCCTTGAGTCACAAAGAGTACATAATTAGCAATAAAATCAAGACATAAACATTGAATCTTCTATGTCATTCACATGTTCTCATGGTCATTTAACTGATATAATCATATTAATGAATGATCATTGATAATCCATCATTACTTGTTGGTTTATTCCTCATATTTTGCGTTTCACGATTCAGTTGTTATAAAAGGCCTTGATCTTTGTTGCTTTGTTGCTCCTTATCTATTTCAAAACCCTAGGTGTTTTTGGTTTTTCTAAATTTTCCAAATGTTTTGGATTTTCAAAGATTTAAAAGATCACCTTAGCAAAAAGGAATTAGGACTTTGCCCCCAGAGGAAACAAAACTTTATTATGGGTGTATGAATTGATCAAGATCCAAACCATGGTGGGATATAATGTAAATATGATTGATTCTAATAAAATCTAAGACAGTGACTACGATAAGTATGTCAAAGATTGATAATTGTTGGTATGTTGCATATTTCCTGCCAACGGTTCAAAGAAATGAATGTGAAAGATGAAATGGATGAGCTAAGATAGATGGAAGAAATAGATGCAATAGGATGGATAGATGGTATAAGATGAATAGATGCGCAAAGTGATCTCATAGATGGAAGAACCCACTTTAGATAGTGTTTGTTTACGAGGTTTTCACTATCTAAATTTATTGCATTTTTTCCATCTTTTGATTTTTCTTTTGTTTTTGTTGTTTGTTGAGAGATTAAACATGTCTTGCCATCAATTGATAAAGATAAGACTAACAAAATCCAGTAGTCATGCTGATCTATGTCATTGTTTTGATTGTTTGATGATTGATAAGAATGTCTGGTTTCAAAGAGTGACTACCCCATATAAGACCGATCTGTCTGGTTTTGAGTGTACCTATCCATGTATAAGACATGTTTATGCTAATAGATTACAAGTGATGAATTGATTAACAAGACATATGATCATTTTGATTGCAGACTTTGAGAGTTTTCTTGTTGTTGATTTCATGGATGGGCCATGCGCTCATGCTTTGATTTTCTATTTTGTTCTTCTAGTTTTATTTTATTTTTAGTTTTAGTTTTTTTTTTTATAGTTTTTCTTTTTTATTGTTGGAGCTTTTTGGATTAGAAGAAAGATGTATTTGGTTGTCCCAATGTATAGCAAGAAAAGGAATGGATGATTGTTGAGTTGAAGATGAATGGGTGAAAGATGGATGCATTTTATTATGGAACATGAAGAGACATGTCAAGAGCTTTTTAAAATCATGGTTTTGTCCTTAGTTTTGATCAAGATCAAGGATGGAAAAGGGGATATGGATAGGAGAAACAAGATCATAGATAGTGATAGATGATGGAAGAAATGAATAGTTAGGATAGATGATATAGATTAGCATGAAGCAAGATCGTAGATAGCACTGTATGAATTTAGATAGGGTAATGGATACTAGAGGAAGGATAATGGGAGATGTGGTATGAAGAATAGAGTGGATGAAACTTTGACCCCAAGTATAGAGGTCTACATTTGTAAAGAGGTGATATGTTAGATTGTCATAGTATTTAGCATCACCTAAATAAGTGTTCCTGAACTTTTCAAAGATAGAGACCCAACCCACACTTAGAACCTCCGAAGAATTCAACCAAACATATCTAGCGACTAGGAAGCAAACTCAAAAGGGAAGAAGAATCCCAAACTGGATCAAGGTACTTAGTCTTTGATCACCCATGTGTGTGCAATTGAGTTCATTCTGGCTCATATGATCATTGTAATCTTCAGAATCCAACGTGGCTAGCCACATGCGCTACCCTGACTTCAAAAGCATCTTGGATAGGGCCTCACTGCTAGTCAACGTCCAAAGCTCCAACGAGGTTATCACTGTAATATCAAAAATATTGCTCCATTTCCAGCCAAGCATACATAGCCCCAATGGAGTTACTCGCATATTCCCAAGCATTTTGATATTTCATTTTTTTTCTGGATATTTCTTTTCCTGATCATGCTTTGGATCTTTTGATATTGTATTTTTATTTTCTTATTTTGATTGCATTGGCTTGTAAGTAATGAAACTTACATGGGTCTGATAAGTACAGTGGCGCTGAAGCAAGATTTTAGATTTTTCACTAGCCATGTCTTCAACTAAGAGATCACAATGATTATAGCAATTGATTAAGTGTATGAGATATAGTAATCAAAAGATGTCGATACCAAGATACGATAAGTGGTTCTTTTCTAGATTGAGTGTGTATCCCAACCAAAAGATAATGTTAAAGAGGAACAACCTTGGATTCTAAAGTGTATCATGAATAGATACCTAGGAAATGGATTGAACATGAGATTCGAGCATGGGCAAGCATGTGACAAAATGACACAAATGCCTATTTCACAGATGATGAATTTATGCAAAGGATTGAATGAAAGGGATGGGAGGATAGAAAAGGGTGTTGGATAATAGATAGAATGTTTGAAGATTTGTATGAGGATAGATGGAAATGTATTCCAAATAAGTGTTGGTACACAACTCAAGAAGTGATGAAGAGATGGAGGAAAATTTAATTTTGGGACATAAGAACCCAAAATAGATAAAGGAAATAATGGAAGAATAGTTTTGAAAAGATGTCTAGATAGATGTTTGAAAGAAGTTCAAAGATGTGTGCCTTTGTTAATCTTTCTTATGGATCATTGGAGGGAAGTAAGGACCCAAGATGGATGGAAGGGATGGAGAGTTTGACTTTAGAACGAAAGGACCTAAAATGGATTTGGAGGATGAAGAGTTTGACTTTGAAATGAAAGGACCTAAAATGGATTTGGAGGATGAAGAGTCTGACTTTGAAACAAAAGGACCTAATATGGATTTGGAGGATGAAGAGTTTCACTTTGGAATGAAAGGACCTAAAATAAATTTGGAGGATGAAGAGATTCCTTGATCTTGATCTTGACTTGGAGTAGGATAATTTGAGTTTGTTCTTTTCTCTTGATTTTGAATTAGATTAGTGAAGGAGATGGAAGGGATATCATTCTCTTGCTTAGGAAGTGGATGTTGAAGGGGACTATTCTCTTGAGATAAAAGGGGATCATTGTGGAAGGAATACCAAAATCCTATGGGTTCATCATAAGATTCTTGATAGGTGGGATCTTGATCAAAGATAGGACTTTTTTCATCTTGCATTTGTCTGGTTTTTTGTTGTTTTCTTAACTCTTCATGCCTTGCTCTAGTCAAAACTGGCATGCGAAAAATCTAGAGCTTTTGATATTTGGAAAATGACTCAATAAGTAATCAAAAGTGTAGGTAGATATGATAAATTGATTCTTTAACCCCTATTTATACTTTTTTTCAATGTGGTTTGTTGTTGCATAGCCCGTGTATGAGGAGGTTCTTCGTCAAACACAATTCCATGATTGTTTAGATAGTTGTGATAATGATATAAGAATGTTTTATTTTTCAACAAGATTTTGCGATTGATATACAAAAATATCCTCTTCTTCAAGATAGCCTTCCAAATTGGTTTTCTCTTCTTGAGGCGATATTGAAAAGCCATATAAGCATATAATGATTTTTAAGTTGTTTAATTCCAATGTGAATACAATTTTGATTTTGATATAACCTAGGTTCAAATAGGAATGATATATCCAAGACAATGAACACAGGTTGATATGATAAGTTTTGAGATAAAGGATTTGATGTATTCTTATAAGAAACTGATAGTAGTGATGATTTTGCACTTGAAATAGTTGAATGGATAACTTGTTGAGACTTTATGCTTATGAGACCTTTGGAAATAACCTATTAGATTGATAAACTTGATTGTTCGTCTAGTTTGAAGATCTATGATAGTTGAAGACAGTTCTACTTGAAAAAAAATATCTGAAACTAGTTTTGAAATTTTAGTTTGATATACAGAAGTACCCTCTATTGTAAATGCACTAAAACAATTGCGCTAACCTATAGGAAAAAAGTGTCATTTTGTTGTTTAAAAGTGTTGCTTTGTGTATGCAAAAGCGGGATCTTATGGAACAAAAATGTTATTTGATGGGCAAAAGCGCTAACCTAATGATCAAATGTGCTAACTTATGGGACAAAAGTGTTGTACTATTGCTTAAAAGTGTTGTCTTACTGTTCAAAAGTTTTGTTTTGTGACTCCAAAGTGTTGTTTTGCAAGGTAAATGCAGGATTCTGATTGTGTTAAAAGATTTTTCAATTTTTCTAGTAAGTTGTCAGATTTCTTCTCATTTCAAGATGATAATTTTTTCATATCTTTTACCATATTGAGCATGTTTGCAGAAACAAAAGACACAATGTTTGAAAAATAGAAAAGAACAAGCAAGCACAAATCCTATGGTACATCACAATAATAATTGATGCATCTCACATGGGGATTCCCTCGAGGCTACGCTATTTAGAGTAGATATTTAGATTCTTGACCCCACTAGCTCCACCCTTGGCACTCACTTCTTTGAGGCAGCCAAGCACCAGTTTCCATGAAAACTCCCCATGGCAAACTTCATATCTCTACTAAGAACCGTATGTGTGTGAGCCTCTTCAGAAGTCTGACCTCCTGCGCCAACAATTAGAAGGATTTTGGCAACTAGTACAAGTAGTTTTTAGTAAAGGCTTCTAGTCATGTGGCCATACATGCAGAACTTTCAGCTTTGTAAATATAGAAGGTTCCCATCCTATAGAGGTTATGATCCATAGGTTTTATGGGGAAACATAGTGTCAGTATGAACTTATCAGCACATGTTGTTTATGACTTTCATCACAAAAATGATTTATTTAGAGTGGATTGAAAGGACTCGGTATTAGCTTGTTTCCACTTGGGTCGTTCCCCTCTCACTGGCCCCCTCAAGGAAGCTTGGGAAGGAAGGCCCTCAAAAAATTACACATAAAAGAAAGTAGGTCTGGTTTTTTGATCATCATATGAGGGTGAGAGCATACTTACCTACTACTTCATCAAGCATGAAATACACAAGTTTATTTTTAGCCTTCTACAACCTATGTGCAACTACTTTAAAGAAGTCACTCAAAATGCAAGTTGCATGTTGTCGATTGTCCCCCTAGCTAAGGTAAATGAGCAAGATATGATGTATTACTCTCTAAAATAAAACTCCTAATTAACTATGTGAGGAAATGCATGAAATTTTCTTTAAAATAACCATGCACACAGATATGTTAGTAGTTTGAAATTTTCAATTCTTGGACATTAAAACCTACAAAAAAATTTATTAGTTGAGAATAAAAGTGCTATCTTTATCAAAGGTGTTGTCTTCCACCTCAAAAGCGTTGACCTAGGTGACAAATGCGTGAACCTGCGATTCAAAAGCACTACTTTATGGACTAAATGCATGAATTCGCAAACAAAAGCACTAACCTAAATTCCACATGTGTTAACCTGCAAAACAAAAGCACTAATCTGAGGATTAAATGTGTGAATTCACAAACAAAAGTGCTAACCTAAATGTCAAATGCATTATCCTGCGAGACAAAAACATTAATCTATTAAATGAATGCACTGTCAGAATTCATGCATGCATGAATCTAGATTATAAATTTGTTAAAATTATCTGTACAAGAACTAGATAGGATATTAGAAAGATATATGTGAGGCTTCATTCCCACAATGGGCGCAAAAAATGTGTCGACTTGAATTTCATCTTCAAAATACTACCTGCAGCATATTAGCTTCACAAAATACAAAGGAAATACTACAAGAAATCCAAACTCAACCAATGAAACTACATGAAATGAATATAAAATAAAAGCATTATTACCCTCATGATTTAAGTCTCATTGTGTCCTAACTCCACTATTCCTAGTTGCAGGTGATTTGCTCTTAGACAAGCATCGGTAGCTTCCAAGATGGCATATGAAGAATGGACTGATAGTTAACTAATACTATGATATGCAAATCATATTAAGCTACAATTCTATGAAAATGATTTATGCTCAAAAATCTAAAATGCTATTTGTTTCAAACTCAAACTCACGGATGCAAGATGAACACTCCTAGATGACTATATAGTTAGCTATTAGTCTATTTCTCTATTAGTTTTAAAATGTCTTAGGAGACCTCTTTTTTATAGATTTTTGAGTGCATGAGCTTAGGTGGCAGAGATCAACAATCATTATCAAATCTTGCAGATTGATTGGCTATGAGCAAGAAGTTGAAGGTTGAGAGAAAGGGGGAAGGAGAAGACAAGTGTCACTCATCTCACCTTGACTGAGTTGAAGACTTGAGAGGATATAGGATAGTTGGAGAAGATATAGGAATGAGAGGACAAGTGGACTCAATTCCTCATCAGATATAGGGATGTTAGAGAGAATATAGAAGAAGGTTAGGAAATATGTGTACATACACAATATTTCATTTATTTTGGAATTTGGAGATAAGTGGCTAATAAATGTTTTATTTATTTTAATTTTGTTGAATTAATTTAGCCACATGATGGATGAGTTGGAAAAGGAAAGATGAAGTGGACATGGAAGGATGAGTTGGAAAAGGGGTTAAATAATTTAAGAAATTATTTAATTAGTGAGACTATAGGATAGAAGAATAACCATTAAATATTAGATATTTAATTGATTGATTAGAGGAATAATCAAATATTAGATATTTAATTGATTGATTAGAGGAATAATTAAATATTAGATATTTAATTAACTGAATAGGAGAAAAGGATAAATGAATTAATTAATAAAATATTTTAATTTAATTAATTAATAGAAGGACATGAAATGAATTAAATAAATTAATCTTTTCAAATTAACTATTTAATAGAAGAATAATTATTAAATAAATATTAAATATTTATTTAATTGCTCATAGCCATTTTTATGTGTATACAGTAATGAATGCAGGTCAAGTTATCATGGTGGTAGAAAACCTGATGTGGATGATGAAGATAATTTGATGGAATTCGAAGCTCTATTAGCAAAAAGACTTCCTAGAGGCACTGGTAAGTACAAAGGCAAGCTTCCTCTTAAGTGTTTCTCTTGTAACAAGATAGGACATATAGCTCCAAACTGTCCTAATAGTGATGAAATGAAAAAGTTTAAGAAATATAAGGGAAAAGGAAAGAAACGGTTTTATGTTGCAGTGGATGAAGGTGTTACTAATGTGGAATCTGAGGATGAAGACAATGAAGAGATTTTTTTTTGTTGTTGTTAAGGAAGATCTGTCTGATAAGAAGGCTTTAGTATCTCACATTGACAAAAGTGATGAATGAATTATTCATAGTGGTTTCTCACACCACATGATTGGTGATAAGAACAAGTTTATTTTTCTTGAAGAATTTGATGGTGGTGTTGTAAGATTTGGAAACAATTCACCTTGTATGGTAAAAGGTAAAGGTTCTATCTCTTTGAATGGTAAAAGTAATTGTCATGATGTATATTGGGTTGTGTAGCATCATAATATTATGATCTTGAAATTTTCAACCACATTTGGGTCTTCACATTGGTGAAACGAATTGCTAAGCCTGATTGGAGACCCGAGACATGCTCACACTACCCGAAAACTACATTTCCTTGCACCCCACACTCTCCTTTGCTTCTTTCATTCCTGGATAAGAGAAAGATAGGGATGTGGCACCCCTATCCCCCCTCGAATAGGGGCATGGCACCCTTGCCCTTGCCCTATTTTTGGCCCCCTCTGCATTTATCTTTCATTGAGCTTTGCAATTTTGAAGCGGGAAAAGTTTCCCTATGTCGGCCTATGATGACAAATCAGTCAATTAACCCTAATTGGAAGATATATAAGATGCATTCCTCACTCCTATTATTGATAAGCGATAATTAGATAAGTTCAATAAGCATACATGACATGGAAATTGTGATCCTAAGAAAAATCAAGCATTCAAGCATTCAAGTATTCCTTTCAAGCATTGAGCATTCTCAAGTCTCCTTTCAAGGATAGGTGTTGCATTCAAGTCAAGGATTTAACCATTGAAGAGGAGATCTCTTTCATCATTCAATTCTACACAAGAAACTCTATATACATTTCAATTGCACACTCCCTTAAGGTGAACTCTATTTTAGTCTTTCATTTACATTTACTTGCAAGTACTACTTTACATCATTTGGTTAATTCCAAAATTGGGGTTTGACCTGGAGGCAAACCCCCAATCCCAACCCCTTTTCCTCTCTTTTCTAGTGTGTAGGTTGTAGGTGCGCAGCTGTATTTGTAGATTTGGACTTCATTCTTAGAGGCAGAAAAACCCTTTTCGGCATGCGGATTTTTCGGAAGACCGTGTGCAATTTCAACACAGTCCCGACAACTTTCACTCAAATTTGTAGGGGAGCTTTGTCTTGACATTTTACTACCGATTTTAGGTACACAGCTTCATCTCGCATTCCTATCTCAAGTTATAGTCATTTCTTTGTCTCTTTTACACTTAGTCTTAAATCACATAATTCAACCTTTTATGTTCTAAAAGAGGGGTTGTTTTTACTTTCCAAATTCATTGTCAATTCACTTAGCATTCAATCTCTTCCTATTGAGATTGGATCTAGTGAATTCTTGCCCCCTCTTTTAACGTAATGTGTGTAAAAAGGTTAAGGAGAATCTTTTGTGAAAATTTCACTCCTTCTCTTGAAGAGAGAAAAGCTTTCCTCTTGATTTCTCCATCACCCTCTTTCACCAGCATTACATTTTGGTGAACCCAATGTCTTACATGCTTGGCATTTCAAATCATTGCATAATTTTCATTTACATGTTTAATTTTAGCACAAATTTACAAAACTTAGTGGTTAATTCAATCAAAACCCTAGTTTTCAAAAAATTGGAATTGAACTTGTGTCTTGTAAAAAATTTCTTTAGATCTAAAAATTTCTTTGCTTGAAAAATTCAATTTCATCATTATCTTGTTCAATTTGCAAATTCAAATTTACAAAATTAAGTGGTTAGTTATCAAAACTCTAATTTTCAATAATCAAATTAAACTTGTGCAAAAATTGAATTCACATTCAATTTTCAAATTTAGGACTATTTTTAGATTTGTCTTCTTGTTTAAAATTCAAAATTTCAATTTCCCTCCCTTTTCCAAAATTCAATATTTTAAAATTAAGTGGTTAGGTCCTAAAACCCTAATTTTCAAAATTAGTTGGATTTTGTGCAAATTTCAATCATTTTTAGTTTTCTAAACATTATTTAAGGTGGCCTTATCCATTAGGTTTGACCTTTTTCAAATTTGCAATTCAATTTCTTATCTTTTTCAAAACCCTAATAGGGTCCTATTTTCGCATTCAAACCTTAATTTTGTCTATCTAAACTTCATAGAATCAACCAATTTTGGGGGGTCAGCTTTAAATCATCATAACTTTCATCCCTGAAAATTTCTGAAAAAGTTGGGAGGACCGTGTGCACTTTCAACAAGGTCCCTAGCTTTTTTCCTGAAATTTTGGGAGACTGTTATGACTATATTTAATTGCTTAAATCCAGAAAATTGGATGATTTTCTTGAATTTTTCTCTCTCAAAAATAAAAAATATTTCCTAATTTCAATATCACAACTTTCAAGGAGAAATTTGAAATTAAGTGGTTGACTATAATCTGCCCTGATTTTAAAAATTCAAATTTAGCAAATTTAATTTTGACATTTAAGTGGTATTCCATTGGCCCTAATTTTAATTCTCAATTTCTTAAATTATTTTGGAAATTGTGTCATTCCTCCTTTCAACAAATTTCAAATTGTGTAATCATAATTTCCTTGAAGTTTGCATTAATTCAAAATTCAAATTCCAAATTCAAATTTTCCCTCTAGTGCATGATTTTTACCACTATTAGTCCTACCTATACTATCCCCGTTAGACGAAGCATTGGAATTAAGGCTTCCCAAGCTTTAATTACTGAGGAGATGGAGCCTAATTTGGGTGACTTCTTCAATGAGGATAATGCTAAATCTTCCCATCCTAATAACATCTATGGTTATCCAATTGATGATTCCAATGATGAAGAAGAAGCTTTGACTAGAGTATCTATTGGTCAACTTTCAAAATTGTATTATCAATTTGATAACTTTAAACAATAGATGTCCCAAGAATACCCCAATAGTGAATCTCTTCCATTAATTCAAGGCCTAAAGCGCATGATTCAAAGTGATAAGAATGGAATTGATATATTGCGTGGAATTTCTCATACTGTTGATTATAATGTCATGCTTGTAATGAGTTGTGTTGAGAACTTAGGTTATTCATAACCTTCTACACAAATCAAACATTCTATTCCTTTGACCACTTTGATGGCTAGTATTCCTACTTTCACTTCAAATATCATGGCTACATCAACTCAACATGTCATACCTACAACCATTAGTCATGGGGGCAATCCCTCTTCTTAAATAAGCCCTTCATCCTTACCCGTGCTTTCAATAAGTATTCCCCTTGCCTCTCACCCAATCAAAGTGACACAAGGGGGCAATTCATCCAATCATTGTATTCCTCCTTTTAGTGTCCCATTTCCTACTCAATCATCTCCTATGCCTACTTACCATAGTATTCCTCCACCTTATTCTATATCAATTCCTTCTTTCAATAACCTCATGCCACCTTCTCAATCAAACATGTCTAGCATGAATTCTTCAATTGAAGCAACCATTAATAATCTTGCTAAAACTGTGTCATCATTGCAACAACAAATCGCTTCTATGAGTCAATCCAAGTTTATTGTACCCACATTTGATGTTGTGAGCCCACTTTCTATTGATATTGTTAGAGTTGTCCCTCCTAAGCATGTTGAAGTCCCTCATTTCGAACTCTATAATGGAAAAGATGATCCTTCAAAATATGTCAAGACATTCCAAACTTTGTGTACTGACTTTGCTTATGATCAAAAATTTCTTGCAAAATTCTTTACTAGAAAATTAAGAGATAAGGTTTTACAATGGTATTGTTATTTGCCTTCCTATTCTATTACTTCTTTTCAACAATTAGCAAATGATTTTATTCAACAATTTCAAAACAACATAGGTCCTAAAATCACTTTGACTGATTTAATGCATTGTAAACAAGGTGTTAAAGAAAAAGTGATTGATTTCATTGCTAGATATATAGAATTTGTGTTCTCAAATTTATTTTCAAGTGCCTGATAATGATATTCAAAGAATTTTTATTTATAATTTGCAAAAAGATATTAGAGACAAAGTTCACCTTTCTGAGTTTACTTGTTTTCCGCAGTTGTGCGCAACACTTCACAATTATCAACTGACTATGAGTCAACTGGAGCAATCCACTCCTATGGCTCCGAGTGATAAGGGTGACAGTTCTTAACAACCATTTGTGATGTTCAAACCAAGAAAAGAATTCATCAAATTCAATGACAACATCAACAACAACAATGTGAATTCTACAACAGGTGTGCCTCCTATTTCTAAATTTTTCAGAAGAGAAAGACAATTTACTTCTTCAAATGAATCTTTTCATATCATTATGTCTCAATTGTTACAAAGAAATGTTATTAAACTTCCTCCCATAAAACATGTTGACCCTTCTAAGGCAGCCTCGCCCTACTTTGATAATAATTCTTTTTATCAATTTCATTGTCAACCAAGTCATGACACTGAGAAATGTTTTGCATTGAAAAGTAAGATTCAAGATTTGATTGATATTAATACTATATCTATGGTAGGTGTAAATGATAAGGGAAGCAAATCAGTAGCCCCTCCTAATCAAAATCTCAATATTTTTACTGATCCTTTACCTTCTTATACCTCTAACGTGATTGAGACTAAACATACCTCTTTCTCTCCTTCTAATGTGACTACTATAGTTCAAAATTTGGTGAATATGCTAGAGAAACAAAGGAAACCTAAGGACTTATGTATCATATTTGACCCTAGTGAGACCATTAGAGAACCTGATGGACCTTTATATATAGTTGCAAATATTCAAGAAATGTCTTGTCGTGGTGTGCTTATCGATCCCTCTTGCATGGTTAATGTCATCACTGAGGAGTATCTTTTCATTTTACGTTTGCATAAACCAATCTATGGTGATACAAATGTGGTTGTTAAGTTATTCGACAGATTCTCTTGTTCTACCATTGGTTCTATTACACTTCCTATTGAGGTTCACACTAAAAATATGGATGTCAACTTTGTTATCATTCCTTCCTTTGAGAAATTCCATGTGAAGTTGGGATATCCTTGGCTATCTTCCATGAAGGCTATTGATTCTCCAATCCATAAGTATTTGAAATTTCCCTACAATACAGAAATCATAACTGTTAACCATAACTTATTTTGACCAGCCAAAATTTAAGCCCAGGTGTTCCTATTTATTTCTTTTGGCCTAAACAATTCCAATCTCTTCCACCAAGAAGCGATGCTCTCTTTCAATATTATCAAAAGTGGAAGAAAGATATGATCCTATCCTTAAGTCAACCTAGAACTCCAACAATTTACATTCCCATCCTTCTTGAAGATGATGTTCTTCCCTTGATGGATAGAACTAATCTTCCACATAAGGAAGATTCCCAACCTATTCCTATGGATGAGACTATACCTTCTCCAAAGAAGAACAACAATATTCCTCCTAATGATGGACCTGGTCTCCTTCCTACACCGAACATTCCTCCTTTATATAGTGCAATTCCACCTCCCTACTTTTATAGAGAGAAGAGGCTTGTCTCTCCTCTTGTCCAACCCAAAAGACCTAAACCTAAACCTCCAACTACCAAAGATGAGAATATTTCTCCTTCAACAAATATTCCTCCTCATTTTGAATCTACCGCTAAGACTCGACAAAATCATTGTGCAAGAGAATGTCAATGAAAGCATCATGCTCAAGCTCGTGAAGTTGTTCCTCAAAACATTCAATCTCCCAAAACTCCAACAGTTGACATGATTCCCTTCTGTCCTAAGCAAGATGTTGAACCTACATCTCCAAATCATAAGTTGCAAAAAACATGTGATGGTTTTACTCCTATTCATGTTTGCGCTCCTCTTTCTATAAATATTTATGAAGAAATAGGTGAAAATTTTATTCATGATGGCAATAGAACTCCTAATGCTTTTGATATTGACTATGAATATGTTGATGTGGAAAAACATTTATCTGCAGATTTTTCAAAAGCCGTAATCCTAGCTCCTAGAAACAAACAAAGTGACTTAGCACATGAGCATATTCCTTGTTTGGATCTTGTGATAGCTTCATCTGTTGTACTTGATGTCACTCCTCTAGCATATTTCCTACCTTCCCAAAATTGTGATCAGCAAGATCGGGAGGTGGATGACGTGCTAGACTAGATACATTAGCACCATAGATCCTCTACCTCTCTCTTTTCTTTCTCTTTTGTGATTATTCTTCTATGTGTATCCTTGTTCTTCTATGTTCCCTAGTAATGTCTACTTGAGGATGATGCAAAGCATTGCGATCTCTTTTGGTCTCTTTAATGTTGACTCAAAAGACATCTTCTATTCCCTTTCTTCCAAGGTAGTTTCCTTATTTTTGGGAATGATGATTAATTTTATGCACATATATACATATGATATACATGAGTTATCATATAGCATACTGACCCTGAGGAAAGTGAAACTACCTCATCTTTTGTGTTTTGTGTTCATTATCCTTGGATTTATTCCTTGATTTGAGGGCTAAATCCTTGTGATAACGTTATCTCTCTCTCTTTTTCTCTCTTAGGTGTATCCGACCTTAAAGAAATTGCTCCCGATAAGGTGTGTGTGATCTCCTTAACGTGGGGGCATACACTCCACTCATATTTTCTTTCTTGATACTCAAAATCACTTAGTGAGCTTGGCTTTGCTTTGTAATTTTTGGTATCCCTACCTTTCATGACTCATGGTGAGGGGAACCTTGCTACTTGCACTCATGGTTCTCTCTCTTGATCTTTACTTTTACTTTTTCAATCGATGTCGTAAGATCCTTAGTCCATTGGGGACTTGGTGTATCTTGCCTCCTTGACGTGGTGCAATTATTTCAATCTTGTTTCCTTGTACTTTACTGGAAGTATTGGCGTATGCTTATACTCCCACTAAAGTGGGGGCTAAATGTAGTATCATAAAATTGTGACCTTGCAATTTTCAATGATATTTGGGTCTTCACATTGGCGAAATGAATCCCTAAGCCTGATCGGAGACCTGAGACATGCACACACTACCCGAAAACTACATTTCCTCATACCATGCATGCTCCTTTGTTGCTTTCTATCCTGGATAAGGGTGGGACAGGGGCATGGCGCCCCTATCCCCCTCAGACAGGGGTGTGGTGCCCTTTTCCTTGCCCTATTTTGGGCCCCCTCTGCATTTATCTTGCATTGAGCTTTGCAATTTTGAAGCGGGAAAAGTTTCCCTATGTCGGCCTATGATGAAAAAATCAGTCAATTAACCCTAATTGGTGGATATATAAGATGCATTCCTCTCTCCCATAAGTGATAAGAGATAATGAGATAATTTCAATAATCATACATGACATGGAAATTGTGATCCTAAGCAAAATCAAGCATTCAAGCATTCAAGCATTCAAATATTCTTTTCAAGCATTGAGCATTCTCAAGTCTCCTTTCAAGGCTAGGTGTTGCATTCAAGTCAAGGATTCAACCATTGAAGAGGAGATCTATTTCACCATTCAATTCCACACAAGAAACTCTATCTACATTTCAATTGCATCATCCCTTGAGGTGAATTCTATTTCAGTCTTTCATTTACATTTACTTGCAAGTATTAATTTACATCATTTGGTTAATTCAAAAACTAGGGTTTGACCTGAAGGCAAACCCCAAATCCCAACCCCTTTTCCTCTCTTTTTTGTATGTAGGTTGCAGGTGTGCAACTGTATTTGCAGATTTGGACTTCATTCTCAGAGGCGGAAAAACCCTTTTCAGCACGCATATTTTTTGGAGGACCATGTACACTTTTAACACAATCCTGACAACTTTCACTCAAATATGTAGGGGAGCTTCATCTCTACATTTTACTACTGATTCCAAGTGCACAGCTTCATCCCTCATTCCTATCACAACTTATAGTCATTTCTTTGTCTCTTTTACACTTAGTCTTAAATCACATAATTCAACCTTTTACATTCTAAAACAAGTGTTACTTATACTTTCCAAATCCATTGTCAATTCACTTAGCATTCAATCTCTTCCTATTGAGATTGGATCTATTAAATTCTCCGCCTCCTCTTTTAATGTAATGTGTGTGAAAAGGTTAAGGAGAATCTTTTGTGAAACTTTCACTCCTTCTCTTGAGTAGAGAAAAGCTTTCCTCTTGATTTCTTCATCGCCCTCTTTCACCACCATTACAGGTTGAAGGTTTGAGTGTTACTTAGTTGAATGACAAAGGTTATTATCTTGAGTTTAAAAATGGAGTGTGTAGGATTCTAGGATGCAAAAGAGAACTGATTGCTACCAGTAAACAAACTAAACGTAACTTATTCTATCTGAATGTTGGTGTAAACAGTTATTTGGTTGCTAAGGTTTAAGATAGTTGGTTACGGCATAGAAGGTTTTGTCATCTGAACTTTGATAATGTGGTTAAGGTCAGAAAGTAAAATTTGGTTAGATGTATGCCACAGCTTGTTAAACCAGACAATGTGATGTGTAAATAATGTCAGCTGGGTAAGATGACTAAATCGTTTTTTAAGAGTAAATCTTTTCTTCTGAGCATATTCTAGATTTCGTGCACACTGACTTATGTGGTCCTATGAGGACTAGAAGTTTTTATGGTCACAAATATTTTATGTTATTTACTGATGATTTTTCAAGAATGACGTGGGTTGCTTTTCTGAAGGAAGAGTCAGAAGCTTTCAGCAAGTTCAAGGCATTCAAGGCCTTAGTAGAAAAGGAAACCGATAAGAATCTTAAGTGCCTGAGATCTGACCGGGGTGGAGAGTTCACATTAGATGAGTTTGTGAGATATTGTAATGAAAATGGAACTATAGAAAGGAAAAAATGGACCATTGTTGAAGCAACAAGGAGTATGCTAATGCAGGGAGATGTACCTAAGATGTTTTGGAGAGAAGTAGTCAACATTGCAGTATACACATTGAATCGGGTACTCGTGAAGAAAGGTAATGAGAAGACACCCTATGAGTTATGGTATGGTAGAACTCCTAATGTCAATTACTTGAAAGTTTTTGGCAGCAGGTGTTTTATAAAAAAGGATTATTATACTGGTAAATTTCACCCTAAAAGTGATGAAGGAACATTTCTTGGCTACTATACTAAGAGAAAAGATTTCAAGTGTTTCAATAAAAGAACAAAGAAGATTGTGGAAAGCCTCAATGTAAAAGTTGATGAATACTCTGATGAATCTGATGATACTAACAAATCTGATTCAGCAAATGATGAACAAAATCTTGTGATTATTGAACCGGAAGTGCAGAAAGATGTTGAACATAACAGTGCAGATGAAGATGCTCAACCGATAGAAGTTGAAGAAGATGAAGAACAAGAAGAGGTTATTGCACCAGAACAGGTTATACCTAGATATGTAAGGTTAAATCATTCTGAAGACCAGATTGTTGGCAATTGACACTCATTGGATTCATTTTGTTGTCATTGATGGAAACAAGATCTGAAGGAAGTCACAAATTGGCACTAGGAGGCGTATACCGGTAGATACCAACATTGGAAGCATTCAAGCCTACACGAGCACAGGCACCGACATCAATAATTCAAGGAAGTTGACATCAAGGAAGATTTATATAGTAAATAATTTTGTAATTATTATCGAGGCCAATTGAATATCTCTTGTAAATGCATTGTAAGCCGACATAAGGCATATCATGTGTAATAGGTATATAAGTCAGTCTGCTAGGTCAATTTAATATGATGATATTGTGATGGAATATATGATAGGCATATATAGGTATAGCAGAACTGTGAGATGCAAAATATATATATGGAGATCATTTTTGTATGCAAACATTATATCATGCAATGATCTACAAATAGCTTGGAAAGCATTCTTGGAGGAGAAGTAATACCGGTAATAGTTCAAGTTTGTGAACCGATACAGACTAGAACCAGAACCGAAACTCTATCTGGCATAGCAGCTGCATTCTTGAGTTCATTTTTTAGTAATTTACTTTGGCAGAAAGCTTGTAGTCAGTGAGGCTCTTTAGTGATGAGCAGTATGCTCTAGGCAATGCTCCTTCCTGCAAGTGTGGGCCCTTGTTTTATGTAATATCTTCTCATATGGACAGTGAACTGATATTGTGGGTCACAAATCCCACAGTGGTTTTTCCTCATTGGCATTTTCCACGTATAAATCATGTGTGTTATGGTGTTCAATGTGGATGGTTTATTTGATTCTTGTTATATGCTTATTTGTTTACCGGTACATACATGCATGGTTTAGAAAGTTAAAAAGAGTTCATTCCAGCAAAACATTGATTCACCCCCCCTCTCAGTGTTCTCAGATCCCAACAATTGGTATTAGATCCTGGTACCTCAGAAGAAGTTTAACAACTTGAAGAAGATCCTGAAACAGGAATATTTGAACATGGCTATGGAAAAGCAACTTGAGATGGCTCTTGAGTATTATGATGTTGAAAGGATGAAGAGCTTGAAATTGCAAGAAGAAATGAATTCTGCAAATGAATTCATTCTTATCCTACAAGAAAGGTTATCATCTACTCAAGCCAAGAGAAAATAACTTCTACAACAACCAGATGATGACAAGAAGAATGCTCTTAAGGAACAATATCAGAAACTAAGTCAAACAAAAATGCTCATGAAGAATGAAATGCAAGATCTGACTATGAGGTTATCAAAAGATATTGAGGATAGAAAGAAGAAGGAAGATAATCTTGTTTTATCTCTAAAGAACAAGTTTGATGAATGTGGAAGATTGAATCATGAGAATAATCTGTTGAGGACCGATTTGGCACACTCTCGGAATAATGAACAAGAACTTGAAAGACAACTACTCTGAGAGATGATCTGACTACTACAAGTGAGTATAAAGATAAATTTAGGATCAGTGTTGCACAGTTGGATGACTTATTGAAAAGACAAACACAGATTAATGATTCTAGAGGAATTGGATTTGAGCAAGGTGAAAGCTCTAGTACTGCTAATGAAGATAAGACAACCAGTATGCAGAACTCATCAGAACAGAGGAAACCAGTAAGGCAATCTAATACTTATAAATTCAATGGTAGATGTTTTGTTTGCAATAAATTTGGGCATATGGCTAAACAATGTAGAAATAAAGCAAATCAAAACTACAATTTTGTTCCCGATCAATGCACAAATTGCAAGAAATATGGTCATAGATTAGAAGATTGTAGAATGAATGTTAAATGTCATGCATATGGAAATTTTGGACACTTTTCTAATCATTGTAGGTCAAGAAATAATAATACCATATATGTCAAATAAATTCAGAAGAACAGTGTTACATGTTATGAAAATGGTGTGGCAAGTTAAAAATCCAGAGAATAAGGAAGAAAATTCCAATCACTTTAATCCTTTGGGGGAAAATAAGGAAGTCACTTCAAACTCTATCTCTAGCCCCTCAACCCAGGAAGTAGTGAGAAACGAACCAACCAAAGTCACCCCCCTGGGTAGAACTCAAAAAAAGGAAATGAAAGATCAAAATGATCCTTCAAATAAGATAGTTGAAGTGGTTGCTGACACTTATGAAGGCAAGGAACTAGAAACAAAAGATTACCAACCTGAGGAAGGAGAGATCCCTGATCCCTAAGAAGAAAGGACTGATTCTTCTCTAGCCATGCCAAGTTTTGAAATTCAAGAAGCCCAAAAATGTGCAATTTTGGGTATGAACCTCTCGGACTTAGAACAGAGCTCAAAAATAATGAACAATGTTTCAACTGATTCCAGAACTCCTAACTAGGGCAATGAAGAAGAAATCTCCAAAATCCTCAGCAACATGGAAGTGGCTCCTGTGATAGAAACTGAATGGAAGCAACCAAAATATAAGAATAAGAAAGGATCTACTCCCTTGACTTCTCTACTAAGGAAATCCAGCATAATAGCTCAAGTCGATGTGGGGTATATTTCCTCTTCCCCAGGATAGCCCTCTAACCACAAAGTCAGAGACAAGGAGGCCACCAAGAACATTGCAGATGGAACCCAAAAGACTCTCAAGGAGCTAGGAATTAGTAAGTAGCTATGAAGATAATCTCTTGGAATATTAGGGGACTCAATAATCCCCATAAACATGATATTATTAGGAATATGATAAGAGATAGTAATCCTGATATTTTTATAATTCAAGAAACCAAAATGAGTAGAGAAAAAGTTGAATCTTTGAAGTTCTTCAAAAATGGTAATGTTAGTGGTGGTAGTTCCGAAGGTGCTTCAGGAGGTATTGCTACCATCTGGAACCTTAATACTATTAAAGGTCAGGTCATAATTCGGGATAGTAATTTCTCTTGTATCAAATTTGAGCATTTAAAAGATTGTACTTCATGGGTTCTTACCAACATTTATGCTCCTGATACCCTAAAGGCTAGAAACTCTTTTTGGAAAAAAATCATTCAAGCTAGGGATAGCTTCAACAATCTTAGTTGGATGGTTATGGGGGACTTCAACACTCCTTTGAGAGAGGAGGAAAAATTTGGAGGTAGTCCTCCTCAATTGGAAAGTAGGATGGCCCTTATGGATTTCATTAATTCTTAGGCTCTTAATGACTTGGAAATACAGGGTTGTAATTACACTTGGACTAACAAAAGAACTGGTAATGACCTTATCCAAGTGCAACTTGATAGGACTCTCATCTCTGATGACTAGTATAGTCAATACTTTTGTTCTTTGTCAGCCCACATTCGGGTTGGATCTGATCATTTCCCTATCACCTTCATTGCTAACTCAATCAATAGAAAGAGAAACTTTCCCTTTAGATTTGAAAAAATGTGGACCCTCCACCCTGAAATCAAAAGAAATATTCAAAAATGGTGGAGCATCCAAGTTGAGGGAACGGCTATGTTTAAAGTTGTCAAGAAGCTTAAAAGTGTGAAGGACAATATATGACTATGGAACAAAACTAGTTTTGGAAATATATTTGAGGCTAAGAGTAAAATTCAAGAAGACCTTAAAGAAATACAAGATCAGATCTAGAAGGATGGTTTCAGTACTATGTCTATTGCTGATGAAAATGAGACTCTCAGAAAATACCATGATATTATTGCCAAAGGGGAAACATTCTGGAAGCAGAGATCGTGATGCATCTAGCTTAAGGAAGGAGATAGGAACACAAGATTCTTCCATATGTCAACTATCAAGCATAAAGCAGTTAATAGGGTGAACAAGCTAGTTGTGGAGAATGGGGAGCTGGTCAAGGACGATGAAATTAGGAATGAAGCTAAGAGGTATTTCTCAGACCTTCTCAAGAGGGATCACAATCTGGATGTTGAAGCCCAATCCTCTTTTCTTCAGAACATTCCCTGTCTCATTGATGCTCAAAAGAATGCCTCCCTCTCCTCCATTCCTTCTAACTTAGAAATTAAAAATGTTGTTTTCTCCTTTGACGGTAACAAAGCGCCTGGCCCAGATGGCTTCCCAATGTTCTTTTTTCAAGATTTTTGAGAGATTATAGGAATTGATGTCTCTAATGGGGTTAAGGAATTTTTTGTGGCTAGAAAACTCTTGAAAGAAATCAATGGAACTTTTATTTCTCTCATCCCCAAGATTCAAGGTGTTGATTCTATGGACAAATTCAGACCTATTAGCCTCTGCAATTCTTTTTACAAGATTATTTCCAAGGTCCTTACCTCTAGAATTTTGGTTGTCCTTCCTACCTTAATTAAACACCAGCAAAATGGGTTTGGTCTTGGAAGACAAATTCTTGACTCCATTATTACGGTCCATGAGAACATTCACTCTCTTGTTAGAGTAAAGAAGCAAGGTCTCATCCTAAAGCTAGATCTCTCCAAAGCTTATGACAGGGCTGATTGGTCTTTTCTTCAGAAAATCCTCACTTCTTTTGGGTTCTCCTCTAGAGTTGTTGACCTTTCTCTCCCAACTTACCACCTCTACTACTTTTTTTGTTCTTGTTAATGGTTCTCCTTCTACTTTTTTCCAAGTGTCTAGAGGTCTTAGGCAAGAATATCCTATCTCCCCCATCCTCTTCATTATTATGGCTGAATGCTTTGGAAGGACCATGGAAAAAATGGTGTTGGAAGGCTCCTTTAAGGGCCTCCAACCATCCTCTGCCAACCTTATCCGCTCCCACCAGCAGTTTGTTGATGACACTATTATTATGGGGGAACCAAGTATTTCAGAAGCTAAAGTTTTGAAGAGTACCTTGTGTAAATTTGCCTCTGCTTCGGGTCAACTTATCAACTGGGCTAAAAGTGAAGTCTTTTTCATTAATACTCCAGAGAGAAGACAATAGAGGATTAGCAGAATCTTGGAGTGTAGGATTGCTAACCTTCCTGCAACCTACCTTGGTCTCCCCATGGGAATTGCCCCTCTTGATCCCTTCTGGATTTCTCTAGTGGACAAATTTCATAAAAAACTTGCTGGTTGGAAAGGGGCCCTCTTAAGTCAAGCTGGCAAGCTCCAACTCCTTAAGGCTACTCTTCAAAGTATTTCGATTTATGCTCTTAGTCTTTTCAGAATTCCAGTTAAGTATGCTGAAGCAATTGAGAAAATTCAAAGAAGATTCCTATGGTCTAGGGTTGAGGATAAGCAAAGAATGTCCTTGGTGGCCTGGGACCAGGTCTATAGGCCGAAAAGAAAAGGAGGTCTAGGCCTTAGGAGGATTCGTACTTTAAATGAAGCTCTCATGTAGAAACAAATATAGAGAATGTTTCATTCTGACTCTAAATGGTGCAAAATTTGGCGAAGTAAGTACTCTCTTCTGTCCTCCTCTCTCTCCTCTTTTATCAATTTGGATATCAGTATTAATGGATCCCACATTTGGAATCATGCCTCTAAATGTAAAGAAAGCATAGCTAAAGGAGTGATATGGAAACTTGGAAATGGTAGGAAAGTAAAATTCTGGGAGGATCCCTAGCTTTTTGATAAACCTTTAATGGAACTCAATGAATGGCCCCCCCATGCTCCCTCTTGTATTATATCTTTTGGCTCCTTAGTTGTTGAGTACTGGGATGGTAATGAATGGAAGAACATTGAAAGTATCCACCCTAGCCTTTCTAAGCTCAAGATCCATCTGTCTGCGATATGGTTGAATAATGAAGAGGACTCCCTTGTTTGGAAACATGATCCCAAAGGAACCTTATCTGTGTCTTCTATGTATTGTGTCCTTCCCCCACCCCCCACCTCTCCTATTAACCCTTTTTGGTCTAAAGCCTAGATTAAGGGTCTTACCCCCAAAATCATTTTTTTCTTCTGGACTATCCTCCAAAATAAGATCCTGACCCTTGACAACCTCAAAGGCAAAGGTTTTGCCCTCCCTAATAGATGTGTGATGTGCCTTCAAGAGGAAGAGTCTGTGGACCACCTTGCTCTCCATTGTTCCTTCTTAGCCTCTGTTTGGGAAAGCTTCCTCAAGATCTTTAGTATTGCTTGGGTGTTTCCTAATAACATCAGAGATATGTTCTCCTCCTGGAATATTCAATGGGCTAACCCTTTTTTGAGATGTTTGTGGCAGATCTCTCTTCCTCACATCTTGTGGGGTTTATGGAAAGAAAGAAACAACCAAATCTTCAGGGATGTCTCCCTCAATCAAGATATTGTGTTCCAGAAAATTCAATGGTCTATTCAGGAAAATATAGGGATCATTGAGGGTCCTTGTTACTCGAACAACCCACTGGATTCAAATATCTTAAGGGTATGGAGTATGAAGATCACTGATGGTCCTAATCTCAACCATGATAAAAGGCTTGAAGCTAAATGGCAAACCCCTCCTCAAGGTTGGCTCAAAGTTAATTTTGGCGGTTCTACCAAAGGTAATCTAGGTCCTTCAAGGTGTGGAGCTATTCTTACAGATCATAGAGGAATTTGTAAGGAAATGATTGTTGTCCCTATTGGAACCCAAACCAACCATAAAGCTGAAGCAATGGCAGCTCTTCAAGGCATCATCCTAGCCAAAAAATGGAAATGCTCCTATCTATGGATAGAAGGGGATTCAAATAATATAATAAAGTGCCTTAATGGGACTTCAAAACCTTCTTGGTCGATTCACAACATAATCACCTCTGCTATTAACATTATTAGCACCTTTAAAAAATGCCATATCTCCCACATCTACCGGGAGGCCAATGGCTCTGCTGACTGGGCTGCCAATGTGGCGGTTAAAAGTGAGGCAATTACCACGTGGACAGGTGAATGTGGACTCCCTGAAGATGTCAGACAAATCATTAGTAATGAGTGGTATAGAAGTACTCCAAAGACTCTTGATGGACAGGATAATTATGAAAAGTAATGAAGTGAGTACTTTGAGCTATTTAATAATGAGAAAATCACTCATTACAACATCAATGCCATAAACTCTCACACTTTCTGGGTAATTGTTATAGCTCCAAAAAGCTCTCAGTTTAATCAGCTCTGTAAGTTTCAAAATTTGGCTGAGTAGAGACAACATGGGCAGAAATAGGAGGCGGTATGAACCAAGTAGTTGTAAAGAATGGAAATAGAAGGAAGAGGTTTGGGGTATTCTACAACAAGGTGGTCTATTGAACTTCATGGAGAGACTCCATGGCCGAGACGGTATGGTAACCAGTCTTTTATGCAAGAACTAGAAGAAGGGCATGCTAAAAATGGGCGATCAAATGGTTGAAATCGATGAAGATTTAATCGCTCAAGCCACGGGCCTTACCAGGGAAGGGTGCAACTTCTACAGAGATAGGAAGGTCAGAAGGGAAGCTATTGAAAGGTACCCAATAACTGAGAAAGAGAAAAAATGACTGGTAAAGTTGAGCAAAACCTACTACCCGCCTAGGGCTTTTGCCAAACCCTTGCAGGAGATTCTCTTTGTTTTAATGTGATATATCACTCTAGATGGTAGGTTTATGAAATTTTATGGGTATCACTTTGTTCTGTTAAATCACTTTAGGCACAATGATAAGGTTAATTTCCCTTATTTCCTGCTTTGTTCGATGAACGCATCCCTTAAGGCTTACAAAGAGAATCCCCTAGGTGATACTGCTATGCACCAAGGTCTAATGGTCCTAATTTATGACCATTTAAAGGCCACTCAAATTGCTCGGATGCAGCCCTCTGTGGATTCTAAGGAAGAGATGTCTGATTCTTCCTTTTCTGAGGAGGAGGAGGAATCTGATAGTGACTCTTCATCTGACACAGAGGATAGTTTTAATGACTTGGAGTATGAAAGTGGGAAGAAGAGGAAATACAGAAAAACAAGACCCTCTTCATCCAAGGGAAAAAATCCTCAAAGAAAACCCTTGATCAACATCTCTTTGGAAGGGGAGGACTCAGATGATTCTGAGAAGGAGAACCCTAAAGGGCTGCTGAAGAAGAAAACAAAACTCCACACCCAGACCTGGAAAAAGCACAAGAAAAAAGAGGACACTGGTAAGGAACCGGAAGCTGACAAACAAGCAAAGACCCTGGAAGCTGAGCACAGCCTGGAAAAGAAGACTATGGAAGAGACTCTCAGGGCTTCTGACATAATTTCTGCCCTCCACATCCCCAAAGATGAACAGGTTACCCCTGGAAAATTTTCTCCCTCATCTGGCCCTCCTCCCAAGGACTTGCATGGTTTCATGGAAACAATGGAGTGGCTCATTAATGGTTACAAGAAAGTTGTGGATGAATACAAGAAACTCTGTAACAGAGTCTTGATTCTAGAAACCATTAATATAGGGGAGGGGAACACAATGGCCGACTATATCAAGGACCTGAAAAACACCATTGCCAAAGCCGAAGACATCAGAGATGCTTTCAACCTGAAGTTTGAGAAGATTCAAAAGGAGATGCTGGACAGAAAAAGCCTTGCGGACACTAGCGAAAAAACCCTCTCGGACACTGTTACCAAAGTTGATAAAATTGAGGAGTGCCTGAAGAACATTGCTGAATAGAGCCTAAGTATCTTGAAGATCTCAGCCAATAACACCCACACCCTCATTAGCAAGATGGATGATGAAAAGGAAATCTAGGACTTAGAACTGGAAGCTGAAGGAACAGGGGAAGCTCAAGGTCCCAAAACCCGCACCAGAGGCAAGAGGGAGGATAAGAAACCGAACAAGGATATGGAAGACTAGAAAGCTGTCGAGGCCACCTATGATGAGCTGGTGACAAAGGCGGAGGATCTGCTAAAGAAAATTGTTGTGTAGCGCCTTCCTTGTTTCTTTGCTATTTTTTTGTTAAGTTGTTCTTTCTATTCGCTGGTCTTTTGGCCAATCTTTATGTTTGCGGTCTCTTTTGTACCATTCTTCTCAGTGCTTTTTCTCTAGCTATGTTGTAAAGGTTTTGGGTCCTGAAAACTTGTTTTTTAATTAATCAGAACAATGTTACATGTTATGCATGCAACAAAATAGGTCATATTGCTAAGTATTGCAGAAGTAAGACTCAACTGGTTAATAATGAGAAAGGAAAGAAAAAGGTAGATGAAATACAACAAGATCACACCAAGAGATTGGTTAGAAAATCTGAAGAGTAAAGTGGAGATGGATCTATACCAGCAAATCCACTAGTAGAACAGGGTATTCCTCCACCGGCAGGAAATTTCACCGGTAACTAAGGCATAAGCCTTGGGGATTGGCAAAGTCACTGCTAAATTTTGCATATTACCCTGGAAGAGAAGAGATATGGAAAAATGTGTCCATCATTGATGAAGGTTACCCCGACACATAACTGTGAAACCAACATCTGTGGGGTTGTTGGTGAAGCATTAATTACAAAAAATTAGGGTTGTTACTCGATGATAAAAGAGGGTAAGTGAATTCATTTTTCACTTACCGAGCACTCAAGCAATCAGAGAAACAGAAGACAGAACCTAAGAGGAGACTTGTCAGAAAGGTAGCTCAGCCTATTGCACCTCTACCACTGGTAAGGAAGCCTATGCATAAGAGGAAACCAGTCACACAAGCAACCACAAGAAAAAAGCAGAAGGGTGATGATACTGAAACTATTAAGACAGCAATGACCTGTGCTAAAATTATTGATGAAGTTACAAAAGATGGAATATTAAAGAATATATCAAAGTATTATGAAGAATTTGAAGAAAATGAGCAAAATGAGTTAGAAGAGCCTATTTTACTGTATATAGACATTTATAAGAAAGCCTTAGTTGAAATTTTGAAGGAGATACCTTTATCCCTGCATAATAAACTTGAGGCTAGAAGACTTGGTGCTATCAAGAGGGATAGGGAAATCAAGGAAGTTGCATTTTTGGAACAATGTTGTACTATAAATAATGAAGAGATGAAAAGATGTATTGATATTGCTAATAGGACAATTTTCAGTAGTAAAAACTGGCAGATAAGCCTTATGATGGGAGGAGTGAATGAGGTCATAAATGAGACAAGTAAGGGATGGACAAAATTCTTTCAGAAAAAACCCAGACTTTCTCACATCTCAAGAAGAATTTGCAAAGGCAACATCCCCCACCATTCCTGACAAATCAAAAGGAAAGGGTATTTTGGGCAGTTCAACTCAAGTTTTGGCACAACCAAAACCGACAGTTAAAGAGAGTGTATAGTCTATACCGGCACGGACAATTTTTAAGCAAGGCAATATACAGAAGACCAGAAACACTGTGGATGATACTCCACCGGAAGTAACCGATACTGCACCAAGTGGTGAAGCCACCGGTGCAAAAGAGGTTGAGATGGATAAGGTAAAATCAACTGAGTCCATACCGGCAGGTAAAATTGATTCCCTGGCAAGATTTTTGGCAATTGACACTTCTCAGGTCAAGAAGAAATCAGCCTCTGAGTTAAGCCCAACAAAATTAATGATGATGGCCACTCATAAATTGCTAAAGGAAGGAACTATAGACAAAGGGTTAATTGATCAATCAGTCTCTGTACTACACAGAATAATGCCTGACTATCAGAAGCAAGCCCTTTCGGTAAGCTCAAGACTTTAACAGAGCACATATCAAATAATTATCAATCTTTGAGATCAATTGCAGACCGACAGGCTTTGGACAGTTTCTCTGTAGTAAAAAGAGCAGTTCAACTCTAGTTTTGGCACAACCACAACCGGTAGTTAAAGAGAGTGTATAGTTTGTACCAAAACAGACAATTTTTTAGCAAGGCAATATACAGAACACCGAAAAAATTGTGGATGATACTCCACCAGCAATAACCGATACTGCACCAAGTGGTGAAGCCACCAGTGCAAAAGAGGTTGAGATGGACAAGGTAAAATCAACTAAGTCTATACCGGCAAGTAAAATTGATTCCCCGGCAAGAGTTTTGGCAATTGACACTTCTCAGGTCAAGAAGAAATCAGTCTCTGAGTTAAGTCCAACAGAATTAATGATGATGGCCACTTAGAAATTGCTAAGGAATTATAGACAAAGGGTTCATTGATCAATCGGTCTATGTACTACATAGAATAATGTCTGACTGTCAGATTGAGGATGGAGCAAGCCCTTCCGGTAAGCTCAAGACTTTAACAGAGCACATATCAAATAATTATCAATCTTTGAGATAGATTGCAGACTGACAGGCTTTGGACAGTTTCTCTGTAGCAAAAAGAGCAGCTTTTGATCAGCTTATAGAATCTGGGAAGAAGAAAATAGAAGACAAGCTTATTCCCATTGAAATTTATTTAAAACAATGTACTAATATCTACAGAGTAAGTTATAATTTAGGAAATTTTACAGCTAATGTAGATAGCATATTGAAAGAGTTATATGAAAAAATGGCTAATATTGCTAACTCTTTTGATGGACTGGCTACACTAACTACATCTGTTGATGGACAAATATTATCCTTGGAGAACCATTTTTTTTCTTTTAAGAAGGAGAAAGATAAAATAATAAGGAGAGCAAGAAATTTAAGAGGATTGGTAAGCCCTAGACTTGATTCATTGGGTGTTCACAAGAAAGAATGCATGGATATGCTAGCAAAACCCACACCAGTAGATACCTAGGAGAAGGAATCACTTGCCCACTTATTCAGTGGACTTGCATCGGTATCTGATACTTTCAAATCAGGTTGGGACACATATCTTCAGTTGCAACAAAAGGCATACCTAGAAATCTTGAAGATGACTAAGCTCGAGTGACACTAATAGTATTCTTTCAATCTTTTATTCTTTCACCGGTATTTGGCATTAATGTCAAAGGGTGAGTATGTACATATGTGAAAAATATCAAAGAAAATGTTATCAGATGGAGTATATGGAGTGTATTGCTCAAGGGGAGCACACCGATAGGGAATCCATTTTTCACATGAGTGTTGCCATCAATGCCAAAGGGGGAGATTGTTGTCAATTAACACTCATTGGATTCATTTTATTGTCATTGATGGAAACAAGATCTGATGGAAGTCACAAACTGGCACTAGGAGGTGTATACCGGCAGATACCGGCATTGGAAGTATTCAAGCCTACACCGACATCGATACTTCAAGGAAGCCGATGTCAAGGAAGATTTATTTAGTAAATCATTTTGTAATTATTGTCAAGGACGACATTGAATATCTCTTGTAAATGAATTGTAAGCCGACATAAGGCATATCATATGTAATAGGTATATAAGTCAGTCTGCTAGGTCAATTTAATATGATGGTATTGTGATGGAATAGATGATAGACATATATAGGTATAGCAGAACTGTGAGATGCAAAATATATGTATGGAGATCATTTTTGTATGTGAAAATTATATCATGCAATGATCTACAGATAGCTTGGAAAACATTCTTGGAGGAGAAGTAATATCGGTAATAGTTCAATTTTGTGAACCGGTACAGAGCAGAACCAGAACTAGAACTCTATCTAGCATAGCATATGCATTCTTGAATTCATTTTCAGTAATTTACTTTGGCAGAAAGCTTGTAGTCAGTGAGGCTCTTTAGTGATGAGCAATATGCTCTAGGCAGTGTGCCTTCCTGCAAGTGCAGGCCCTTATTTTATGTAATATCTTTTCATATGGCCAGTGAGCTGATATTGTGGGTCACAAATCCCACCGTGGTTTTTCCTCATTGAGGTTTTCTACGTATAAATTTTGTGTGTTATGGTGTTCATTTATGTGGATGGTTTATTTTCTTCTTATTATATGCTTATTTGTTTACCGGTACATACATGCATGGTTTAGAAAGTTAAAAATTGTTCATTTCGGTAGAACGCTGATTCACCCCCCCCCTCTCAATGTTCTCAGATCCCAACACAGATAATAGGTGACAAGAATGTTGGAGTGCAGACTAGAAGAAAAATCAGAGAAAGTGCATTGATTTCCACAGTTGAACCGAAGTCAGTTAGATAAGCTTTTAAAGATGATGATTAGATAAAGGCAATGAATGAAGAGCTTGATCAGATTGAGAAAAATAACACTTGGTCACTTGTTCCTAGACCTGATGATAAAAATGTGATTGGCAGAAAGTGGGTATTTAGAAACAAGTTGAATGAAGATGGTGAAGTTGTTAGAAACAAGGCAAGACTAGTTTGCAAAGGGTATGCACAAGAAGAAGGTGAAGATTATGGAGAGACCTTTGCACCGGTTCCTAGGCTTGACGGAGTTAGAATGCTACTTGCATTTGCAGCTTTTAAAGGATTTAAATTTTACCAAATGAATGTAAAGTCAACATTTCTGAATGGTATTCTTGAAAAAGAGGTTTATATAGAACAATCGGGTGGGTTTGCATAGACAGAAGATAAGGATATGGTATGCAAACTGCATAAAGCTTTATATGGATTAAAGAAAGCACCAAGGATATGGTTTGAAAGACTTCATGCACATCTAATAAAGATAAGATTTCAGAGAACCAGAGAGGACAACAATATATATTTGAAGACTGAAGGAGACAAGATGTTGATTGCAGAAGTATTTGTTGATGACATCATATTTGGAGGAAATGATGATATGAGTATGACTTTTGCAGATGAAATGAAGGAAGAGTTTGAGATGTCTCTAATAGGGGAGATTAAATTTTTCATTGGTTTGCAGGTACAAAATATGAAAGGTGGTATTTTTATCAGTCAGTCTAAGTATGTAAAGGAAGTGTTAAAGACCTTTGGAATGGAAGACTATAAACCGGATGGAACACCTATGGTTATAGGTTGCAGATTGTCAAAAGAAGATGATACACCCTTAGTGAATTAGAAGGAATACATATCTATTATTGGAAAACTTCATTATGTTGTTCATAGTAGACCGGATATTGCCCATGCAGTTGGTTTAGTATCAAGATTTCAGAAGAGCCCTAAGGAGACACATATGACAGCAGTGAAGAGAATACTCAAATATCTTAGAGGGACAGTTGATTATGGATTGTGGTATCCATATAAAGGCATTTTTTCTTCATAGGTATTCACTAATGTTGATTGGGCAGGAAATGTAGATGACCATAAAGCACAACTAGTGGTGCATTCTTTCTAGGTGGTAGACTGGTATCTTGGACCAGTAAGAAACAAACTTGTATTTCTCAGTCTACAATAGAAGCAGAGTACGTAGTTGCATCCATGAATTGTCCACAACCTATATGGATGTGACATGTCTTGGAAGGGTTCAAATAGGATATGACAGAACTGGTGATCTTACATTGTGATAACACTAGTGCTATAAACATTTCAAAGAATTCGGTACTGCATGCTAGGACTAAACATATTGAATTGAAGTATCACTTTCTGAGAGAAAGAGTGCAGGAAAAGAAAGTGAGATTAGAGCATGTGTCAATTAAGGAGCAATTGGTAGATGTATTCACTAAGTCATTACCTAAGGCTACCTTTGAATATCTCAGAGGTAAGTTAGGGGTTATACCCCTACACAAGATCAACTAGGATGCTAGTGATGCATCAATCCAATGGACTCATTGAATATCTTTCACTATGGATTGATGAGAAGAGGGATACTCCTCAGGGGGAGCAACAGAGATGTAGCAACATAAATTAAGACAAAAGATGCCTTTGCACCTTTGGCATTGTTGTCAAAGGGGGAGAATAAAAGTAACAGTCATGGGGAAGAAGAACAATGACAAGGAGAAGTAATGCAAAGGAGGAGAAGATCAAGTGAAGCACAAATCAGTACAACATGGCATGATGAGTTCCTGGTATTTATCAATAGTTGATTGTTTTGGTGTTGTATTCTTTTAGTGTTGCTATCAATGCCAAAGGGGGAGATTGTTGGCATATTGGCATAACTGATTGAGATGATGATGTACCGATAAAGGATTGTTGGTGATGATATATTGATGGGTTATTGGTGATGATATAATTGTCTTATGAACAGTTATTTGTGTTGTCATTGATGGCAACCATGTTTGTTTATGTTTGTATATCATCTAAGTTATCTAAGTTATCTAAGCATAACCGGTAATGAAATGTTTGTTAAGTTGACAGTGAACTGGTAAGAAGGAACAGTGAAGGAGATGGTTGTGGTAGATATCCATATTGAGTTAGGTGTTGCGGTTTGGAATGTATTCTTATGACATTGTAATGAGTCTATGACAGGTATTGCAACATGTTTGGAGAATCAGAAGTCATGTTTGTAATTGATTGTTGTTTATTCAGTGCAGGGTTTGAGAACCAGTATCAAGATCTTCGACCGGTAATGATTAATGGTTTGATGGTGGATCTTATCTTGTTCATTACTTAGTGATGATGTGTCCAAAACTATGTGTGATGATAAGATTATATTTAAGTGCATACAAGGATCAAATTTCTTGGGAAACAATGAAGTGCTTAGCAGAATGTGATAAGGGTTTGACAACTTATCAGATTGATGTGCGGTGATGTGTGATGATCATTCAATAGTTGTAATTGTCCTGAAATTTGTTGTAATGATCTGTAAATGATTTGTAATGATCTGATATGACCTATGATGTAAATTTAATGTATTTTGAATGTTGCTAGGGTTTTGTAACCGACCTAGTTGAAAAGTGTATTTAGGTTGAGTTTGAGAAGGTTTAGTGTGTCGGTGATCAGAGAAGGAGAGTGTGTCGAACTAGATTGAGATGTTTGCATGTGTGAAGTAGGTTGGAGCTTAAATGGATCTGTACTAGCAAGAAGAGAGTGCATTGATCAAACAATTTACCTATTGTTTCCTAACAGTTACAGTAGTATTAAAATCCCTTAACTGGGTAGGTTCTAACAGGCCTGATCTTGTAAATCCCTTCAATGGGTGGCTCATTAATTTGGGTTTAAATCCATTAGCAAGGTTACTCCTAACAAGGTAGAGCAACTAACAGAGTTGAGATTAAAATCCCTTCACCAGGTGACTCCTACCAAGGTCTTCTCTTACCCAGCCAGTATTGTAAAGCTCCTAATCGGGTTAGGCCTTTAATAAGGCGCATTCTAAAAGAGTGCAAATATTTTTTGGGTACCAATTCCCACCGTGGTTTTTCCCATTTGGGTTTCCACATGAAAAATCCTTGTGTTTGTGTTGTGGATGGATTTTTGAGTTATTCATTTGATATCTTTACTATATTTTCTTAAAGATGAACATTTAAGTAGCTACCGGTAATGTTTTGGTAAATTTGATTTGAAGACTGTTTGATCAACTACCGGTATTGGTTATAAAATGTTTTTGGTGAAGTGTTTTCAGATTGGTGAAAGATTGAATTTTATTGTTATTACTGATTCACCCCCCCCCCCCTATCAGTAACAACTAGATCCTCACATTAACAGTTTGTACATGTGTAAAGCTTCTTATATTTCTCTTGTAAGCTCAAGTTGCTAGGTTTAACATTGTGGGTCTTAAGTATTTTTAAAGTAAAGAATACCATTGTTGGATTTCCAAACTAGGTAAGAATTTTGATGGCTTGTGTAAACATATGTTCTACTTACCACACTGCACTAGCCTCAATCAGAGTGACTTGAGTAGCATATTTCTCAATATTCCCCAAGACTATCCCATTCTAGGGCTTCTCTAGAATAACCTTGGTGCTATCAATTTATGTATGTTTCTTCTTGTTCCCATTGACTATTTTCAAGTTATTTAGTTATTTGAATATTAAAATGATGTTACTACATTCTCAATGTTAGTTTCTTGCACTTCTCAAATTGTTTTAGATGTTTCAAAGACTTTTAAGTAGAACTTATATAGTTGGTCATGAATGTGAGAACAATTAGATCCTTGATTAGAGATCTTAATACCTCTTTGTAAACACTATAAAATAACAATCTATTTCTATAATTTTGTCTAATTTAAAATATTTTTGTGCTTAAATGCCCTAAATGACACATCATGTTCTTGTGTATGATCTTTTCTTTTAAAGACTTTTTTTTTTCATGTTAGAACATAATGTTATTAGGGGTCATTACCCTTATAAAATGTATATATTGTTGTAATATAAGGTTATAAACCCTTATTGTTATAAAACATATACCCTTTAATAATCAATAATTTAATAACTATTAGATTAGGTGTGACTCGTACCCCTTGAGGTATTTGCCACCCTTTCACCTTTATTTAAGGAGGTTCTCCCTCATTTGAGAGGTTTGGATTTGGAGTTTTGTGATGTGTTATATCACTTTGCACAGAGGATATTATTAGTCATGTGGAAATAAGGAGAAGTGTCCCTAGGTTTAGTTTATTTTCAATAGACTTATATTTTTGTAAGTGTTTTAATAAAATGATGATTTGTGGGGTTTTTTACATGAAAGAATTTTTCCTATAAGTGTTTTACCTGTATATATCTTGTGTAATGTGTAAAAACTATGCTTGCATGATTCTAATTTATTTAATATATATTTTATTTATAATGATTAGTATTCTAAGAATCTAAGTTCTTACATGGTATCAAAGCCTATTAGGTTGTGTTAATCATTTACTATATGTAAATTCAATTTATTTGACTTTTTTTTTATTATCACTTGTATCATCATTTTTTGACTAATTTAACAATGTTTATAATATTTGTGAAAGGTGTAGGTTCGTTCAAAAAAGCATGCAATTTATTTCAAGAAGGATAGATCTAGATAATTTCAAGTGTATGTAGATAGACTAGTAATATCTGATGTTTATTCTTGAGTGTTATAGTCCATGTTCTAATTAATTCAACATTAGTCTATTATGATAGAATTTTCAATATTTTTATAAGAAAAATAAATTATTTTCAAGAACCTTAATTTTTTTACGATATTGAATGCAAACAAAAAATTTTAAATTGATTCATTTTGTCCAACTTTAGAATAAATTTGACGGATTATTTTTAAATCAATTACAATCTAAATTTTAGCAACAATTTTTTAAAAGGTAATTATATCAAAAAATTATGATATAAATTTATTTATATCTACAATTATATCAACCCATATTTCATAAAATTTAACACATTATTTTCTTTGAGTTACAATTCAAAAATTAATATAAGTAATCCATGTATTTATTTTTTCACTTCATCATGATACTCTAAATATCATATAAATAAAAACATGATAAAATATTTGCTACATTTACATTATGTAAAAAAACCAAATATATAAATGAAATTAATGTAAGTATTATCTTTGAATAATATAATATCCATTTCCTCAAAGAGATTGAAGATTATAAATATTTCATCACCAATGTCAAAATTTATATACTAAAGTCTTTTTTCATCGACATGGCTATACCTTGACTTTATGTTTATCAATGGTTACCATGGTCTCTAAATCTAATTATTGTCTACCATGTGAAGATCCCAAGACCCAACACTTGACAAAAGATCCCATGTACTCGAAGAGCTCATTGCAAACATAAGGTATATTGTCTTAAAGTTGTGCCCTTTACTTGTTTTCTTTCATTACCTTTTTCATTATGTATATATAGGGTGATGGCATTCATTTATTAAGGAATTGTTAATGACAACAAAATTCTTTAGCACACCCTTGCTCTTTGAAAAAAAGGAATTGCACTTATCAATTTATTAGTAAACTCCCTCCACATTTGAATATAATTATCATCATAAATAATTTCCCAATGCTAATGCTTGAAGAAATTTGATATTGTTGTCTGGAATTTGCCTTAAGTAATTGGAACTTTCAATGTCATTAGTGATCAAATGATTCGATAGTGGAAAAATATTTTTCAAAGGATACTCGAGCTCTATAGGAAAATACTAAAAAGGACTGTAAAAAAGGAGAAACCATAGAAATGGATTGATATTCATGTGTCTTATGGAAATTGCAATAGATTTAATATATTATATACATATCGAATCTGAATTTGACTACTTTGTTATATAAGTTCAACATGTTCAGCAAAGTGTGGTGGAATGGAAGTTAACATAATGGCAAATTAATACAAAAAAATTTAAAGAGAGAAAAAGGTAAAAGTGTTGTGTATGCAAACCTATTCATATAACTTCATAGTATCATATTTTTGGATAATTGGAAAAGTCAAGGAAAATGATAATTCTAATAAGATATATTAATAGAGACCCCACTTATTAGCTTGTTGATTATCGTCATCTCACATTTTTGGGGATTGGTGTCAACAAGAATTGTAATCTTAAGAGATAGCTCATATTGAAAGCTTATTGATTATCTGGGCATAAAAAAGTCTTTATGTATTACTTAAATTTTTTATGGATCTTTACTATATGTTAGTAGCATGGCAAATAAATTTCTTGAAAGAAGTATGATAAATTATTCATGCTTATGTTCAAGAAAATATCATATAATAATCTCCTTGCTTATGATCATTATATTACCTATAATCATAGTGACTATGTGGAAACTTTATACTCATTGAAAATGACAAATACATATAATTCATTCTGGTCTTTGATATTTCTATACCATGAATCATTTATTATTATTATTATGGTATTTGACTACTTTGGTGATATTTATAGGAAATCTATCATAGATCTCATTTTCAAAATAAATGGTGTAGGTGCTATTACATGGATGGTGCAATAGTTTTAAGAAAGCCTATCTTCTTCTTTTTTTAAGTCAAAGGAGTGAATGCAAAAGTAGCTCTTGCAGAATCAATATGGCTTTGAAGATTTAAGGGTAGAGTTTCAATTGGATACATTTAAAAGTACCACCAAACTATATGACAATTGAAGTTATTTTGCTCTTACCAACGAATCTCATTTCCAAAAACTAAAAAAGCACATTGAAGATTATGGGCACCTCACTCAAGTAAAAGTATTCCAGATGTCATAATTTTCCCTCGAACTCCATTCAAGTTAAAGTATACAATGATCAAGAAGAAATAAGTTGAAATTTCAATTGTCACGTATTAAACCTAGAGCATTAAGGCAATGTCATTCAAGAAGAAAGTGCTAACACCACCTAGTAACTAAATCCTAGATGTAAGACCTAAAAGGCATAAATATAAGATCTTTAGGCATTATATGCTCCAAATCAATTCAATGCTTGTCCATAAGGTGTTGCCATTGAGGGGGTGTGCATAGCAATGGCACCTCTAGATGTAAGACTTCATGCATAAAATAAGGCCTATAGATATTTTAACACCTCAAAATGGCTAAATCCTTGGATGTAAGACCTAAGAAGAATAACATAAGACCTCTAGGCATTCTAAAGGTGTACAGGTGCATTTTGTTAAGTCCTACGAGCGCATTATATGTATAAGTCCTACGAGCATCCATACATTAAAGCGCTCTCTATAAATCTTCCACTTATAAAAGAATTCTATTAAGACTTGCAAGCACAATCTATTAAGATGTAGGCACTATGTAATGAACCTGGTGTGAGGTTGATTTGAGGAGACCTAAGCTCCAAAATAAATCTTTATAAGACCTTGTGAGATTTTGCCAAGATCAAGAGCTCAATGAAAAGTACAAAATAGAGAGACAAAATATAGGACAAGAATAAACTGTATTCTCATCAATAGATATATGATCAATAGATCAATAGTTATTACATACAATGTAGATTGGCTTGCTTATATAGGCAAGGCTATATGGATATGTGAGCACACAAACATGACATGTGGCTCAATAAAAAACAAGGGTAGGTAGAAAATATCTGTGGTAGGTAGGAGAAACAATTAAATATTCCACATGAGGTGGATCACCCACCGAAGGTGGAATTATCACTCCACTATAAGTGGATATGATAAAGTAGTAACAAGATCATACCATAAAAGGTGTTTTTCTCCTACATACACTATCCCAATATGGCACAAGCACCCAAGTGTCTCATACCCAAACTACTATGAAATGCATGTACCTAAGTAAACTTAAGTAAGGTGTAATAATATCCAACATGATTAAATAATTACACCAACACCCCCCCTTAAGTGCAACTTAGGGGAATGCACTTAAGTCTACAATGCAACTAAGCAATGCAAGATGGGTCTCGGCTACTAGTCCATGTTAGGTACCAATATACAAATGCAAATGCATGCAAACCAATGCAATGAAATCTCTCATAAAGCAAGGAAAGAGAGAAAAACCCAATGGGAAAAAACCCTCCCCCAAAAGAGAGATGAAAACAATAGAAGAGAACTATCATAGAAGTATGTGAAGAACAAAACCCCATGTGAGGAAAAAGTCCCCCCCATATGAGAGAAGAAGAAGAGAGACTAGGTATCCCCCCCCTCAATGTAGAATCTGCACCAATGATAGAATCTTGATGATGTATGAAGAAACTACTCCACAAACATTGAACAACGTTCCTCCCCTTGGGAAGAAACAAAACCAAAGGTGTATCCATGAAATCTCCCCAATCATGAAGGGAAGATGTATGAAAAAAACTCATGATGAATGAAGTCTTTGAAAACTGTGCAAGTGTCTCCATGTCGATGTTGAAAGATACCCCCTCCAAAGGTGGATAACTGCTCCACACTATTGAAAAAGGCACTCCAAGATCTACTGGAGATGAATGTAGAACAAGTCCCAAAGACTCACGTCTCCTCTAAGGATAAAGAGACCTCCTTCAACTTCTATACATAAGAATCCACAATCATGTCAACCTTGAAAGAATGATCATGTAGAGAATAAACAAGAGGGTCAAAGTGTTCCCTCACAACAATCAAAGAAGGATCATCTTCATCAAAGAGAATATGAATATCATCAATGGTGTCTCCCAAATCTGCAATGTAGGATTTCACAAACAAACCTGCAATGTTTATAAAGTAATCATCCCATGAAACTCAAGCAGGAAGACAAGATATATCCTGCTGCACTAAATCACATGAAGGTAAAACTGTCGCACTAGCTGCATCATCAAGTGCAATAGGTGGTGTGATATCAATAGGAGGAGATGAAACACAAGGCTCAAGAATGGGGTCAGATGTGAGAATACCCAAGTTCAAGTACCCAAATTTCTCCTCAAAATCTAAATCATCATATGTAGAATCATCATGTGAAGAAACACCATATGTGAAATCATCTTCATCAACAAAATCTGAAAAGGAGTATAACCGAGATGCGTGATCAACCACCCTAGTCGCAATGATAGCTCTAGTCTCCAAGTCTCTAATGAAAACTGACTCAGGTGTGAACTCCACAATTCTCTTAGTTTCCCCATGTGTGATTTGATAGATGGAAAGGAGATTGTTTGTCAAATGAGGTACACATAACACGTCATTGAAGGAGTTATCCCCAATGACAATAGTTCTTTTCTCAATCACATCCATGTATGTATGATTTCCCATCAAAATCTGCGACATGGTGCAAGGCTCAAATGTAGAAAACATAGACTTCAAAGATGTCATATGATGAGAAGCCCCTGAATCTAGAAGCCATCTCCCTAAATCATGACTTGTAGTAGCACAAAGAGCTTGTACTTTTCTTTTCCAAAAAGAGTGAGTCTTCCCACTTGTAGAAGCCATGAATGCTTTCCCTTTCCTTTTTGAATGTGAGGAAGTGGAAGTTGATGAATCCTCCTTCTTGTAGGCATTAGGAAAATCAATGTTGTTCTTTTTGAGAATGTGTGTGAGCTCATCAATCTTCTTAGAATGGCAACGATGCTCCTAATGACCAACCTTTTTTACAGTAGGCACAAGTAGGTCTTGTTTGCCTCACCAATAGGAACAATAACTATAGCTAAAGTCTCAACCCAAAGTTTGGACATTCACTCTGTGAAGTTATTATCTCCATAACTGAAGTTCATTTATTTGTCAACCCAAGGACGTATTACTTGAAATGGGTTTGCACTATATATGCACTAAGTTCCTGCAATAGCTATTTTGCATTACTACAGCAACTAAACCTATTTGAAATAAGCAAGCAAGAATTATAACATCTGAATGGCTACATGAAAGCTCAACATTAACAGAAAATTCTAATTAAAGAACTGTTAACTAAGTCCAAAGCTGACAAACAGGAATTACTCTATTTTCTTTGGCTGTAGGAATAGACACAGGATCTCTTTCCAATGGCTGCAAGAATAGTCAATCGCTAGAACATCTACTGCAGCAAAAAGGGAAACCGAATCTAACGAATGCACAAGAATACTCACCAAGTGGGCCCGCTTGGATGAGTGTATCCAAACTTCAAAGATAACTCTATATACTCAGAATAGCATCATTTTATTCAATATTTTTCAAAGGTCAATAAAACACATAGAATGAAAGAAAATGCTTTTAATTCTAAAAATACTCTACAACTCTATTTCTAATCCTCTTGTCTCTAACCTCTGAGAAGAGGCACAGACTCTTATTTAAAAGAAAACTATAACAACTTCCTACAATCTAGGTCACGCCAATGAAATGAGGCGGAAAACATTTATGACTATTTTGCTAAACTGCAGCCAAGAATATAGCATGGCAGTACTACAAGATTGATGTTTTCTGAAGACAAACATAAATGAGTCTTGGTGTGCCCTGCTATTCCTTTTTCGCTTCTTATGCCCATTATTATGTTTGTTGTTTTGAATATTTAACCGCCCCTTGAATATCTCTAACTGCCTTTATGACGTGACACAATAATCGCCTCTGTAGCATCTCATTTATTCATGCAATTAAAAAGACAGAACATACAAGCACACATATATATATCTATTTTAATTAATCATAACACTTATACATTTCACACATGATATCATGTATGATAAACTGCATGGCAACGGGAATAATCCGCATGGCAAAAGGAATAATAGGTCAAAACAAAACAGGATTTAATGGGTTTAGTTAACATCTAGAATGCATATAGTCAAACTCTAATACATCATATGACTTAAATACTATCCCATTATACGAATTAAAAAATGGCAAAACCTTATGAGTTTTAGGAATAAAAGAGCTAACATCTCAGCTCGTCATGCCCCCCAACTTAGTGTCTTGTCGATCCTCCAGCAAGAGGAAAATTTCTGATCCTGGCACTGACTCATAAGTCACCAATAGCTCTCTGTCTTGTTCCTCTTGTAGCTAAGTTCCAATAAAACCCCTTCATCTTTTCCAGTCTATCCCATTTGGCTTCTTTTGTGGCCTCCTCATATAGTTTGTCTATAACCCTACATCTCATTAATGGCCACATAAGGATAGGTGGCTGAAATATCAAGGGTGGCCAGTTATTACTCTTTGCCCTACCCAAATGGATTTACTTAGGAGCTCTTTATGTAATTGCATGAAAATTAGGTAGTGAATGGGGTTCACCCTATTTTAGGTCTTCTGGGAGATTATTCCAATGCTAAACCAAATATTCAATTGCAGCTTCATTTTTAATCAAGTGTTCATATTCCTGAAATGTTTTCTCTCTTATCAGTAACACCTAGCTCCTGACATCTGGTCTTGTTAACAATTTATGTCAGTCATAATAAAGAAGCCATGGATTTTTGGCTTCAGCTCTGAGTGGCAATGGACAATCAAATTCCAAATTTCTATATGTTTTAGCCTAAGTCCCCATACTGATTTCATTTTGTATCCATGACATTAATGTTTTTATTTGAATATCACCAATGTATACTAGGGATTCCAGTCATTGTCAAAAGTCACAACATAATTATGCAAATAAAATTCACATAACAAATTCTTAACAGCTATAGGAGTTTTTTGATAAACATTATAAAATACCTCTGGGGTATCTAGAGAAGGACTAGGATCCCTAACAATGCAGTTCAGCTTGAAACTTAAATACTGCTCTTTTAAATATAAAACGTAAACCCTTGGAGGAGCTCTGCATTGTATCAACTCAGGAACCATACTAGCAATTGTGTCAACCTTAGTTTGCAATTAATGTGGAAGTAAACTGTGGTCTTTGGTCTGAAACAATCTCTCTTGGAACTCCATGCCTGGTAAATATTTCACCATAGAGGAATTCAGCTACTTTATTAACTTTTGCATGTGTCATAGCTCATGCTTCCACCCATTTTGTGACATAATCAGTGCATACTAGAATATAAGATTTCCCATTTGAAGGAGGATCAATCAGCCCAACAAAATCTAATCCCCATTTATCAAATGGTGCAACCAATATCTTGGGCTATAATGGCATTTCATCAGATCTAGTAGGCCTACTCACGCACTAGCATCTATCACATTTTCTAGTATATTGTGTTGCATCCTTACACAATGCTGGCCAATAATATCCTATGCCAAGTATTTTAAGTGTTGTTCTCTTAGCATCAAAATGTCCCCCACATGGCTCATCATGACATGCATAAAGGATATCATATGTTTCATCCTCTCTTACACATCTTCTCATGACTTGGTCAGGTCCAGTATAAAATAAATAATTAGCAATCCATGAGAAATTAAAACTTTTCTCAACTAACAGTCTTCTCTCTTTAGGAGAAAAATGAGTTGGCATCTTATTAGTAGCTAAATAATTTGCAATATCAGCATACCACGGAGTGTGTGCTTTTATCGGGAATAAATGTTCATCTGGAAAAGCATCATCTATGGCTGCAGACTTATCCTGCAATTAAATCCTAGAAATATAATCTACAACTAAATTGGATTACTTGGTTTATCAACAACTGTAATGTCAAATTCCTATATCAATAGTAACCAGCAAGCCAATCTTCATGTACTTGAAGGTTTGTTCATTAGATATCTTATTGTTGTATGATCAGTGTGCACAAATATTGGATATCCTATTATATAATGTCTGAATTTGTTGAGTGCATATAAAACTACTAACATCTCCTTTTTGGTGATAGTATAATTAAGCTCAAGTCCCTGCATGTTCTTGCTGATGAAATAAATTGCATTCTCCAAATTGCCAACCTTCTGTCCCAAAACTGCTCCTATGGCATAATCTGATGCATTTGTATGAATATGAAAAGGTAAGGACCAATTCAGACCCTTGAGCACTGGTGCTTAAGTCAATGCATGCTTGAGCTTCAAGAAAGCTTCATTACATGATGAAGTCCAATTAAACTCCATATCCCTGGTCAAAAGAGAATATAAAGGTCCTGCAATTTTGTTGAAATCTTTAATAAACCTTCTATAATATCCAGCATGACCAAGGAAACTTTTGACATCCTTTTGCTTTATAGGTGAAGGGAGGTTTTGAATGACTTCTATTTTAGTCGGGTCAACATGTATTCCAATTATAGAGATATGATGACCAAGAACTATACGTTCCTGCATCATTATGAAGCACTTTTCACTGTTCAATGATAAATTGTAGTCTTCACACCGCTGCAAAACTTTCTTCAGATTCTTCAATGCCTCTTCAAATTCTGAACCATAAATGGTAAAATCATCCATATAGATCTCCATGTTGTCCTGGGAAATATCTGAAATTATCACTGCTCTTTGAAAAGTAGTTGGAGCATTACATAATCCAAAAAGAAGAACATAATATGCATATGTTCCCCAAGGACAAGTAAATGTAGTCTTTTCCTTATCCTTGGGAGCAATTTGAATCTGGTTGTAGCCACTGAATCCATCCAGGAATGAGAAGTATTGCTTCCCTTTCAAGGAATCTAATACTTGATCCACAAATGCTAATGAAAAATGATCCTTCCTAGTTGCTAAGTTCAAAGCTCTATAATCCACACATACCCGTCATTTACCTCCTTTCTTTGGAACTATGACTAGAGGTGACACCCATTGACTATCCGATATAGGATAGATAAATCTAGCATTTAATAATTTCTGCAATTCCTCTTTAACTATTTCTCTTAATGTAGGATTAATTCTTCTATATGGTTGTCTAAGTGGTCTACAGTCCTCTTTTATGTAGATGCAGTGGGTACAAACTGTAGGATCAATTCCATGCATGTCTTTGTGATCCCATGCAAAAGCATGTTGATGATATTTAAGCAAGTCAACCAGTGTTATTCTTTGAGTCTCTGTGAGTTGATTGTTGATATTCAAATATTTGTTAGATCAACTTTTACTTTCACAGTAAGATCAACCTGAGATGTCTCAGAAAGATAAGAAGTGCAGACTTCCTGCAGCAACAGGGTATGCAGTATATCAGTGGTTGCAGGAGAATCTGATGTTGTAATATTTGATACTAACTCCTGTGACTGTTGCTCTTGTCTTAACTGATTCGCCAGAATTTTATAGAGGATTAAATCATCATCATGAAGTTGTATGAATGGTTCTCTATTAATAGTCATAAAGTGATTGACAAAGTCGACTCTTTCCTCAAGTTATTTTCCCATGTTAGGCCAAACGGCTTGTTGTTGATCAAGTAGGGGTTGAGCAGGAGAATAGAGAGCCAAAGTTTTGGTAGTATTTCCATCTGAAATAGTCATATCCCCTTACCGACATCCAATATATGCATCGATTGTAGCAAGCCAAGGTCTCCCTGAAATAACTGGATATCCTCCCAGTGTGGCTTTAGGAGACAAAATCATAAAATCTGCATGATATTCCCAAGAATCCAAAGTAACAACTACATCTTCAATCATACCATCAGGCCAAACCATGGAACTGTCAGCAAGCTACAGGACTATAGGTGTAGGTCTGAGACTAGTTATGTCAAGTTTATGCATAATATCTCTTGTCATTACATTGATGGCCGCTTCCAAATCTATTAAAGCATTCTTTATCTAAGTGTCATTGATGACTATTTTCATAATAGGACTACCAAGATCGGCATATTTAGGAATTGAAACCTTTCCTAACATAATATCATCCAATTGACCCATTACATGCATTGTTTGCGGATCCTTTTTCTTTCTACCAGGTTTCTTTAAGCATGCCTCCTTAATTGCCTTATCATAAATAGGGACATCCTTAATAGCTTGAAACAATGGAATTTTAACACATGGGTTTCAGCTGATCTATGAAATCAAAATTTACTTCCTCTTCTTGTAGAATCTCTTTAGCTTGCAACCTCTGAGGAAATGGGGGTGTTTGTTGATTTTGAGGTATTTGGGTTGTTGGGCTAGAGATTTCTTGTTCCTTTTGTATCTCAATTATAACTCGAGGAGACAGGTTAGGTAAAGTTGCCCCAAATCTGAGGTGAATATCACTTATAGAAAGAGAAAAAGTTGGGTATTGATTAGGATCGGTTAAATAAACTTGTTGTTGTTGAGGTTTGCTATTAGGATTTGTCATTGGTTGAGTGGGCAGTTGTGTAGGTTTAGGTGGAACAGTATTGGCAGCAGGAGGAGGCATTATTGCAGGTTGTTGTGGCTGCTGCATAGGTTGTTGATAACCAGATGAGGGGCGGGTTGCCAATTCCCTTGGAATTGTTGTCATGGTCCCTGAGGTTGAGACCAATTTCCTTGTGGCTTCTACCACTGTGGACTTTGATTGTCAAAATTTTGCCCTTGGCCTTGAGGATTATACCAATTTTGATAATTTTCAAAATTTTGAGCATATGGAGATTGCCATTGATTATTTTGTGCATAGGAATTTCCATTATAACCAGAAAAAGAAAGTGGATCAGGAGGCATACCTTGTCTTGGAAATTTTGGCCTCCTTTGAGCAACATAGAAAACTTGTTAATAATCTCCTTGTATTGTCTTGAAATCAGGAACTTCGATATTTGCAACCATCTTACATCTACAGTCTCTTTTCTTTTGTATACAATGTGGGTAGAATTTTGCAAGAATTGCATCAGCTTCCTCATGTTTCTTCTTATATGAAAGTGTGTCTAATTAAGTAGCCATATTGTTTATGATATCCTCCTTAAAATCCTTCAACGGATGGCTAAGCTCCATTTGAGAAACTCCATTACTGGATGTTGATGAAGAAATTCTCGGCTTGAAACGCCTACTCTTCTTAGAAGAAAATTTGGAATACTTCTGAAAATTTTGCCCAATGTCATTCCATGTTGATTGTGTTATGTCACCTCCTCCCATAAGATCCAAAGCATTTGTGCATTCATCACTGATTCCTCTTAAAAATATTAACTTAAGAGAATCTTCATTTAGAGTACTATGCTTGGAATTATTGACACTAAATAGAAATCTCTCCAGATAATCTTCTAGATTCTCATCTTCTTTCTGTGTCATTCTAAAAATATCATCTCCATGGCGGTCAATCCCTCTAAAATAATCCTTGTATTTCACAAGAAAGAATCATTTCATCTCATCCCATGTAGTGATTGTGCTACTCCCTAGACTCATAAACCATCTCAAAGCTGACTCTTTTAAAGTGGAAAGAAATATTTTGAGTCTATGGGCATCTGTAGTATAATCATAACTCCTACAGAGGACATCAAATTCAAACAAGAAAATGTCAGGATCTTCTATCACTAATCCATAGAATTTAGGAAGGGAAGAAGCTAGGATGTTCTTGAGATTCACATTATCATGTTGATCAGAAATAGGGAACTCAAACGTTGGATTCACAGGTGGAGATGGGTTATTCCCACCAGGGGGTGGATTTCCTTACATTGGGCTTTGAGGAGGAGTTACTAAACGAAGTTCCTCTTGAGGAGGTCCAAAGAGGAAATGAAGGTAGTTCTCAGAAAGTTCAAATTCAAGAGGGTTCAAATTATTTGGGCTTGGTATAGTGCAGCGAAAGGGTTTACATCTTGGGGTTCATATGGATTGAGTCTTGTATGATTAGGATGGTTAGGAAGAAATCTACCTTGAGCATCTCTTCTTCGTCTATGCATGCAGATTCATAAGAATTACTTTAAACAAACTAAGTTATCAAAACAACTATACTGAAAGCTTGAAAATTCATAACCATAACAGGTTCTTAGTTTGACACCATCTCCGGCAACGATGCCAAAAATGTTTGTTTCACCAATAGGAACAATAACTATAGCTAAAGTCTCAACCCGAAGTTAGACATTCACTCTGTGAAGTTATTATCTCCATAACTGAAGTTCATTTATTTGTCAACCCAGGGACGTATTACTTGAAATGGGTATGCACTATATATGCACTAAGTTCCTACGATAGCTATTCTACATTACTGCAACAATTAAACCTATTTGAAATAAGCAAGCAAGAAATATAACAACTGAATGGCTACAGGAAAACTCAGCATTAACAAAAAATTCTAATTAAAGAACTATTAACTAAGTCCAAAGCTGACAAATAGGAATTACTCTGTTTGCTTTGGTTGTGGGAACAGTCACAAGATCTATTTCCAGTGGCTGTAAGAACAGTCAATCGCTAGAACGTCTACTGCGGGAAAAAGGGAAACTGAATCTAACGAATGCACTTGAATACTCACCAAGTGAGCCCCCTTGGATGAATGTATCTAGACTTCAAAGATAACTCTATATACTCATAATTGCATCATTTTATTCATTGTTTTTCAAAGGTCGATACAACACAGAATGAAAGAAAAAGCTTTTAATTATAAAAATACTCTACAACTCTATTTCTAATCCTCTTGTCTCTAACCTCTAAGTAGAGGCGCGGGCTCTTATTTAAAAGAAAACTATAACAACTTCCTACAATCGAGGTCACATCGATGAAATGAGGCGGAAAACATTTATGACAGAAAACATACAGAGTTAATCCACTGAAAACATGGATCTCTGCTAAACCGCAGCCAAGAATATAGCATGGCAGTATTACAAGATTTATGTTTACTAAAGACAAACATAAATGAGTCTTAGCGTGCCCTGCTATTCCTTTGTTGCTTCTTACGCCCATTATTCTCTCTGTTGTTTTGAATATTTAACCACCCCTTAAATATCTCTAGCTGCCTTTATGACGTGACACAATAACCACCTCTGCAACATCTCATTTATTCCTTCAATTAAAAAGATAGAACATACAAGCACACATATATATCTATTTTAATTAATCATAACACTTACATTTCACACATGATATCACCTATGATAATCCGCATGGCAACATGAATAATAGGTCAAAACAAAACATAATTTAATGGGTTTAGTTAACATCTAGGATGCATATAGTCAAACTCTAATACATCATATGACTTAAATACTATCCCATTATATGAATTAAAACATGACAAAAACTAATGAGTTTTAGGAATAAAAGAGCTAATATCTCATCTCATCAGGTCTCTCCCTCTTTGGTAAATTGTCTCTCTTAGAAGAAGATGAATCTCCTTGTTGTGGAGAAGGTGGTGCTTTGTCCTTAGGCTTTGATTGCCATTTCTTCTTGTTGGAGTTGTCCTTTCCTTGATTTCCTTTGTTCCCTTGATTTGCCACTAATGCTTGAGACTTAGAAGTCTTGAGAATGCCCATGCTTATCAACTTAGTTTGTTCCATCATCAACATTTCAATGAAAGCAGCAAATGTAGGCATTGTGTAGTTTGAACCCATTGTCATCCTATGGGTTTGGAAACTAGAAACAAATGTTGCATATTCTTGTGGAAGTTTGCCCATCAAATTGAAGATCAATTGAGTATCCTTCTTATCAATGCCACAATCTTTTAGTTGTGCCCTCAACTCTTTTGCCTTGGTGACATAATCTTGTATAGTATCAAAGTTCTTGGGATCTAACATGGTGAGATCACTATCAATCTGATATCCCCTAATCTCATCAACTTGACCATACAAGTCTTGAAACTTTTGTCAAGCATCCTTGATTAGAGTACATTTCTCAATATGAAAAATGAGATCCTTTGATACATCATTTCTTAAGGTACCAATTGTCATGATATTCTTAATGATCCAATCCAAGTGAGCAACAAGATCAGCCTTAGGATCAATGGGAGCAACAATAGTTCCATCAATATAATAAGTTAGTCCTTATTCCAAAAGTTTACTCCATGCATCAATTTTCCAAGTAGCATAATTTTGATGAGTTAAAAGAGGAAACTTAGGAGAACCCATAGCAACAAAATGGAAATAACACAAGAGCACAAAAGCACAAGAGACACTCCCCCAAAATCACTCAATCAAAGTTACCCCCCCGCCCAACCCCCCCCAAAAAAATGATGATTTTGGCACTTTATATGTAGTGCCTATACCATAGGCCACTTGCAACCAATGGCAAAGTGGACTTCTGATTTTTTTTTACAAATGTCCCAATAGGCTAAGAACTATAATGCAAAAGACCAGCAAGATAGATCTATGCAATACAAGTGCCAAATTGGCCAAAAAAGACCATATGCTAAAAGTACAATTTCCACTCAAAATCACTACAAAATGATAGGAGATTATAAAAGTAAACAAAAAATTATGCACTTTCAAAAAAAACGGCTCCTAAAAAGTGTTTGCCCTCTCGGGTAAATAACTTAAAGCACACAGATAAAGCACGTAATGCAGAATAATAATGCCATAGATATCAGATGCAATATATCAGATGTTATTTCATTCATAATTGTCCTTGTCCACAAGTTACATTTAGAAGTATATAAAGATGTCGAGGGGGTGCAAGCGCCAACCGTCACACCGCAACTGCCACCCTTCGGTTGCCAACTAACCAACACAATTACAACTTAATTAACTAGTTTTATTTCCGTGTACAATATTGCCGCCAACATCATCCCCCCCAAAAGAAAAGAAGTCATCTCCAGACGACTTAATACAAAATAGAAATGACATTAAACAGAACTGCTGACGCCAGTCGAGCCCGAAACTTATACACCTGTTGCGTCCTCGCTTAAAAACCCTTTTTTGCTACCATACTATACTCAAGTGTGGATTTCACCATTAGTGTTTCCTTTGGCATCCAACTCCTGGGTATGTTGAGCTACGTCTCACGCTAGTACTACCTCCAACCTGGTGGTCAGCTCCTCCCGAGCCCTCTCTGCATCCACCAAGGCAACCTCACGTCCAGTCGAGACCTACTCCAAGTTCCTCAAAGCATACCATTCCTGCCTGGAGGTGGCCACAACCCGCTAGCACAAAGGCTAGGAGACACCTCAAATCCTCAATTACACTCCCCAAAGGCTAATAACTGAACTGAATAACTCCCTGGTGTCATACAACTGTGCAGACCTGCAATGTCTTCCCTCAAACTCTGTTTGTTCCCAACCTCCAAATCCGTCTCCCTCTATGGCTTATGGCTTCCCCGCCAATGCTTAGCTGCAGGCTTCTTTCTCACAATACGGACAACCACAACACTCCCCGTGGTATTCTGTAGCGCAAAAATAAACTGGGGGTCTAGGGGAAATGCCCCTAGCGGGGTCGAGGGGCAGCGCCCCTGCGGGGTCTGGGGCAGCCCCCCAAAGGGGTTGAGGGGTAGCGCCCCTCGCGAGGTCTGGGGCAGCGCCCTAGCGGGGTCGAGGGGCAGCGCATCATTTCTGTGATGTTTTATGATGTCAAAACCCTTCTTCTACACTCCAATATTTTCAGTGTCCAGGCTCCAGATGTCATCGAATAATTTTTCAATCTAGTCGTCGTCGTTTTTTTTTTGTTTTTTTTGGTTCCGGCCATGCAACCTCCCCATATGGTCAACAACAGCACTGACACCTCCGCGAGGTTTCCTTCTTCTTTTTTCTTACATGGGCTGCGTGGTGCGGGTTTCAAGTGCGGCGTGCGGGTGTCCACCGCACGGTGGCATCCACCGCCGGTGTGACCACCTTCGGTGGTTCCACCGCCGGTGTGGTCACCGTACGGTGGCCCCCACGACTTTTTTTCTTTTTTTTCCATGTCGTACGGTCACCTGGCGTACGAGTTTTGTTTTTTTTTTGCAGCCATGCGATCAACTGTTGTACGGTGTTTTTTTTTTTAAAAAAATTTAATATATAATCTAATTGTCGAGAGTCTTCGGCTCGAATCCCATGCCGCTGGGATCGCCCTTCATCCTTTTCAGTTTTTCTCGCCCGAGAGTCTCCTATTGTGGTCCTATACCTCTTGAGTCGCCTGCCCGGCCTCTCAAGTCCCCTTCCATCCTCGGGGCTCTCGAGTGTCCGGTCGGCCTCTTGGGTCCCCTGCGCGCTTCACGTGGTAGGGTTTCAATTTGTACCCATTGGTGGCCAATCTATTTTCAATGTCCATCTGAAGACCTGGAACCACAAATTCTACAGGGACCATGGTCTCCTTCCCATACATAAGAAGAAGAAAAATAATAAAGATTTTGAAGGCTACAGCCTTCCACACAGGGTTCCAATCGTTGCCAATAATCTTGGGATTATCTACGTCATCGAGGTTTGGGGCGTCTCCCTTCCAATACTCTTTGTATTCCGACAGGTTCACCTCCTCTGTTGCTTGCTCTAGTTCCTCTACTTCGAGCATATAGCTCTGGAACATTTCATAATCCTCCATCTGCTAGTGGAAGAGCCCGTTCAATGACCCTGTCTCATCTTCGGAGCATTCTCCTAGTTTGAGAATCCCTTCATCGTTGGGCTCCCTGTAGCCTCGTCCTTGTCCCTCGGGTAGCCTTTTCCTTCACCCTCCGATTCTGAAGATGATGTCAGTTCCTCGTCAACAACCTGGGTCCTCAAATCAATGGTGTAATTTCACCCCCCTTTCTACATAGAAAGGGTGTTCTTTTTCCACTCGTGGTTCACCTTTGCTATAATCAGCCACCCTCTGCCTAAGATGGCATCGTACCCCTTCTTCTTGAGTGGGATTACCACAAAATCTAGTATGAAAGGTTGCGTGCCGATGGTGACCGGCTGGGCCATCAGGGTGCCGAGTGGCTTGATGTCGTGTTGGTCTACACCTACCAAGTTGAACGTGGGTGGCCATAGTTTTGGCTTCCCCAGCTTCTTCCACATATCCTCTGGTAGTACATTCACCCCCAAACCTTCGTCCACGATGGTGTCTTTGAGGATAGCCCCGAGAATTCCCATCTCTACTACAACAGGATGCCGACCACTATTCAAGGCCAACAACATTGGGTCAGTCGAGGGGCTGACCGGAACTTCCGCTCATGTGGCACGCAAAGGTGCCTGCGCAGTGGTTTGTATGGAATTAAAAATGGCGGTTCTTAACTGTGGCGTTGTTTCTAGAAGGTCCTTTACCCTTATAGGTACTTCCATCTGCAGTACTTGCCCAATGATGTTATTTTTCGCTTCCGTACGGGATGACGTATTCGCCACCTCGTTGTCCTATCGTTCGATCGTCATCTCACGTTCAATATTGGCCTTTGCCTCCCATAATCTCTCCTTCTCCGTACGAGGGTCGGGATAAGTGGCCTTTTTCTTTTGGGCGCGGGTGATTGCCAGTACTTCTTTCTCACTAGTCTTCTCAATGTTGAGGAGATTAACCCCTGCCTGTGGGCAATTTGCGTCCTCATGGTCGCCTGGCCCACACCATCGGCAGAGGTGCTGAGGGGTGGCTTCCTTTGTGCAATCATGGGCGAAGTGCCCCCACTCATTACAGGCCCTATGTTGGATAATTGGCCCGCCCTTGGCGTCATACTCGATACGGCTTCCATTATTGTTATTGTTGCTATTCCTTCTGCCACCGCATATGTTGTCTCGGTAACCTCCAGATGATGTCGTTGTGTTGGTTTGCGAAGTTCCGATGGCTGGCTGCTCTTGCATGAAGAGAACTTGTTAGCTCCTGGTTTTCATATTGCAGGGACATTCCTTTGTCAAATGTCCCGCAATCTGACAAATGTCGCAGAAAGCCTTCTTGGGGCAGGACCCCTTGGTGTGTCCGTCACTCCTACAGTCGGTACACCACACGTCGTTTTCTTCAGTCTTACTTGTACTCCCCTTCATGGCTTTGAATTCTTTCAGCATTCGTTCCATGTCCTTTTGGAGAGCGTGCACCTTTTTACTCGATTCGCCACTGCTGCTGCTTTCCCCATCAGAGTCTTCATCATCGTCAGATGAATATTAATTACTATTCTTCTTCATTGACGTTTTGTATTCGCTCTCTAGGTCCATCGCCTTATTATAGGCATCGTCATATGACGTCAGGGGTATAATTTTCATCTTTTTTTGTAGGTAGGATTTCAATCCTTCAACGAACCATCGTTTCTTCAATCCCTCTGCTGGTTGGCTTTCCATTTTACCCAGCAATTCCTTCAACCTCCTGCTGTATGCCCGTATTGTCTCCTTGGTACCTTGTTTGGTACTGTATATCTCCCTTACAATTTCATTGTCATCACGGAGCAACCGAAACTTCTCCGTGAATTCCTTTTGTAGGTTGGCCCACGTGGCCACCTTTTGCTTGTCCACATCGGAGTACCAATCTATGGCAACTCCACGTAACGTGGCTGGGAACTGCGTTACCCATTTGTTTTGGTCAGTAACACCGTTCGCTGACCATATGGTTTCGCACATTCGACAATGGCGGACGGGATCTTCCTTCCCCTTGCCGTTGAACTTCGGCAACTTTTGTTTACTAGCCATCCCACCGCTCGGTCTCGCTCCTCTGGTGCCTTGTGTGCGTGTACCTGGTCCGCCTTGGCCTCGTGCACCTGACCCTCCACTCGTGGGTCCTCTGGAGAAGGTTGTTGACGCTAAACCGAACAAATTGCATCTCGTACGGTACCCTTGTGCTCCCTCGGCACCGTCGGTCATACCGTCACCTTCGGTCATCTCCCTCCGGTTGTCCTCCGAAATGGACAAATTCTTTAGTAGGTCTCTGGTAACGTCGATCAAGTATAGATTTCGCCTTGTTTGTTCCACCAACCCTTCACGACTTCTTACCCTACGGTGGTGGTATTCAAGCGAACTGTAGAGGTCGCCTTCGGCACCCTCCATGACTCCTAGGTTCCCTTCGGACAACCCTACGACAGTGTAAAGAGTGTACTTCTCTCTGTCTATCTCTGCCTCCGCAACCTCTGTGACACCTCCTGGGTTCCCTTCGAGCAACCCCTTGGTCGGTCATCCCTTGGCAAGTTGCCTTAGCCTACGCCTTCGTTCTACTTGTTGCTCCAGAATCAAGGCCCTTTGTGCGGCCTCCCACTCGTCTGTTTCTGCTTTTTTTTCTATCTTTATTTAATATATTGGGCATAAATCACTTCCGTACATAGCAAGCACACGCCATGTACAAAAAAAAACTTTTATTATTTTTCCTTTCGGCCACAATTTATCTCAACATTGTGTCGGGATTATTACAGGGTTCAATTTCCCCTTCGCCGATTGTTCTGTGGGCGCGTCGTCGGCCTCTGGGTTCATCTCACCGACGGGTAGGCCCATCGCGTTCGTGCGCCATCCGCATCTTCCGTTCCCGAGTACATCTAGCCAACGACACCAAATGTTTGCCCTCTTGGGTAAATAACTTAAAGCACACAGATAAAACACGTAATGCAGAATAATAATGCCATAGATATCAGATGTTATTTCATTCATAATTGTCCTTGTCCACAAGTTACATTCGGAAGTATATAAAGATGTCGAGGGGGTGCGAGCACCAACCGTTGCACCGCAACTGCCACCCTTCGGTTGCTAACTAACCAACACAATTACAACTTAATTAACTAGTTTTATTTCCGTGTACAATATTGCCGCCAACAAAAAGGAGTTCGTATAAGCCCAAACAGACACAAAAAATTAGCCCATTTCAAAAAAAAAATGCACCAAAAAAAGAGCAAAAATGAGCAAGATATGGCCTTCCAAAGTTGAACTGCAAAACAGAAAAGCTCAAGAGTGGGGTAAAAAAATTTCAAAAAATTGATGACGTCAACAAAACACTGTATTAAATTTGACGATCATATGGTCGTCCCCAGACCGCGGCTCCCCCTACCTATTGTACGGATGATGATGTCATGTGATGATGTGGCGAGTGAGGTGGCAGAACACATGTCGAATGACTAGATTGGATGTCTGCGTGGCAATACAGACTACCAACTGTGCGGATCTAACGTGTCTAGTACGGAGCTGCTGATGTAGCAGCCACGTGGACTGTTGACGAGGCAGATGAGTGGCCCAATGACTGGGCTCCTCGTGGCATTGTGCAGGTCGCGTGGTGGAGTTCGCGTGGCTGGCAGGGTCCGCAGAGGTCAACATCAGGACTGCCAGCGAAGAACTGTCGGCGGTGAGTGGAAGGCACAACTAGCAAATGGATGTCGACGTGAAAGATCCCAGCGAACAGGTGGCAATGGTCCTAGAGCGGAGGCAGACGTCGGTGGGGCTACCGACGAGAAGACAGCAAGCCAACACCAAAGACCAGAGCAGAACATGGGAGGTGGAGCTTGCCAGAGGGGCGGCAGAGGTGGATCCTGTCAGAGGGGCTCACGGGTATGGTTGTCGACGACTCTGCGGGTGAAGCAGCGTGGTTGGTCGGTCGAGAGGTGAGCGGCGGCTGAGGGGCAGTTGGAGAAAGTCGGCAGGGCGCCCATAAACCAGCGACGGCGGGGTCCCGTAAAGGCAGTGGTCATCAGGACGGGAAGCCCAACAGGGAAGAGGATGTCGGTGACAGGAGGTACACGTCGGAGCAGGTGCACGAGGCAACCGGGATAGCGACGACGTATGGCGGGGGCAGGAAGCATGGGATGATGCAGACGACCGGCAAGAAATCCTAAGCACGGAACCTACAGGCAGTACGGAGTACAGGGAGGGTGGTCATGGGACCCCCCCCCCCCAATATATATATATATATATATATATATATATATATATATATATATATATATATATATATATATATATATATATATATATATATATATATATATATATATATATATATATAACTTCTTTTTTTTAAATGTTTTAAAAAAACTTTTCAATAATTAAAAAAAAATGCGAAATAAATAAAAATGTGGAAATTAAAATTCCGTAGGAAAAAAAAAATTATTTTGCAAAATCGTACCGTACCGACGAAATTGGGCAATTTTTTTCCTCCAAGCTCCAAAATTGACTTTCACCCAATATAGCCGAATTTATAGTCAACATTCATGGAAACGACCACCCGGACATGATGGCGAGGTTGGATCTGGTCTAGGATGCCTCCAAAAGATGTTGCTCCTCAGATCTACCTCTTGACGCCGCAATAATGTCTCTCAAAAACGAATCAATGACGCTCTAATGGCTCTGATACCATGTGAGATTTTGCCAAGATCAAGAGCTCAATAAAAAGTACAAAATAGAGAGACAAAATATAGGACAAGAATAAATTATATTCTCATCAATAGATCAATAGTTATTACATACAATGTAGATGAGTTTGCTTATGTAGGCAAGACTATATGGATATGTGAGCACACAAACATGACATGTAGCTCAATAAGAAACAAGGGTAGGTAGAAAATAGGTGTGGTAGGAAGAAACAATAAAATATTCCACATGAAGTGGATCACCCACCGAAGGTGGAATTATCACTCCACAATAAGTGGATATAATAAAGTAGTAACAATATCACACCATAAAAGGTGGAAATTCTCCTACACACACTATCCCAATATGGCACAAACATCCAAGTGTCTCATACCCAAACTACTATGAAATGCATGTACCTAAGTAAACTTAAGTAAGATGTAATAATATCCAACATTAAAAATTAATAATCTAATAACTATTAGATTATATATTATTTAATAATGGTTGTTTTGGTAAGGTGTGACCCATACCCCTTAAGATATTTGTCACCCTTTCTTCTTTATTTAAGGAGTTTATCTGTCATTTGAAAGGTGTGAATTTGGAATTTTATGATAACTATACACGAGATATTATTGCACGTGGAAGTAAAGAGACGTGTCTAAAGGTTCAATCTATTTTCAATAAAATGATGTTTTATAGGGTTTTTTACCCGAAAGGATTTTTCCCATTTATATCTTGTGTAATTTGAGCTCTCAAACCCTACAATGGGGATTTTGATTTCTTGATTGGGAGGGAAATTCTTGGAAAAATTGTGGGTGGAAGCTCTTTGGATTTGTGTGGGCAAACTTGTTATGCTACTTAATTTTTATGAGCTCTCTTGGTGAATTCAACCTTCTTTTCAATTTTAAAGTTTTATCAAACTTGAAAGTATGTTTCTTGAATTTATCTCTTGATTCTGTGAAAAATGAAAGAGTGCTAATTTCATTTATTGGTGAATTTTGTGAGCTCTCTTGGTGAATTCGACCTTCTTTTCAATTTTAAAGTTTTATCAAACTTGAAAGTATGTTTCTTGAATTTATCTCTTGATTCTGTGAAAAATGAAAGAGTGCTAATTTCATTTATTGGTGAATTTTGTGAGCTCTCTTGGTGAATTCGACCTTCTTTTCAATTTTAAAGTTTTATCAAACTTGAAAGTATGTTTCTTGAATTTATCTCTTGATTCTATGAAAATTGAATGAGTGCTAATTTCATTTATTGGTGAATAATGATTAATAAGTGCTCCTTGATTGCTTGGAGTGATTTCCCCTTTATACTTCATTGGTGAAAGAGTCACCACCTTTCATAAGAATTGAGTCACCATCTTTCATAAGAATAATTGGTGAAAGAGTCGCCACCTTTCATAAGAATTGAGTCACCACCCTCCTTTGATGCCTTTTGAGAATAATAAATTATTTTCCAAATTGATCTCCCTTAGATGATATGCTTGTATGATTCTCATTTTATTTATTTTATATTTTGCTTATATTGATTAGTAACCTAAGATCCAAAGCTCTTAACATTTCATTTGTCATAGGATTATTTGCTTAAATTCATGATTCATCTAACAAAATTGTCATAATTTTGAGGAAACCATTTCACCGCATTCCTCAAACCACAAATGTCATGATGGTACCTTACATATCAATTTAATTACCAACTATATCCATATCTTCATCTCATAAAAAAGAAATAGTACTTTCTTAAATTGCCCCAACATGTTACACAAAGATCATGATTTGTTGGGTATTAAAAAGGGAAGTAACAATTTTAATTTAAGGAGACATCAATACCGCATGCCAACATGTTTGAAGCAATAGTCGCATTCTTTTCTAGAAAATCACTTAAGTGAATCAAATGATCATTGATAGGTTCCATCAATTTTTTTCTATAAACAAAGAGGTGATACCTCTCCATAAACACCATCACATCAAATTGTGATTTTATAAGTCTCTAATTTTGAGTATCATTGTGCTTAGGTTCCCCAAACAACACTGTTTGTCGAGAGCTCTATTTCATTTGTCATCCAAATCTCTATTTAATTTTCACAATTCATCTACCAAATTTGTCCGAAGTTTGAACAAATCACTCCAATCAATTCCTCAAACAATAAATGTCGTGATGGCACCAAAAACCTCAACCTAATTAGCAAAGGTAGATCATACCTTCACCTCATTAAAAGGAAGCGGTGCTTTCTCAAATTGCCCCAACATATTGCACAAGGCTCGTGATTTGTTAGGCAATAAGAAAGGATGTTACAAGTTGTATTTCATGTCATAATTCACAAGACATACATTGGCACTACTTACCCACATGTATTTAGACCAATAGTTGCATTACTTTCTAGATGATCACTCTCTTGACTCAAATGCTTCTACTAGAGGTTGCATCAACAATCATCTAGCTCTCAAGTTCTTTCCTCCTACCAAATACAAGTATCAAGTTGCTCAATTTGCATGTCACTTTCATAAGAAACAGAAAAACAACATTTACAACTTCAACCATTATTCCACCAACCAAATAACAGATTATTAAAATTAAACTCCTACAATAAATTTGATGACAAAATACTTGCATTTGGTGAAAGATCTACATCCTACACAATCCAATTTTTACCTTAAAATATGGCATTTGTGACTAAAATGGTCAATTGTTAAAACAGCTAATTATTCAATGGCCTATATGCATCTAACACTAGTCTTATTTTTTTCATAAATTACCAACATTCAATGTCTCAGACCATAAATTTGAAACTTGGCCAAAACACGGGACACTAGAATTCTCAAATATATTGAAATCTTCAACAAAAATGTGGTTGGTTTCTTCCACTACAGTTTGACATAAGAAGTATCTGATTTGTTATTATTAAGAAAATTGTAACGAATTTACCTTCAAATTTGTCAAGAGATGGAGCATGACAATCTTTCTCTATGCCTTATATGATAATCTGCAGCAAAACGAGTCATTTAATGATCTAACACCTCTAGCACTTCTAGCGAGAGAGATTAAAAACCCCAAAAGAAATTCCATCAGATATTGCTCAAGTGATTGCATTGATATTTATCTGATAGCAAAAGTAATGAAATTCACATTTAATACCAAGCTTCCAAATAAGCAGCCCTTTAGTGTTATACAATGTCAATAATCGCAATGGTTAATGATGGGCATGGAGAATGCCAAACTAAACCAATTTAATAATATAAGATGGCTATAAAAAGGCCATTTGTTACAATCACCAGAAATAAAACTTCTCCTTATGCCAAATAAGATGCTTCAACCTACTACAACCACATCTTGAGCAGCAACAAGAGAAAGTGCCTAATTGAAAAGAAGAAAATCCAGTGCTCTATAGAGGATTCAGTCATTGTCAAAATTAAATTAACAAACTAACTGCATGCCCCCTTATCATTGATAGTAATTGCTTGTTACAAATCAATACTGGCACATTATCTATGAAATGCAACTACCTAAATATAAGATGGGTATAAAAAGGTCATTTGTTACAATAACCAGAAACGAAACTTATCCTTATGCAGAATAAGATGCTTCAATCTACTACAACCACATCTTGACCAACAACAAGAGAAACTGCCTAATTGAAAAGAAGAAAATCCAGGGATCTACAGAGGATTCAGTCCTTCGTCAAAATTAAATTTACTAATAAAAAAAAAGAATTGCATGCCCTCTTATCATTGATAGCAATTGCTTGTTACAAATCAATACTAGCACGTTATCTATGAAATGCAGATATACCTAAGATGCCATTGATGTATTGACCATCAATATGGGTGTGTCAAATTGATATCCAGACATTGATCTAAAGGTTAAATTCAGTTTGGTAAAAGAACAATCTACTCTGCTTACACATATCAAGTTCAGTGTATCATTAGGCTGTCCATGCACACAATCTAAAGGAAACAGTACATGCATGCAACAAATAAGCATTCCTCAATATCTACTTTCTATGATCCATGTATCAAACAGGATCCCTTGCCAATCTTTGATTGCTTATCAGTTTCTAGCATTTAGACTCTTCCAAAATATGAATCAAGAGAAAATTCAAAACCAAAGTAGCCAGAAACTCCTTTTATCCCTCCCTGGGCACACGTATCCCCGTATCCGAAACAGATACCTATCCAATACAGCCCAGATACACGTCGGATACTGTACCCACATGTGACCAAAAAACCTTGATTTTCCAACCATGCCAGATAAGAAGTGATCTGATTTTTAAAAAAATTTGAGGTAAATCTTCCTAAATTTAATATAAAAAAACTTCATTCATGCAATAATTTTTTAAATGGTATAAACAAAACCTATAACAAATGAAAAAGTGATGAAATGTTTCTCTATTTCAGCAACCCATTTTTTGGGGGTTATCTTCCAATGTAACCCTACTATTTTTGCAAATTGTAAATTGTTCAATCGACTTATAATTTATTTATGCAAAAAAACTTCACACAATTGAATCCAGAAGCATAGATCTTAACTTATAATTTATTTATGTAGCAATTATGTATCTATAATGCTTTTTAAGTAATGAAAATCTACTCTAATAACTTAGAAAATTGTATTAAATATGTGTATGTGTTTATGAATGTCACATCTAGCCGTATCCATATTGGGGGTCTGAAAAAGTGGCAGTATCTATATCCAATACCATATCTGTATCTGTGTCCATGCACCTTTGTTCAAAACTAATCAGATACATCCATATTAATTTATTATCAGAAGTCATAATGTTTAGCCATATCGCATCATCATCATTATTGCTATAAAATTTATAAGTATTAGTACGAGTAAAAGGTCGATAAACATTCATGTTATTGCTATTTAAAACCACAAATTGGAACAAATACTTGAGAATTATAACAATCAAATTTATAGCCAGAATGTCAAACCTGCAACATTTTTCCAACTTTGTAAACTTTAGAGAAAAATTGCAATTGTGTTATTAGTAATTTTGTTTCCCTTTTTTTATTTAATTGTGTTTTTGATAGTTCAAAATGAAAATACCAACAGCTGTCTTATCAATCCTCCATTTCTTTTTTCAGTTATGGGGACATGTCTACCCAATACATGCACCATATATTTTTGTGGAAATTATTGACTTGCTTCTGAGGTGAAGTTTATTAGATATTTTTTAGCATTCCAGTTAAACTACTATTTGAGGACCCTGTGAAATAGTTGTAGAATTGTATATATGATCACACCAACTTTTTTCTGAGAAAACATATCAATCTTGCAGACCTTTTATTACCAGCCACATACGACTAGTTTGGAAAAATATTATGTCAAATGCAACATTCTCATCACACGATCCCTGTTGCCACTCTGGACTTCAATGTAGATTTAAAACTTTAAGTTGATGATTTCAGATCAGAACTTGAAGCTTCTTCCATCAAAAAATAAGGTTTTACAGAATTGTTTCCATTCTTTTTACAACACTCACGTTTGTTATTGACGTACAGAATCATCTCTTCATGCTTCAGGCCCAGCACAAAAGCAGCTCTCAATGCATATGAAAAACTTGTTAGCCTGAACACATAATATCATTCCAATGGAGGCATTAACAAGCAGCCTTTTACCAACCTCACACTAAACTCATCTTTCTGCAATAGAGCACCTTTAAAGATGGATTATTTGGTAAATGATCCTCTCACAGCAAATTGATCAAACCAGTCTCCATGTAAAGAACTCTCTAATATGTCTAGAAATCCATCACATCAATAACAAATTGATACAATGGTGCCCGAATTTTAGAATAATAGACAATCCCAAGAACACCATTCAGTAAAAATGTATATCAAACTGGTGTTACAACTACAGTGAACAGACATAAGAGTGTCATGCAACAAACTATCACATTTGTCTATGATCACTTTTGAAACATGTTCGCAAAGGAAGGTTGAGATGGAAAAAGTAATGCATATATTACAATCAAATATAGGATTATATCCACAATCAGCTTGGTATCCCTCAATTACACCAAAAAAATGAGCACATATGAAGTGGGAGAATACCTTACTAGAAGCAACTATTATTTCATTCCAGCATGACAGCACATCAGCAAGCGGAAAACAATATGAAGATAGATGAATTAAGGATAAACTATAAAAGAATTAGGAATCAATGGATCTACAGAAAGGCATTATCTTTCAAATGCACATTTAATTTCAAACAAAACTAACAAAACTCAGGCCATGATGCGCACAGAACAAGGCTAGATCATGACTAAATTTAGATAAGATAAGGACAGAAGGGCTACATATCTATTTGTTAGCTACATAAAAACTGCTCTAAGAAGGGCTCACATAAAGCACAGGGACCAATCCAACCATTTTACCATCTCTTCCGGGTCGCTTTTTCCGTACCTGCAACAATCCAGATACATACAATGGTTAGCCGGTAAAATACAATGGTTAGCCAGTAAACTAGGCTGGCCTTGAGATGCAATGCATTATTTGTTTTAGTTAAATATGTTTACTCACATAGAACCAACCATCTACTTCATATTCTATTTCAACTTCCTCTCCAGCTGTTAAGTTCAGCTGCAAGCGCAACATCAACCAACAAAGAGTTAAAATGCTTGATTACATGTATCGCTTTTAAAATAATTCAGCCATGTCCACTCATGGCTTTCATGGTTTACCTCATCATCGCCACCAGCCGTAAAATCATATAATGCCTTGCCAAACTGTGGATTTTCTATATGCTCCTCATCTTCTTCAAAATCTTGAGTCATAGTACCAGCCATTGGATTTTCAAATGATTCAAATCTCTGCATTATAGTTGACTCGTAACTTGGGGGTTCACCCCTTGATACCTGGCATGGATAAACTGTAAGATAGAAATTCATAACACTATCAAATCTTTAAACACAAACAAAGATACTCACACGAGAGTCTAACTGGTGATCTTGGGATGATGAAATTGTTGAAAGGTTACTTAGTCTGCTTTGTCCAGGCACAGACTTATCCTCCTGTTCAGGTGTAGCCAACATCCGTAAATATTCTTTTCGATTTCCAAAGCTCTTCAAACTTGACTATTATGTTTGCAGCATTTAAAATTGCAAAAAATGTCATATTGACCAAAAATATCCTGGAGGAACTACTGATGCAGAAATTATTTCTAGTTTCTCAAATTGAGAGGCAAAGTGCAAACCATTACAGTAATCTGAAGCTCTATAAAAGTAATCAAACGAAGCAGTGTGATGAACTGATCATAACAAATCACAGAAATAAACCTAAGAAATATGGGACAGTTCATCACTAAGAGCTTTCTTGTGCATTTCATTTAAAAAGTGAGCATATGAACAAAATTCATATCATTCTGCATGTTAATGCAAAGCAATACACCTATTTCCCTACAAAGAAACAATCTAGTTGTAACTTGCAAGTCTTGAATGTGACGCGCTGGAAGGTGATCTAGATAAATATGCTCACCAAATATCAAGGAGTGTTTGCAGGGCAGGTGTAATTGATTGAATGTGGGTGGATGCATCATGATATGGAATATGCTGGCCATGGTTTAATAAACAAAAAAGATACAGAAAATAAATTTATGGACAAATTTTAAAAAAGAAGCGTGTTGCATAAGATGATATAAGACGATGTTACATATAATGTGATCTCCAAGCATTTGACTAGTCATTTAAAACTAATCATACCAAATTGCTCTCATATTTAAAATATATATATAGAGGAAAACAATCCTGGAAATGCACATGACATGCCATTATTTTGGTTTTGTGCTTCATTGTTTTCTAAGACCAAGTACAGAAATTTTCTTTAATTCTTCAACGGTGTGTCAATTTCTAGGGAGAATAACCATGTAGAACTAGAATAATCTTCAAAAATATTTCCCCAAACTATAAAAGACACTAAAACTCTAGGGAATCTCAATTGATAACGAGTTATGGGAAATTTAAAAACCAGATAGGTAAATATAGGGAGAGAAGTCTACCACAAGAAAGAAATTTATAATCTCCAAATATTTTTATTAATGAAATGAGACCACTTTAGTTGTGAACAGAAATGGTGCCCAAAGTTTCAAGGCGTCTTGATATCCACAATTCTGGACTATTCCTGTTCTGCTGAAGTTAAACACTAATGATTATTGTTGTATAATTATTATTGATAACAGTTTATTATGATGCTGTTCATTTTGTCTAGTTTTCTAAGGGATAGATACTGCTTATATAAATTTGGTTCTTGTACAGGATCAGGGATCTGAAATCACATTTATAAGGATGTAGTGGTGCTCTCATGAGTGTCTACAAAAGGCAGAAACTATCACTTGGCATTTTGTATGTGTATCCTTGGCTAACACTCCATTGGTAAACAGAACTACATAGAAGTCTCAGTATGTGGTCTGATTAAATTTGTACGTTCTTGGCATATATGATGCTTTTCTGACTTGGTTGATATAAAGTCTGAAGTCTAACAATAAAGCACAAATACCTCAAGTTAAATGCCTACGGCAAGTAACTATCCTAGACTTGAGATTAGAAACATGTAACAGCTAAGATGAGTTAATAGCAGTTTCCCTAAATTAGAAGGTAAACAAACATTTAAGATAGTTAAAGAGGATAAGCATGACTTATCCAGATGCTTCAATGAAACCAAAATATGACAAAGGGTACAAACTATTTATGGCTATGATAATTATTAATTATTTATGGACTATTAATATTTAATGCCTTTTACCTCAAAAATTGGAATCGACCTTTGGCTAAAGTTACCTAACCTAAGTCAAAAGGAAATTGTCATGTGACGGTGGAATTGATTCTTGTTTAGTGTTTTTTGAATTCTTGCCATTTTTGCAAAAAAATGGTCATGTCGTAGTAAAGTCTGCAACTTTTATGGAGAGAATGCTATCCATTATTCTGCATATGTAAGAGCTGTGCCTATTCTCGTTTATAAACATGAGAGGAGTCTACGTAGAAATGGCTGGCTTTTTTAACAAGGTCTGTGGAGGTTTTGCTGAGGTTTACAATCTTTCCTCTTCAACATTAAGGTAAATACCCATCTTGATGCATATATCAAACTTCTTGATCGTTCATAATGGAAAAGAAAAGAATGTATTTGATATTATTATTTATACCTCTGTAGTTTGATTTAGCACACTGCTGTTTACTCTGTTGATGCCTATTCATACTGTATACCATTCTTGGAAACCATAAAATAAGTCTGCAAGGTTTTGGCTTAGGGTTCTAGGGAGATTTTGGGGAGTGAAGTATTGTTATAAGAATAGGAGCGACTTTAACATTCTTCACTGTGATTCATTTATCTGCTATATATTTCTTCTAAGTGAGACACACAAGGATCTCTTTGAAAGAGTTTGTGAGGTTTGAGCGAACAAAACTCTTAACTGAGTCACAGTAGAGTTTGAGGGTGAAGGTATTGCAGGGATAAGCCCTAGTGACTTCCTTTAGTCTCAAACTGATACTAAACCCTCCAAGGGCAAGACTGGCGCTGAGGGGTTGAATTAGATGTGGAATAGTTTAAAACCACTGGCTATGATGTCTGTAAGGAAAAACTTGAACTTAGATTCAGATCTAAATTTCATGTTATGTGTAAAGGTTTTAACACTCTAAGTCTCTAACCTTATGATTATAATAGCTAATCAACAATGTTACATTTATTAAGATGTATAAGGAACCAATAGGTCATTCTCTGTGGGTGCTTATGAAAAAACAGATAGTAAATCTAACCCTACAATATAACACAGTGGAGTTACCACTCAAAATCTATGTATATTGCAACCTTGAGAAAGAATTGATGGGTTTGTACATGGTATACAGGTATAGTATCGCTGTAGGCATACCATCCAAAGCACTATCGAAATGTCACATTAGTCAATTAAGGTTATTACAATGTTTTTATCACTACGAATGTGATACAAATTTTTACACTGCTATTGAGTTGCCAACCCTAAGTATCTCGAGGACGTTATAAAAAGATTTTGTAAACCCTAATTTCTATATATATGTTTTATGAGTTCATTTTGTGTAGACTGTGGTAACTGGGACATAATAATCAGGCATGAACTGAAAGCTTGATCATTATATTAGAACAGTGAACATTAGATTATGAACATGAATCTTGATTAGGTACGGTATGACTCAGCAGTATGTTTCAATAACTAAGGATAAGAAATGAGTTGTGCTACTGAGCTTGTGTTTGAGACTCGATTGTTGTAATGATTGGTTCCCTTTTAGTTTGTGAATGTAGTCTGTTAGGCTTCATCGTCTTGTACTGTGTCAATCAAGCATGTTTGGGCAGTGTTACACAGTGAGTATGATGTCCACTGTACTTTGTTACCTGGGAAATCACTCTCTAAGCCATTATGACCCGGATAGTGGCATCTCAGTGCAAATATAAATGGTTGATCATTATTTTTTTTGACACTGATCAATTGGTTCTTTTCATGTGTTTGTAAGTGTGTTTCCTGAGATCTTCAGACAGTACATGTAAGGTGAAGTTTCTCTTCTTCTAGCCTTAAGTTGGGGGTTGGGTAGTAGTCTGAGGTTGTGCTTATATTGCAAAAACACACCTTATTTTATGTAATTAAGATTCAATGGTAAACTACTGAGGAGTGAGAAGAGCATATAGTTGTTTAATCCGGAAATAGAAATCGGTTAGTGGCCTGATAAAGATGATCTTCAGTAAATAATTTGTTAAAGAATTGTACTATCACAAGCTTCCATGTGTAAACCCAATACAGAACTTGTCAAGTGTACTCGAATCTGAGATGTTGCTTGTTGGTTATGAATTATAGCGGCATACTGTACTGTAGCAGACCTTTTTATATTCTGAGGACTTAAGTTAAGATTTGCTAACCATCAAGTTGTGGTAGACAGAGTAGAAGAGTAGATAAGTCAACTTGTTAGAAGGGCAATGAATTGGATTGATATAAGTATGTGTAGACATCAGTGAACTTATATTTAATATGCATTGTTTTATTATTACTCTGAGAATCAAAACTGTAATGGATTTCCAATTAATGCCATTGCTTTCATTTGTTAAGGCCATTGTGTGGACCTAGCTATATAATCAATTCTTGACACACAGAATATACCAAGGTTTTTGAACAGCACTGTGAGCATAAAACTGTATTGTTGAGTCATGAATTTAAAATCCATTTATACCCTGATTCTTGGCTGAGAGCTATATATGAGCACTTCAATATTGAATGACAATTATTAGAGGTAATGGTGATAGATTGATGGTGTTGATATGCATAGTGAAAATTACAAAGCAAATTCTGTCTCAAATATAAACCTTAATTGTATACCCTATTCTAAGGATGAAATGTTGTTCTCTCACAGTTGAAAATGTAAAAGAGCTATACCAAGGTCACTCCATATGAACCTATGGTACAACCTTGATTGTATACCCTATTCTAAGGATGAAAAGTTGTTCTCTCGCAGTTAAAAATGTAAATAATCTAGAGCAAGGTTACTCCATATGAACCTAAGGTACAACAAAAAATAAATAAGAATGTCACGTTCTTATGTGATTAATGTTAAGAGAGGTATATAGGTCAATTGATTAAAACCTACATCATATGATCTTATCCAATGAACAGTATATATATCTAGTATAACAATTAAACATAGTTTAAGTCTTATGTGCGGTAACAAGGTTGGACTATAGGTTTATTGTTCCTAGCAACTTGTTCAGGGGAAATGCTTCTCCAGTATGAAGCAGGTTTTATTCTGTATGTTCCATTACTTTATTGTGTAGCACGTCCAGATGTCCCATTGCCTACTACATGGCATCTGACTTGCTTCCCAATAGGGTAAGAGATGCAGATTCCATTTGTGAATGCTGATAGCATTGAGCATCAGTTTCACTTGCTTATATTCCTAATATAAAGTAGAAATTAAATGCATTTAGCCAATTCCTTAGTCTCAAAACTGACTGTCAAGATGCCAAATGGACATAACCTACCCAGAACCTGTTTCTATCATACTTAACTTTTTGGAAATCTGTACTAATGCAATTGCAGTAGCAGTCTGGCCACCACCACAATTGTGGTGGCATTCATATGCATTCACATGCAGTGAAGCATTATCTAATAATTTTAAGTCTGGTTCTTGCAACAATTGTGCATTTTGACAAGGCTATCATTTACGCCAGCTTCTTAAATAATCCATTCTGAACCTTATCATTCATCTTGGAGTTTCCAGCATATTTAGTAGCAAACTTAAGAAATTCTTTCTCTGATCCTAGAATTTTGACTACTTATCTCATAAACTTTCTGAAAAAATTTATTTCTTCCAACCTTCTGTAAACTTCTTCCATAAATTCTGCAACTTTTCTAGTGCCACTATAACCAATCATCCATAAATGTGTAACCTCATACTCCATTTCTGAATATCCCTTTTGGCATCTTGACAACTCCAAGACCTCTACTTCATTCATAGAGCACTTATCACACACTAGTAGAAAGCTTGTAGGAATCTCCTTAAGCATTTATTTAACATCACTATTTTGCACTTAGGTCAGCACACACCTAACATTTCCCATAGACTGCACATGGAAATTAAAATAAACCAAGAACAGGTCTTACTGAGGTGGGCTTCCAAGCAATCACACAAATTCTTCATGGCCACTATACAAGTTTCGGGCTCATTATCTCTTCAAAACTACATTGGATCCAAAATCTGGAAGCAAAACAGCAACCAACAGAAGAATGCCCACCAACAATATAAGTGTTGTTCAAGCTTGGCTTGGGCACCAGGAAAACAAAAACTATACAAATGTCAGTGTCTGAAATATCAAGATCACCATCAGTCTAGTATGATCATTACTGCAATTGTGCAGTTGCTACTGTGCTAGACATTCTCTATCGCAATACACATTTTTTTAATCCAGAGTCCAATTATCTTGAATCCAGAATCTTCAAACAGTTGTACCTAGTTGCTAGCACATTGGTACACACAACTGTTCTGTGTGGGCTGACAACGCTCTGTCATTCTTTGATCCAATCTAGAATTCAGAGTTTCCTCCTATACTTCTACTGTTCTACATATTCATTTTTCTGTCTTCAATCAGCATTCTTCCTCCTTAACTGACAAATCAAGGGCACTCTTTTGTCCCATTCATAGCTTAGCTTATCATTTGTTAAGAGCCTAGCTCTTTAGCATTAACAATTAGATTAACATTACTTTATTTACTATATGCACTTTATTTCTTAGAGAAAAGTAAAGTTTGTTATTAGTTGAATTAGTGCACATTTAAAGAGGATAGTTAAACACAAAGAAGTTTTACATTTACCCTACATATTTGGTGATCCCAACTCTTCCTCACACCATTTTCATAAAAACAAAAAGACATTGCACTATCCTTTAACAAATACACAAACACAGCATTCCTCCTTCAACCTTTTCAAAACAAAAACGCAAAAACTGATCTCCTTTCATATAAACACGTCTTTTGTTGTCTTTGTTTATCATGTACTTCTATCATTGATCTTGCCATTTTTCTCATTGTAGCTCTACCCCTCTCCACTGCAGCACCCATGTAGTCCCTGCCATGTCTCATTGCTAGAGGAAGCCCTAAAGAATCTTCATCAGTGTTATTAGATTTAACATGTTTAAGAATATTTATGTCTTAGGAAGGAGTAACTCAATTATGTTATATTTTATGCTTAGTTCAAAAGGGAAACATTGATGTAGATGAAATTATTTTGATGTTAACCTAGAATCTAGCTAATCCTAGAGTTTAAAATAGTCTTGAGTAGGTTATTTTACCCCTGGATAAATGTTAATAAATCTATAAACGATTTTATGTGAATATTATAAGTCATTTTATTACAAAATTGTCTTGATCTTGTCCATTAATCCATGTTGGTTTTATGTCTGTCTATTTGGAGGACCCTCTTGTTTTGTATATAGTTAATCTAATCTACATGATTGTATAATGTTATCATCTTTATTTATTTTTAAAGCTAGATGTTTATATCTAAGGTTAGAATTTTATGAGCTAATCTTGTGTGATCATTTATACTAGATAGATTTAGTTAAACCATATGATTTATAAGATATATCTTTTAATTAAAGTATATGTATATGTATACACACACACACACACAGGTTTTAATGATGTTTTGTTGCGGCCTTAAAGGTAAAATGATATGGGAAGTACAAATTTAGTTCTTGTTTTAAGCATTGACATAAGCATGCATTATTTCAACAATTAAATAATAATAATAAATAATAATGATTGTGCATCTTACAGGACTTCTTGTTCAATTAATTGTTAAGAGATCGACTTACCATTTGAATTAATCCCATTATCATGTGATTACTATGATTGGTTATTATTTTGCATCTCTATTGAGTTATCTTCATGATATTTGTGCAAGTTAACAAGAGCTAACAATTTGATAGTCATGAGTTCTAATTTTTGAATTGTTAATGATAGAGCTAGTAAACTCTTGTATAGAAATCATAGTCTCGTATTTAATTTGATTAGAAGCTAGAGTTCTACCTTAAAGATAGCTTTAATAATTTAGAACTCTTGTAGAATGCTTCCAACTAATGGGGAAAGTTTGTATCTAACTATCACGGGATAATTAATATAGTTGAATAATTAAGGTTACAATTTAATGATTTGTTGATCATGTAACTATCCTGATTAATTGAACTATTATAGTTAAGACTTGTTAGACTGATTAAATTTTATGAGTAAAGAAATCTTGAACTATCTGAATTAAGGACGTATTGATAAAAATAAATTTCTTAGGAGTTGGGTATTAAATATCCAATAGACTAAACCAACAACCATTAAATTAAGTTGTCAATTTGGGTACAGGATACGAAATCGGGTACGGCAATTTTTTTCCTTGGGTACAGGTACGGGAATTTATATATATATAGCCAGCGAACAAATGGGAACTTCTGCAAATGGGATCATTTCTGCAAACAGGATTTTTTGTGAAGATCATTTCCAAATCATTTCTTTGAAACTTGCCAAGTATCAAAGGAAGACTATGCTCCAAACAAACCAAAGTCATACCCAACAGGTGGACCAATACTGTACGTGAACTTGTACCATACCCAGCGGTTACAGTGGGCATATTTGTTGAATCTAGTATCATAGCCATTAAATAAAGAGAGATAAAATTAGGTTATAGGTAAACATGGAAATATTCACTTTCAAACTTAACATTCAAACACCTCTAGGGAGTGTGTTTGTATGGTACATCCTTAACTATATTTTTGCCCATGTTTCACCTGAGTGGGTGGTAGTCAATGAAGAAGTATATGTGTAACTAGACCCTAGAAAGGGTTGCACAGTGACTCACATAGTTGCATGAAACATAAATTAGAAAACAAAACTACATATACTCCTTGATCCCTTTTGGAAGCGGTGCATGTAGGCAGTCTAGTGAACAAAGGAGGTTCCCAATACACAACTGATCAAGTCTGAGGAAAGGAGTGTCCAGGAAGGGTTATGCTGACTTTATTAATAATTCAAGAGAACCCTTTGATTAAGGGAAGGGAAGAAATTCTAACATAAATATCAAGATAAAATATATTCTTTGTATACTCAGAAGGAACCTAGATGTATTCGCTTGACTCCAATAGGCTTTAGGCCAAATTTTGAGGTGGGACTCGAGCTATTATTTATATTTGTATATATACATATATATATACACACTCCTAAAGGCAATGACCTCAATACACTCTCAACAAGGGAGTGAATGCTTTAGAGAGTAAATCGGGATCTAGATGATCCCAATGAATCTAAGTCTCTGGCCAAAGCATTTTCTATCCTTTATGAATAGATGCCTACCCCGTTTGGGTAAGATGCCTATCCCAGTTGGATAGTTGAACTCATGTCCTGTATGGACAAATGCCTAACCCGTATGGTTGGATGCTTGTCTCAAATGGATGGATGCCTAACCTGTATGGATAGGAGTACATAAGTATACAAATGAATGAATTCCTAATTACTTGAAAATAATAAATTATATTAAAAAATAGTGATAATTTTAGATATAATGTTTTGGGTTATTACAACTATCCTTATTGCATTTATTTAAGTCCCAACTCTCCTTTACTCCTCCCCTATCGTAGGTCAATCAAGCATTTTGAAAACCTATGTGAAAGTGAAGCAAGATTTCTTTTAGGATGGCCTTAAGCAAGTAGAATGTCTAGGCAATTGTAGCTGAATGATAAGTGTCAAAGGAAACAAAGGGAAACTATCAAAGACCTAAGACTTCTACGACTAAATCCTATTCCAAATAAGGCTTATAGATTGATTCTTTCTATGGATTTCATTGTGGGGCCTCTAGTATTTGAGGGTAAACAAGTAATTTTTTTATTGTTGACAGCTTGACCAAATATGTCCATTTATATCTATTAGCTCGCCCTTACACTACTATTGTAGTTGGTCAACACTTCTTGGATTCAATTTCCAAACTCCATGGCATGCTTCAGGTCATGGTCAATGATTGTGATTTTGCTTTTACTAGCAATTCTTGGCACCAACTTGAACATGAGTTCGGCTTATCATCCTCAAACTAATGTTCGAATAAAGGTTGCCAACAAATGCCTTGAGACTTGTGTTATTTTGTCTGAGCAATAGGAAAATGGGCCCAATGGTTACCTTTGGCAAGCAGTGGTGTAACACAACTTATCCTAATACTTCAAACATGACCCCTTATGAAGCCCTCTATGGCACTTCCCCACCTTCCTTGCCTACTTATATTACAAGTTCTTCTAAGGTCACAACAATTGACAGTACTTTGGGCAAGAATGAGAAAATTTCTCCAACTCCTTAAGGCCAATCTAGGCCTGGCACAAAATTGCATGAAACGGAAAGTGGATTAACCAATAGAGTGTACTTTTGACATTGGTGAGTGGTTTCTTTCACATCTCCATCCCTACAAGCAAATGTATTTGTAAGACAAGAAGATCCCAAATTTTATTGACCTTACCAGGCGCTCCAATGCAATAGGGAGGTGGCTTACAAGCCAAAATGCCCCTAATGCATTGGACCTTACCAAGTGCTCCAATGCATTAGGGAGGTGGCATACAAGCCAGAATGCCCCTAACCTCTTCTAAGCTCCAGCTAGTTTTTCATGTCTCTTACCTCAAGAAGATGGTTGGGAGTCTTGGAACTGCTGCTCAAATTTCAGTTGGACTACCAGCCTTGGATGAGGAGGGCTCCATATTTTTAGAACCTAAGGCTATATTGGACAAGCACACCAAGCACCTTTACACCCATTTAATTGAAGAGATTCTAATTCAATAGAAATGGCTACAACCTTAAGATGCTAGATGGCAATTCTCTAGTATTCTCTCCATGTTTCTTTATCTCAAGCTTTGAGAGCAATACTTTTCGAAAGGATGGGTAATGTTGTGAGTCCCATTTGGCTATAGTAGCTGGTATTGGTCGGGTGCATATACTTTGTAAGTTGGCCATAGGTAATATTAAATAAATGCGTAGATGCCCATCCTTTGTAAGTCATTTTACTAGTTAGATAGAATAAAGTATTTTGCCCATATGCATGGGATAGTAGTATTTTTCTTCAAGAAGAATCTATATAGTGTAATGACTTCCCAAGTGGAAGGCATTTTGGATGCTCTTACTAGAGTGTATACTCTATTTGGAGGTTGCCCCTCGAAGTGGCATTGTGAAGATAATAAATGCATTATGTTTCTCTAGCTTTTGCTTATCTCGATGTGAATCGTTTTTATTCATCTTGCAGATTCATTATATTTATTCAGTATATAATTAAAGAGGATAGATAAACATGGAGGTTTAAATTTTACCCTACACATTCATTTTAGCATCCCAGTACTATACTACATAAAAGAAAGAAAAGGTTCCTTAATATGCCAGGAGGAATGTATATAAGGTACACATGTTATTACCAAGCCAAATTTAGATTTATAGTAATCGAATGCATTTAAGTGTTGACTATATTTGAAGGTAAGAGTATTAAGTGGTTGATCAGTATATATAATACACACATGGAAATTTGTATGATTAGGAATTAAACCTGTGGTTACTCTAAGGTTGGGTTGATTGAAACACATGATTGTTGCAATTTTTGTCATTGATGTCAAGGTTAATTGTGAGGTTTATTTGAGCTGCCTGCTTGCCAGCTTGTCATTGATGTCAAGGTTTATTTGAGCTGCTTGCTTGCTAGCTTGACCAGCTTGAGCTATCAGCTGGTTGTGTGTCTACTTGGCATTCGTCAGCTGCTTCATCAGCCTTTTACGCCATTTCATCAGTCCTATGTATCTTGTGGGGCCCGTTTCTTTTATCAGCCTTTGAATTCTTTTAAGGAGGATAGATGAATTATTTATTGAGGCAGAGTCGTGAAATTCATAAAGGCATGTCATTTCTTTCAATGATATTTTTTAATCACTAGCCAAACCGACTATCTAGACGGATACGCTTCAGATGGAGAATGCATGGTGTTTGTGTGGTCAGCCCCTTAATGGCCACGATTTGAAGATGATCTTAGTTCTTTTCAGCAAATGCTTTTGGAGTGTTAATAATTATTTTTTAATGGAGGCAGGCAATCCAATTAGAAATCGTGGTGTTTCTGTTGTCCGTTTTTTTTTGCCACGAATTATTTCTTGGAGTCGGTGCAAATAATTTGTGGAGGCAGCCGTGGATTTATTCAGCTGATGGAGCATGCTGTGCTGGCCCACGACTATTGGGTTTCTCTGTGGCATCAGATTTTTTTTATGGAGGTATAATTGAATACGATTTCAATGTGTGCCTTCGGTGCAAGTCAGATTAGTGTGGTGGCTAATACATATATGTATTATGTATGGTTGAGAATTTTTTTTGGTGACCCGGTATTTCCTATTTATCGGTTGTGTCTTATGGTGGAGCAAAACAATTGGGAGGTCGTGCAGAGTTATATTAAAGTCGTTTTGACAAAGGCATTAGAAGTTTTTTAGGAGCTTTATTCCACAATAGTAAATGTTTTGAACCAAAAAAAAATACCAGTTCGTGGAAATAAGTCAGCATTTTTTTTATTTATTCATCTCTGAGAAGAATAGCAAAAAAGTTAGTGTGGATTCTGTTTCACAAAATATATGTAGTCTTCTCAGCAGCGTGAAGTATTTTGGAGAGTGGTGTGAAGTAATGAACATTTTTTGATCGAAAGAGTAATGTTTGTGTGTGTTACGGAGAGTGGAGTTAAAAATTTTAAGATTTTTGCTGCATTTTTTATAGGATTGAGTGTCGTATGTGAAGGATAAAGGGAGTACAATGAAAGTAGTAAAGCTAAGCAGTATTTTCTGAGAAGTCATCTCTGTTCGGTTATCAGGAGTTTATGTTTTGAAGAAGAAAATATGCAGTCCATACTTACAAGGTGCTGATTGTCAAAATTTATACTTTATCTATACAGCGCTGTGGTTGACAAAAAGTGAGAACAATTGGTTCAGTGTGTCTTTTTGAAGAACATAGTTGTATGAAATCTATTTGGAAGGGAGTTGGAGCTCTCTCATGTTTTGAGAGTTGGAATATTGATCATTCTCAGTTGGTGCTGAGTGGAGGGTTGGTGCTCTCCTAATAGTTTGTTTTGTAATCTAGGTTGGTGCCTATTTTGAGTAATTGAAGAAAATTTTGTGTCATGGTTTTTTACCCGAAAGGGTTTTCCACAAGAAATCTTGTGCTTGTGTCTTTTTGATCTTTTGTGTATCATTTGGCTTTGTTTCAAAAATTGTTTAAAATCTCCAATACTGATTCACACATAGACATCTAATGGTGAAAACTCAAGGTTTTCATCTTCAAAAACCGGAAAGCATGCTTTCAGGCAACCTTTCAATACTAGACAAGCACACTTAACCAGGTTTACCCATTTATTTTGTCATGGTTACTGTTTTGCTTGTAACTATTTTGGACACAAGGCAACAAATTGTAGGATGTCTTTTAGAAATAATTTAAATTTTGCAAACAAGAACTCTTTTGCTCCTCTGAGAGATTATACTTATGCTTGCTATAAATGTAAGAACATTGGGCACTATGCAAGATTTTGTAAGAATGACAAGGCAGATTTTCCGAAGAAGGATGTTAAGAACAATGTAAGGAAACCAAAGTTTGGAGGAGGAAAGAGAAAGAGGCTGAAACTAAGTCTCTGATTGTGCAAACAGCTCTTCTTGCACATAATGAGAGAGATATATGGTATGTAGATGGTGGCTACTCCAGACACATGACCAGAGATGAGAGTAAGTTCTTAACTCTCAAGAAATCCAATGGTGGTAAGGTTAGATTTGGTGGAAACTCATCTGCTAGAGTTGTTGGTAAAGGTACAATCATGTTGAGTGATGGTAAGACTAAAGTTGAGAATGTGCTATTTGTTGAAGGCTTGAAACATAATCTACTTAATGTCAGTCAATTGTGTGGTCAAGGTCATAGTCTAACTTTCAGTACTGACTGAGCTGTAAGATTAGTAAAGATAGTACTCATATTGTTGAAGCAACTAGGGCAGCGAATAACTTGTATATTCTTGATGATGCTAAAAGTGAAGCTTGTTGTTTGAGTGTACTTGATGAATCTTGGTTGTGGCACAAGAGACTTGGTCATATAAACTTTGACAGTCTTGTTCAAATCAGCATGAAGGAAGTGGTGAGAGACATACCAAAACTCACTAAACCATCTGACACAGTGTTTAAAGATTGTCAACTGGGCAAACAAACTCGGAGGAGTTTTAACGCAAAAGAATACTCAAGCACAATGCCTCTAGAGCTGGTTCATACGGATTTGTGTGGACCAACAAGAACCGCAAGCGTGCAAGGTGAGAGATACTTTATGTAATTAATTGATGACTACTCACATATGACTTGGGTGGCCTTTTTGAAGGAAAAATCAGAAGCCTTGGAGAAGTTCAGAGCTTTCAAAGCTTTGGTTGAAGATGAAAAGGGATTGAAAATCAAATGCCTGCGATCAAATAATTGAGGTGAGTTTACATCTAATGAGTTCGTGAGTTTTTCTGAGAAGTATGGCATTAAGAGACAATTTTCAGCTGCTAGGACACCTCAAAAAAGTGGGGTGGTTGAGAGAAAGAACAGATCAGTCCAAGAGATGGCTAGAAGCATGACGAATGAATCTAAGGTAAGTGATTGTTTTTGGAAAGTTGTTCATACAGCTGTTTATATTCAGAACAAAAGTTTGGTAAGGGCAAAGCATGACAAGTCACCATATGAATTATGGAATGGTAGGGCAGCAACTGTTAAGTATTTTAAAATCTTTGGCATCCCTTGTTTTATTTAAAGAGATGAGGATAGTTTAGGCAAATTTGATCCTAGAGCAAATGAGGGTATTTTTCTAAGATATTCTTCAAAAAGTAAAGCCTATAAATGTTTCAATAAGAGATTGCATAAGATAGTCGAAAGAACTAATGTGAAAATTCATGAGATTGTTGATTCTTCTAAGAGATTGCAAAGTTGTGATGATAGCTTGCAAGGTGATGAAGCTGAAAATGTTGGCCAGCCAATTCCTACCAATCCACAAGTTGGGACAGCAAGCAACAATGTTGGAAATACACCTAATAACAATCAAAATGAAGGTGCTGCTTCATATTTTGAGGGTGGAACAGCAAACGATCAGTCTAGTACAGCAGATGCATCAGCTAGTCCTACAACTTCACATGACAGAAACACAACTACAATCAAAACTTCTCTCAAGTCCACATTAAGATTTGTTGAGAAGAACCATCCTATTAATCAGATTACACAAGAGAACAGACCTAGAGCATCAAGGAGAAAGGTAAATTCTATGAGGATGATGATATTTCATTGTTGTCCATGATTGAACCAAAAACTTTTGAAGAGGCAACAGAGGATAAATCTTGGGTTGCAGCTATGAAAGAAGAGTTAGATCAAATCAATAAGAGTGAAACTTGGGAACTTGTCCCAAGGCCTAAGGACAAGAACGTGATTGGCACAAAGAGGGTCTTTGAGAACAAATTGAATGAGGATGGCCATGTGGTGAGAAACAAGGCAAGGTTAGTGTGTAAGGGTTATGCTCAGGTTGAAGGTATAGATTTCGATGAAACCTTAGCACCAATTGCTAGATTAGAGGCTATTAGAATATTCTTAGCTTTTGCCTCTTTTAAAGGTTTTAAAGTTTTTCAAATGGATGTTAAATTTGCCTTCTTGAATGGTGATTTAAATGAAAAGATTTATGTAGAACAGCTTGATGATTTTATTTTGTCAGAAAATCAGGATTATGTGTGCAAGCTAAAAAAGGCACTTTGTGGCCTCAAACAAGCGCCTCATGCTTAGTATGATAGATTGAATAGTTATTTGCTTCAGCAGGTGTTCAGAAGAGGCATTGGGGACAGCAATTTGTATATCAAAGAGGAAGGTAAACATATGCTGATTGTGGTTGTATATTTTAATGATTTAATCTTTGGGAGTGATTGTGTGCAAATGTGTGAAGTTTTTGCTAACAATATGAAGAAAGAATTTGAAATGTCAATGTTGGGAGAGTTGTCATTCTTCCTTGGACTACAAATTCATCAATCAAAGGAAGGTATCTTTATTTCTCAAACCAAATATATTATAGAGAAATGTTGAAGAAATTCAAAATGGAAGATTGTACTCCTATTAGCACACCTATGGTGACTGGTTGTAAACTCAGTAAGGATGATGAATCACCCGATGCTAATCAAACTCTCTACAAGTCTATGATAGGTAGCTTGTTATATATTACAGTAACTAGACCTGACATAATGCAGGTTGTAGGTTATGTTGAGAGGTTTCAGATTGCCCCTATGGAGACACATGTTCATGCAGTCAAAAGAATATTCAAGTACCTCAAAGGTACAATGAAATATGGCCTTTGGTATCCAAGTGGAAATGATTTCTTACTTACAGCATACACAGATGCAGATTAATAGAATATTAAAATATGTTAATTTTAGTATTAATGCTCATTCAGTGTATATTCTATTTTAGACAGATCGTCTTCGATCTTCTCAGCAGTTTCTTATTAGAAACTTGCTATTCTTGTAAATAGCTTTGTATTATTTATGAGCGTCTTGCTCATTCTGATTAATCAATCAATTCTTTGAAATCCATTGCGTGTCTCGCATTGTTTTATGGTATCAGAGCCATAGGAGAAATTTTTTCGAAAATTTTTTAATCCTAATTTCCAATTAGTGGAAATTTTCGAAATTATTTTCTGGAAAAATTTATCAAAGTTTTTTTTGGCTTCTGGGGTGGAATCGTCGGTTTTCGACCTGCAGGTTCGTCGTTTTTTCGGCAACCTCTGTTTGCAGGGTCGTCGCGACCTGTGTTCGTGCAGGGTCGTCGTTTTTTTTCGGCGTCGCGTTTTATCCCGTGACCTGTGTTCTGGACCTGCGGGGTTGTATCGTCGCGTTTTACCGTCTGTAACTTCCGTGTCGCGACCTCTGCCTACAACGTCTCGCGCGACCTGCAACTCTCTATTCCCGGCGTCGTTCACCTGCGACCTGTTCCCGGCGTCGTTCACCTGCGACCTGCAACTCTTTGCAAACAATGGCGCCCACGACCTCGGCAGCAGACTTCGGCTCTGTGCACGTCTGCAGGCTTCGGCGTCATCACCTCCAACGTCGCCACCTGCAACTTGTCACTCTCTGCAAACAATGGCGCCCACGACCTCTGCAATCTTCGATTGAGGTGTTTACCTCCAGTTTTTATCGAAATTCAATTTTTCTTGCAGATTCGTGGTGGTTTTTTCGAACCCTAATCTGGGTGGTTGTCCATTTTTTTTGGATGCCTCGATTTTCATGCCCCGATTTTCGAGCCCGCGGATCCAGATTCTGACAGGAGAATCCTTCTGGGTTTTTTGCATGCATTTCTGGGCTGTCTTTGGATTTTTCTGGGTCAACCAGGAATTTTTTTTGGGGAAATGTGCAAATGGCTTCTCTCACCAATCTGATGTTAGAAGGCAGTCAACGCTTTAATGGTCACAACTACAACATTTGGAAACAACGTATGTTGACCATTTTTTAATATAGGCGTCTTGACCAGCTTGTTTTGGGCAAAGAGCTCAGTCCTGGTACACCTGGTGCAGACCAAGATAAGTTTGATGAACGCAATCGGGAGGCAGTCATGCTTCTCAAACTCTCAGTAACTGATGATCAGTTACCGCAGATTCCTTCCGGCAAGACAGCTTCTGACATCTGGAAGCATCTGAAGGAATTGCATGAGACATCCGACAAGAGCCGAGCATTCTTTCTGAAGAATCAGTTGTTCTCCATTTTGATGGACGAACGTATGTCCTTACAAGAGCACCTCACGAGGATTAAGGACATTCGAGATCAACTCGAAGCTATTGGTCGGACTCTGGAGGAAGAAGACATGGTTGTAATCACTTTAAAAAGTCTTCCGAAATCGTATGAACACTTCATTGAAACCCTCAATATTACTTCCACTAATGTTGATCTGAAGTTTTCAGAATTGTGCACCAAACTTCTACAGCAGGATCGCTGGAAACAGCAATTTGGTAGTGGTACTACATCAGCCTCCTCGGAAAATGCCTTCACAGCTCAATCCTTTCAGAAGGATAAAGGCAAATTTCAGTCCTCTCAGTCTTCTCAGCAGAAAGGCTCTTCTCAGACACAGGATGGAGCTAAGAAGAAGAATGTGCAGTGCAATTACTGTCACAAGTACGGCCATATGAAGAAAGATTGCCGTCAGAGGCTCGCTTCTGAACAAAAGAAGCAGGGAGGGTCACACCAGAAGGTGAATGTTGCGGGACATTCCGAGCAAAAAGAGTCTGCCTTTTATGCCTTTATGGCTAAGAGGTCTTCAGATCATGCCAGGTCTTCTGCTTGGTACATCGACTCTGGTGCATCACGTCACTTTTCTCATCGACGTGACTGGTTTACAGACTTCTCACCTTTCAGTGATTCCGTTGTATTTGGCGGAGGTGAGGAGTATACAGTTGTTGGCAGAGGCACTGTTCAGATACAGTCTGGTGGCAGGACTCTCCTTTTTCTGAATGTGTATTATGTTCCTGGAATGGAACTTAATCTGCTCTCTGTCAGCCAGATTATGAGGAATTCTCCTCAACTAGATGTGGTGTTCAGTGCTCACAAGTGCTCCATCATTGATCGGGAGACTCGTCTTACTGTTGCTGTTGGTCTAGAGGATCATGGCCCACATAGGCTTCTTAACACTGGTGATTCTCCTGAAGTGGCTTTGGCAGCTCGTGTTTCTCCTCTTAGCACTTTGTGGCATCAGAGATATGGACATCTCAACATTCAGTATCTCTCTCAGCTATCTCGGGAGGGACTTGTTTCAGGGTTACCTGATATTCAGACTCAGCATCTTGGAGTATGTGGCGCCTGTCAAGCTGGCAAACAGCATCGGACTTCATTCCCACATGGAAAGTCTTGGCGCGCATCTAAGGTACTTCAATTACTTCATGCTGATATTTGTGGTCCTATGAATACATCTTCTGTTACTGGTTGCAAATATTTTTTGCTTATTGTAGATGATTTTAGTAGAAAGATGTGGGTGTACTTTCTTAAACATAAATCAGATGTATTTAGTATCTTCCAGAAGTTTAAGTCCTTTGTTGAAAAAGAGTCTGGACATAGTATCATTACTCTTAGGACAGATAATGGGGGGGAATTTTGTTCTTCTGTATTCTCCAACTTCTATGATACCCATGGCATCAAACGTCAGTTGACTACACCCTACACTCCTCAGCAAAACAGTGTTGTCGAGCGTCGCAATCGTACGGTTGTTGAGATGGCTCGCTCTATGTTACAACACAGGAGTGTTCCGAATAAGTATTGGGCTGAAGCAGTCTTTACTGCTGTCTACCTTCTTAACCGCTCTCCTACTCAGGCTGTTAAGGGGAAGACTCCAGAAGAGGTTTGGTCTGGTCGGAAGCCTCAGATCAGCCACCTGAAGGTTTTTGGCTCTGTTGCCTATGTTTGGATTCCAGATGCTAAGCGCTCCAAGTTGGATTCCAAAAGTCAGAAACTCATGATGACAGGATACAGTGATCACCATAAGGCCTACAGACTGATAGATATAGACACTGAACGTCTTATCTTCAGTTGTGATATTGTATTTGATGAAGACAGAGGATTCTTTCAGTCCTCTTCTTCTGAGCAGAGTTCTGAGGATCAGCCTCACAGTGTTCTTATTCCATTAGGTTCGCCTGATGGGAGGGATGATGCAGAATCTATTTTCGATGATGCACTACCTGAGTTCCCTCCGGAGAATAATCCTCCTCCTGCTGCTCCTGTTCCTGATTCTGAGCCTCTTCCAGCTCCTCCAGATGTTCGCACTTCTACTCTCCGGCCTAAATGGTGGGCCAAGACCATTGGTGATCTCAGGGATACTGAGCTCATTGAGGGTAGAACCTCTCGTAATAAGAGCAAACAGCAGCATACAGGCAATTTTGCTCTCATGGCTAACATACACAGTGTTTTTGAGCCTCAGACATATTCAGAGGCTAAAGGTATACCTGAGTGGGAACAAGCTATGGAAGTTGAGTTCTAGAGTCTTCAGAAGAATCACACTTGGGCCCTTTCTGATCTTCCTTCAAGGAAGAAGCCCATTAGCTGCAAATGGGTGTACAAAGTAAAATACAAAGCTGATGGAACCTTAGACAAGTATAAGGCTCGTCTTGTTGCTCATGGGTTCTCACAGAAAGAAGGCATTGACTACGAGGAGACTTTTGCTCCTACAACCAAAATGAGTACCATACGGCTCGTTCTTGCCTTGGCAGCCCAGTTCAGTTGGAAAGTCCATCAGATGGACATCAAGAGTGCTTTTTTGAATGGTGACTTACAGGAAGAAGTCTACATGACGCAACCTCCAGGATTCAAGGTTGCTGGTCAAGAACAGAAGGTCTGTAGATTAGTCAAAGCACTCTATGGTCTGAAACAAGCTCCTCGGGCTTGGTACATGAAAATTGATAAGTACCTGACAAATCATGGCTTTCAGCGGAGTCCATCTGATGCAAACCTGTATATCAAGCATACTAGTAATGATATTCTGTTTGTGGTTGTCTATGTGGATGACTTAATCATTACTGGCAGTTCAACACATTTGATCACTGGGATCAAACAGGATTTGTGCCGCACCTTTGATATGACAGATTTGGGACTTCTACATTACTGCTTAGGAGTTGAAGTCTGGCAGACTGAGACCAGTATCTTTCTCTCTCAGTCCAAGTATGCCAGAAGTCTTGTGGACAGGTTCAGAATGCAGGATTGCAAACCTGCCTCTACTCCTATGGAACCCGGGCTCAAACTTTCAGCTCAGTCATCCTCACCAGTTGTGGATGAATCTCTGTTCAGGCAACTAGTGGGCAGCCTCATCTATCTTACTGCCACTAGACCTGACATCAGTTTTGCAGTGAGCTACATTTCACGCTTCATGACAGCTCCCAAGGCTGATCATTGGTTAGCAGCGAAGCGTGTGCTGCGTTATGTGAGTGGCACTCCTGATTATGGACTTCTGTACACTCGGAGTTCTGATCCTATACTTAGTGGTTACACAGATTTTGACTGGGCAGGTTCGGTTGATGACCGTAAGTCTACAGCAAGGTATGTGTTTAGTTTGGGATCTGGTGCTGTCACATGGACTAGTAAGAAGCAGCAGGCTGTGGCTCTCTCCTCGACAGAAGCAGAGTATCGGGGAGCAGTTAAGGCATCTTGTGAGGCGGTTTGGCTTCGACGAATGCTTGCGGATATGCATGTCTCCCACGCAGGTCCTACTCCCTTGTTCTGTGATAATCAAGGAGTGCTCAAACTCGCCAAGAATCCAGTCTTCCATGAAAGAACCAAGCATGTGGAAACGCATTGTCACTATATTCGACAGCTGGTTGAAGATGGATCCATCCAGTTGCTGTATGTTCCTACCTCGGAGCAGCCAGCAGACATCTTCACCAAGCCCCTTGGTCCTGATAAATTTGTAAAATTCAGGGGGTCTATAGGTGTAGTTAATAGATTGAGCATTAAGGGAGGGTAATAGAATATTAAAATATGTTAATTTTAGTATTAATGCTCATTCAGTGTATATTCTATTTTAGACAGATCGTCTTCGATCTTCTCAGCAGTTTCTTATTAGAAACTTGCTATTCTTGTAAATAGCTTTGTATTATTTATGAGTGTCTTGCTCATTCTGATTAATCAATCAATTCTTTGAAATCCATTGCGTGTCTCGCATTGTTTTACAGATTGGGGTGGCTCAGTTGATGACCGAAAGAGCACAAGTGGAGGTACTTTCTTCCTTGGAAAGTGTTTGGTTTCATGGCACAGTAAAAAGCAAGCTTTTGTTTCTCTCTCAATTGTTGAAGTGGAATACATAGCAGCAGTGTCCTGCTGCACACAAGTTCTTTGGATGAAGCAGACCTTGAAAGACTTCAAGGTAGATTTCAGTTATCCTATTTCTATATTATGTGATAATATGAGTGCTATTAACATATCTAAAAATCCTGTTTTACACTCTAGAACTAAGCACATTCCAAGCAAGTATCATTTCTTGCGTGAATAAGTCTGTGATCAGTAGGTAAATCTTGAATATGTTTCTACTAAGGATCAGCTAGCAGATGTTTTTACCAAGCCCTTGCCCAAAGATACTTTTGAAAGGTTAAGACAGCAGTTAAAAGTGATTTCACTCCATTATTGAAGAGATTTATTTCTTAGGGGGGTTATCTATTGTATCATTTTATGCCCATGTTCAGTTTTTGCAGGTTTGTTTTATGGATTTCTATCAGTTTCTAGTTGATTGCAGCTTTGTATCAGTCATTGATATCAAAGGGGGAGCAGGCTCTCAAGGTGAGTAAGTTGCAGATTGGAGATGGAGTTGCCATCAATGATAAAGGGGGAGTTTGTTGGATTTTTTGTCATTGATGTCAAGGTTAATTGTGAGGTTTATTTGAGCTGCTTCCTTGCCATCTTGTCATTGATGTCAAGGTTAATTCTGAGGTTTATTTGAGCTGCTTGCTTGCTAGCTTGACCAGCTTGACCAGCTTGAGCTGCCTAGGTGTCTGCATCAGCTGGTAGTGTGTCTACTTGGCATTCGTCAGCTGCTTCATCAGCCTTTTACGCCATTTCATCAATCCTATGTATCTTGTGGGCCCCGTTGCTCTTATCAGCCTTTGAATTCTTTTGAGGATAGATGAATTATTAATTGAGGCAAAGTCATGAAATTCATAAAGGCATGTCATTTCTTTCAATGATATTTTTTAATCACTAACCAAACCGACTATCTAAACGATTATGCTTCAAATGGAGAATGCATGGTCTTTGTGTGGTCAGCTCCTTAATGGCCACGATTTGAAGATGCTCTTAATTCTTTTTTGCGAATGCTTTTGGAGTGGTAATAATTATTTTTTAATGGAGGCAGGCATCCAATTAGAAATTATGGTGTTTTTGTTGTCCGTTTTTTTTTGGCCAAGACTTATTTCTTGGAGTCGTGGAAATAATTTGTGGAGGCAAGCATGGATTTATTCAGCTGATGGAGCATGATGTGCTGGCCCACGACTATTGGGTTTCTCAGTGGGACATCAGATTTTTTTTATGAAGGAGCTATAATCGAATACGATTTCAATGTGTGCCTTTGTTGTAAGTAAGATTAGTGCGGCAGCTAATACATATTTGTCGAATATATGTATTATGTATGGTTGAGCGTTCTTTTTGGTGACCCGATATTTCTTATTTATCAGTTTTGTCTTACAGTGGAGAAATACAATTGGGAGGTCATGCGGAGTTATATTAAAGTCATTTTGATAGAGGTGTTAAAAGGTTTTGAGGAGCTTTATTCCACGATAGTAAATGTTTTGAACCAAAAAAAAATACCAGTTCATGGAAATAAGTTAGCATTTTTTTTAATTATTCATCTCTGAGGAGAATCGCAAAAAAGTTAGTGTGGATTCCGTTTCAGAAAACATATGTAGTCTTCTCAGCAGCGTGAAGTAATGAACATTTTTTGATCAAAGGACTAATGTTTGTGTTATGGAGAGGAGTTAAAAAAATTCAAATTTTTTCTGCATTTTTTATTGAATTGAGTGTCGTATGTGAAGGATAAAGGGAGTGCAATGAAAGTAGTAAGACTAAGCAGTATTTTCTGAGAAGTCGTCTCTATTCGGTTATCAGGAGTTTATGTTTCGAAGAAGAAAATATGCAGTCCATACCAAAGTTCCCAAACTCGGACTCGGCTCGGACTCGGCAAGGCCGACTCGACTCGTGACTCGGCTATGACTCAGCAACGACTCGACAATGACTCGGTAAAATTAAAAAACCCTTGAAATTTAAAGATTTTTAACGATTTAAAACTTGTTTCATGCAACCATTATTGAATAAAGCTTAAAGACACTATAACATCATCAAATAGAAGCTCTAGCTCATCCTTAGCCTCAGCCTCAGAGTAGTTTGTCTGCCTCCTACAAAGGTGTCTAAGGTAGGTCCTGGATGACTGAGTAGCCATACTCTCTGCCTGTGAGGCGCCACAATGATCAACATCAGTTGTACCTGTGTCGGATCGTTCTCTATCCTCCTCCTCTGCCATAGCCACAGCCTTAGCCTCTCTGTCTGCCATGTCTGACATGCAGCGATGCGAGTCCTGGAGCTCGGACTTAGCGAGTTTTACCATAACTCGCCTGACTCGCCCGAGTCAGGCTAGTTATGAGAAAAACTCGCCGAGTCCGAGTCACAAGTTGTCATAACTCGCCAAGCTTGGCTCGACTCGCCAACTCGGCAAACTCGCGGCGAGTTTGGGAACTCTAGTCCATACTAACAAGGTGTTGATTGTCAAAATTTATACTTTCTCTATGCAGCATTGTGGTTGACAAAAAGTGAAAACAATTGCTTTAGTGTGTCTTTTTGAAGACCAGAGTTGTGTGAAATCTATTTGGAAGGGAGTTGGAGCTCTCTTATGTTTTGAGAGTTGGAATACTGATCATTCGCAGTTGGTGCTAAGTGGAGGGTTGGTGCTCTCCTAATAGTTTGTTTTGTAATCTAGGTTGGTGCCCATTTTGAGTAAGCGAAGAAACTTTTGTGTCGTGGTTTTTTACCCAAAAGGGTTTTCCATGAGAATCTTGTGCTTGTGTCTTTCTAATCCTTTGTGTATCATTTGGCTTTGTTTCAAAAATTGTTTTAAATCTCCAATACTAATCAAATACCGATTAGTACCAAATTGAACTATGAGTTGAAGTGTTGAAAACCGTCAAATTGAACTGGGTTGGAGTTTTGCACTAAACTGCTAAAAATAGAACTGCTTGAAATGACACTTACTAAAAATAGTGAGTCCTGAAAACAACTCCAAAAAGACTGTTCTTCGAACACTGTAGCTCAACACAGGAAACCCAGAAAAACCCAATAATCATGATAACTGACATCAACTTACTAAAAATAGTAAGTTTTGCAAACTCCCCTAAACTGATTGCATGGCATACCACTACAAAGCTTACAGAAAACCCAAAAGGAAACCTCGATTCATTCTGCCAAACTCCAACCAAAATATCCCTAAAAACTGCAAGGAATCCTCCTAGAAAATAGGAAACCCTAATTTATGCTTCTAGTTAGCCTAAGGGTCTCCTGAATAGGCTAATGACTCATTGAACTACTCCTCACTGAGAAGGAGACATTACATGTAAATAGAACAATAGTTATAAAGCTAAGACTGATTTTGGGGAAAATTGTAAGTAGTGATCCCTTGAACTGACACAAGCAAAAAACTAATCTGATTTTGAGTGGTATTCCACTTATGAAGCAATTCATCTTATTTGAACAAACACCCAATATAGAAAACTTCAAGTTCCATCATAAATTGCAAATTTTAATGCATCCAAAGACTATAGCACTAGCATGTGCATTTCTTTTAAGAAACTTTTAAAAGAAATAAAGATCATGTTGGCATCAACATTTCTTACCCAGCTTCATTAAGTTTAACTTCACACTGTATTCAAAGACTGAACATAAGTTTATATATTTCTCATGCAAATAAAAATATAAAAAAGACAATGAGTGTTGCATACCAAACGTGAAGCTGTTCCATAAGAAGGTTGTCCTGAGCTGAACAACGATGGATAATGCATAGTACCAAACTGAGATGAAACTGAAGTTTCAAATGATGCAGTTGATTCAGGGGAGGATGTCCCAGATGATCGTGCATCATCTTCCTACAGAAGGAAAAGAGGCAATTAAAAATAATGAAAGAAAATGTGAATATGTCCACATGTAACAAATTCTCTGTTAAAGATTGTTAAGCATGACAAAATATAAGCAAGATTATGTGAATTATCATACCTCCCCATCTGATGCTTCTAGAAGTGTTTTTGCCCACATATCATCATAACTGACAGATGCCCGAGAGGTTAAGTTTTCTTCTTCCACTTCAGGAGCATCAGTACCTGCTCCCGCAAGATATTCATTTACCTACAGAATGTTTGCATGTGAGTTAAAGAGAAATAGATCAAGAAAAGTAGATTTGTATGATTTTAAATTTGCAGTTGGTAACATATAGCCTATAGGCATTTGCTACTGTCAGTGCCAAAATGCTAGCATTTAAAGAGTTTAACAAAGGGTTAAAATGTTATCAATGGAAGACCCCAAATCCTATTGATTCATTGACAAGTTGTAAACCAGCTTGCAACAATTAAAAATGATATTTGTATCATATTATTTATGATGCTTTCACTCTGGTCTATAGAAGTTGGTTGAATTCCATTATGCTTCAGAGAGAACACCATAATGGAACGGACATTATTCACTCTGTGCACATCTAATATTCATATGACATGTTAACAGGAATGAAATGATAACTAACAAGAATTTGAAAAATAAAAGGGGTGTATCACTCAGACATTTTCATATGTTCACCATGATTTGCATTTGACAATAAGATTTAAATTTTAAATATTTAGCCTTCAGAAAATCATTCTCATATTCAAGTCTTAAATCTCTCAAATAACAACTTAAGCCAAGGCTCAGACAGAATAACAAAACATATCAAGCGGAAAAGAGTAAATAGCTATGTAGTTCTTTACCAAGTTAACACCTGGGGCATCATCACCCAATAAACCATCACTGAGATGTGCTGCCCATGCATTTGCAGTTTCCATACTGACAGCTGTATATTGAGATTGCCCCACTTTTCTGTCAAGAATGAGATCAGAAATCCCTTGCGCAACGGCTGGATCATTAAAGCCAGTTGCAGCATCTATATGGTGACGATTTCGATAAATATCAATCAGCTTACCACTGCCAAATCATTCGACCAAGTCATAAGAAAAAATCATATCCTACTTAGATGAAGTCAACCATAACTTAATCTTCCTTTTTACACTGACAAAGAAAAAAAAAATTCATTTAATCAATCAAGATCCAGATCTTAGAAATAAAAAATAAATTAGACACTATGTTGAAAATCCAGAGAGAATGACTAACATGTCAAAAATTGCAGATGTCTGCAAATAATGCACCAATCATCCGAGACAAGTACCATTATTAGAAAGGTACCCGGAATTATTTCAGTTATAATTTATTGGCTCTCATTGAACAGATAGATCTATCAATTTAATTTTAAGTTTTACATCTTGCAGTAAAAAACTCATGTAGTTTACTAGTTGCTTTTGCAAATCGTAGAATCATTGTAGTTAAATTGAAATCATCATCTCATAAAATTGAAACTTCACAATAAATGATTCCTGAATTCTATAACATGGTAATAAGAGACCTGATGAAGCCCGCATATAGCCAAAAAATGGTGTTTAAAACAATACACAATATCAAGGACCATAATCACCATGCAAGCTACCAACCACAAAAACAGAATGAATGTCACTATGAGTATGAGGAAGCTTCCACCATTCAAAATTCCAGGAAGAAGCCAATGGAGAGGATTCCCTCCTACCTCTTTTGAAAAAATGACTCTACCTGGCTAAATTGAATAAAGGAAAGGCCTTAAACTGATGAGTAAAGAATTCATCATCCATTACTCACTGCACCATTGTTTCAGCATTCATATGCAATGAAGACAGGTTAAGAATTTCCTGTTTAGAGTTTGGCAACTTGGCCCAGGCAGGAGCAACTTGCAGAAGAAGAGATCTAAACTCTAGCAACATGCATAGGAAGAGGTCTAAACCCATGTAACTTGCATATAGGAAGGGTAGCAATTTGAGTCTGTTGGATTTTTGGTCATTTTGGATATTTTTTAATTTTATCCTTTTTATGCATCTTGTAAAATTCCTTGCTTTAGTGAGGATAACTTGCAGAGACATCCATTACCATTGGAACTCAAGGCTGCAATAAATTTTACAGCAAATTTTATCAAACCTTAAACATCTAGTTGAGACATAATCTACTCAAATATTGGCAATTTCAAATTACTGTAGAAACAATAGCAATTGAACTATATAAATGAGAATGAGCAAATAGTAATATCATATAGAATGCTCACAATCGTTTGTGGTGGGCCAGGGAAGTAATATTTCATTTTACAAGGCAATAATTGAAGCCAAAATATATATAGTATACACTTTCACTAATCGATTCAACACTTAAGTAATTAGCTTTTCAAATCCATCTATCCTTATTGAAATAGCATCAAGCCCAGTCTCAACTTATCATGTTCAATTTCAAAAAAAACATGTGAAAAAGAGGAAATTCCAAGTTCTACATTCAGCCTATTTATGCCATAAAGCATGCAAGTTCACTATAAATTGTAACATCTAGCATAGCATAAAAACAAAAAACTGCTTTCATAAAAGTAGCTACAATTTTTGAACTTTATAACACCTCTCCCCACAAGCATGAAACAGTAAATTTATCCATAGTATAGAATTACATACACATCAATCAGATGTCATGTTATGTATAATAAATTGAAAGAAAAACCTGTCAATGCTCCAAAGAAGCAATACCTTATTGGCCCTAGAGGCAAATACTTGGATCGAGGAAGATAACAAAATAAAGAAACAAGATCAAGAAGACGCTCATGGGTCTCATAAAGCTTTCGAAGCTCATCATCTGTCCACTCCTGCTTGTTGTTGTCATGATTCCTCATCTCTCTGATCATGTCCAACAATCAAATAATTTTAAACTAACAAAGTAAATGAAATTAACACAAAACAAAAAATAAATAAAATACTCGTAATATTTACATGCTTGGGGTGGATTTCAGTACTCACTTAATCAACTCGTCTTGTGATTTGTACATCTCATCTAGGACCCTCAACATTGGAGCAATTATAGAACTAAGGCCGGTGCCACTTGCTCCTTGGTCTTCACCATTACTAAGTTGTGTATTCGTAAATTTTGTTTGCATTCCACCTTGAGCTAGCACATGAAGGAACTCATATATTTGCAATCTGAAAGGCTCACCCGACCTTATTGCTATTGTAATAAGAGCTTGGGCAGCTATAATCCTTACCTGTGCAAAAGACATGTAGTGAGTTAACACCATATGAATATACTACTGGTAAGAAGAATGAAACAAACATAGGATCTGCTGTGAAAACTTCAACAAAGAATCTTATAAATTTCCAGGAATAATTGGAAAACAGAAACATGACAACCATTCTCAAGAAAACCAACAAAGTATCTTGGCATTCTCATTGGAAGGTTAAGATTAACAATAAAATTTATCTAGCAAATAAAGATGTTATTGCAGACAAGGTAATTATTAAAGTTGAAAAACAGTTAATCTAAAAAAAATGCCTAATAAATTATATTTTATACCTCCCAGCTTCCACTAAATGCCCATCTTTGAAGACGTGTCAAAGCTCCAGCAAGTGTTGGGTTTCTGGAACTGGCAGCAGCTACCATTTTATCTGCATCCAACATCATCAAAGCAGTGCCAGGTGGTGTAGCAGACTCCCAAGCATACTCAGATGCAGCATAATTTGCATTCTCCCCCAAAAACCAGACCTGTAAGCAAAACATATTCCTATTCAGAATACCTCAACAGTAAATAAATCTTGCATCACACTTCATTATATTAGACTGAAATTCAGATTTCTCAGATAAGAGGAACAAAAGCATCTCCTTTGTTCACTTATTTCGAATCTAATTTGCACACTCAAGAAAATGTTTGGGGTTATGCTTTGACACTTACAGCAGCCTGCACTAACCGTTGCAGCGCAAGTGCAGACTTCGGATCTGAAGCAGATACTCGATCTATGGATGTGAATCCCTCCATAGATCCAGGTTGGGGTGGTGGCAAATCAAGGACTACAGTAACTGCTTCCAAAGCAGTGTGCTTTCCACCTGGACCAGCTCCAACAAGACATGTCTGAAATAGAAACCATAAAGATAAATTCATGAACTAGAAACTGTCATTCAGACAGTTTGTCAGATGCAACTGATGAAAATTTAACTTGAATATAAACTTATGAATTGACAAAACTCTCTCAAATAATTATAACATTCATGCAAACATACTTGTCTAACATCAATATCAATTAATGGACATAAAAGGGTAAGAACTAGAAAGCATGAAGTTTTAGCAAAAAGACTTGTTACTTAAGTGTACTCCTTGTACACAAGAAGACTAGAAGATAATACAAGATTCATTTCAACCAAGAAAAACTTTTTATATAGCATCAATACCAAACGTTCAAGAATGTAAAAGCCCCACCCTAGCCATATACAAAGCCAATCTTTTCTTTGCTCAGTAAAAAGGTAATACTTATATCATTTGGAAGGTCGCATTCCTGGAAGCTTTTAAAAACATAGAGGCCAAACAGATATGCATGTTTTCTTTGCTGGTGATTGGTTTTTTCTTTTCAATTCCAATTCTTGTAAAACCAAAACAGCAACAGCCAAGATCCAAAAATGTTCTTCACAAGAGTAATACCAGCATAGAACATTACAACCAGAAAACTATAATTTTGATGCTGGAAAAGAACATAAAGAATTGTAGAGCAGCCTATATGGTAGTAACGTTTAGAAGCAATTCAACAGCCTCTGGATGTACTGAATCTTCTGCAACAGCTACTGGAGTCATCCTCCATTGCAGTCTTGAAACTAAGATATTGTTGGTGGAAATTTGGCAAAATTCCTTTATGATTGGAAAGGTTGGACAATCTCGCAACGTGTTTTCAAACTAAATTAGAAGGTGATATATACACTTACGTTTTGGTAACTGAATGGTCTCTTAATTTAGCTAATACATAATGAGAGATGTCTCCCACAAATTATAAGCTTGTTGTACATAGAAACTAATCTCACAAATTATAAGCTTGTTGTACCTGGAAACATAGAAGCATAATGTTTATATAGAGTATACCAATTTATATACTAAATTTAGACAGACGTGTATGAATGTGTAGTTATCTAAGTAGGCTTGCCTCATAAACATATTTATGAAAAATAAGTCATTATGCAGGATAGTTTTTAAGTTATTTCTTCAGATCAACTCATGACCATTGCTTATAATGAGCATAATGTTTAAAAGGTCTAACCAATTTATATATTATATAGTAACTTTAGAGGTTCTTGTGCTCCTGCATAGGTTATCTATGTGGACTTTCCTCTGAGACATATCTAAAGGAATAAGATATTCTGCTGGATAGTTTTTCTCTGTTTCACTTGCATAAGATTAAACCAGCATAGCTAAGGGCACAAGTTTTGCATAATTTTCATTACAATCATTATTATACTGCTAAAGTTACAATATTGCAAAAATAGTATCAGCTTTGAGGGAGCTCTAAAGGTAACTTCTTGTGAAATTGATCTTACCTCTTTAAATTTTTATGACTAATCAATATTTAAAATGTTCCCAAATCTTTGAATCAGAAGTAAAATTTCTTTGAACGAAAGTCAAATAGTGCAAAACAATAAATGCTTGATCTGCAAGAGAGATGAATAACCAATATACACCTATATTCTAAAAAAAAAAAAACAGGAAGGTTCTCACTTTCCACAAAAGTTGAAGGACATCTGCATCTATCTTCCCGGGCACTTTAGTTGCAAAAATCCTTGCAATTTCCAGTAATGTCACAGCCATTTCTGGAGTAGCCTATGAACAGAATCCACAGTCAATAGTAAAATCAATGTTCAACTTTATGGTCCTTTATTATTAGACCAAACCACGATGGATATCAACAAATAGTTTTTCCAGTGCAAATATCCAAATTTTCTGGTGCAAATATCCATCTAAAGAGCATAGCAAATGAGGAGAAAAAAAATGCGTACATTTGTTAGTACCTCTTCTTTGCTTTTCATTGCATATAAAAATCCATTTGAATTTGACATTATAAAAAACTGCATACATCTCATTAAATTCCTTATTCCTTTGATAACTGTCTCTCAAATGCATTTGGCTTAATTAATTATGAGATCAACACAAGAACCAGAACTGGATATCAAACAAAATGTGCACTAGATTCAGTTCAGAAGTGTTCCACTGACAAGATATTATTTTACTATTAGTCTACCCTGATTTGTCAACCATGGGTATACATGTGAGAGCTTCTAGGATTTATATACAAAGACTTAAATGGTATAATCAATGAGATAAGAGCATTAAGAACAATAAATGAGAAAGAATAATGAACCTTTCTAGAGACCAAAAAAGACAAATTAATTAATATTGCAATTACTAAAAGTGTAGGCCAACTTATCATAATTATTACTGTTAATACTATTAATTTATCACCAAGTCAGCACTTGAAACTTTATCATCAAAGCAGGGGAAATAATATGGGTATTTACATTTTCATGATATATTCTTTATAGATATAATTTTCCTTTATAATTTGCTTCCCTTTTTATGGCCAGCTTTTCTTATGAGCTAAAAGAAAGTCATGGAAGGTTGATTTTTTGGTTCTAACTTAATTGCATGTCTTATTCCTAAGCTCAAAGAAAAAGTTGTGTAGTTGAGATTTTATTCAGTATTTATTTATAAAATCCCCCATCTTTGTGTGTTGGGGCTGTTTAGGTCATTTTTCTAAAGAACAACATGGAGTTGACTATATTTTTCATTTATGGGATGATGTCACTTGGGTGGCTAGGGAGTAACTTTCTTCAAATTTATTTCAGTATATTTAGCTCAAACAAAGGATTGCAATGGATATGGCCTCAGTTCTTCTACTGCACATGTGTCGGTGGTTGGAAATTGTTTGAAGAAAGGATAAATACTAATGTGTGCTCTCACTAGCTTCAACAATTGTGTTACCAATTAGGCCTGTGGGACCTACCAATTCGAGTCTAATCTGACCCGAAGGTGAATATAGGTTTGGGTTTGGTCCACAATGGGTTTGATCAGTGAAGGTTCCAAAGTAGTTGGTTTGCTATTCCTATGCATTTACAAGAACGCATTGGTTGCCAACAAGATCATAGAGGAAGATTTTTGCCAAAGAGGTAGTTTTTTTTCAAGCTTTTGAATTTTTTTTCTACATTTCTTTTTTTCCAAATGAACCCTCTTGTTTTGTTTTGAATTTCTTGTTTTGTTTTCATTTTTCTACGAATCTATAACACATGCTTAGGTTTTTTAAATGAGTTAATTTGTATATCTATATTTTTGTTTTCATTTGTTTCAATTCTTCAAATGTGTAGTTTATTAAAGTTCTTGTCATACGGATGACAATGGCAATAGGTTTTAACTCCATGGGCCAACCTCACTTCAAAACAAACCAAAATTGTCCCCTTTGGAAATATATTGATATGTTAAAGCAGCTCCCAAGTGGTGGAGGTTATGTTTGGATTTGCAATGGGTGTGGTGTCCAATATTCAAGCTCATACAATCGAGTGAAAGGCCATTTGTGCCACATCCCTAGACTAGGCATCAAAGCTTGCTCAAGAAAAAATGGTGTACCCATTGCAAAAGCGCAAACCATAGCATAGCATACTAATGAGCAAGAAAAAGAAAAACAAGCAACAGGCTGCAAATCAAGTCATCCTTTTTTAAAGGAAAAAAAATCTTGCAGAATGAAGCCCCCTCCACTGCCTTCTAATTAACTTGTGGAGAGCCACCCATTTTTTGCTAAACCCAAAGAACTACCCATGGCCTTTGCACATAAGAGATGAAAAAGACCGTTGCAAATGACATTTCAAATGAGTCTTGAGAGATTTCCAATCAACACATAGCAAGATGTCTTATGCATATGAATTTCAATGTTGTTCACTCACCATATTGGCAACAAATGATAAAAGCAATTAATAAAACTCTAAAAGGATACAAGGACCCAATTTTTGAAACCCATATGAGGCTCGTGGGCCAAAACAAGGATGTCCATCATTTCTAATGGATGGAAGGATGCAAGAAATCAGCCATTGATCAATGTTATGGCCAAGTCACCTAAAGGGGCAATGCTTTTGAGAGTAGTGCATTGTGAAGGGGAGGTGAAGGACGGTGCATTTATTGCTAACATTCTCATAATAGCCCTTGAGAAAGTGGATTCTCAAAACGTTGTCCAAATCATAATAGACAACACCAAAAATGTAGAGCATCTAGCTTTTTGGTTGAGAAGTGTTACTCACACATCTTTTGGACATTTTGTGTGTTCACTTCCTCAACCTTATGCTACAAAAAATTGGCACCAAAATTGATTGGATCAAACAAGTGTTGTTGAGGCCAGAAAGATCCAAATGTTCATCACCAACCACGTCACAAAGCATATTCAAAAATTCTCAAAATTGGAGCTATTGAAGGTAAGTGAAGCAAAAAGATTTATTTTAATAGATATATTTCACTTTAGTAAAATTTTAGTTCTATTTTGATTTCTATTTAAGTTTCATTTTTTTATGATTTTGAAATAAGTTGTTGAAACCCATTTTGCCTCTGATACAAATGTCTTGAAACGATTTGTGAAGGTTTAAGAGCCACTTTCTAACATGGTCATCGGCTCAAATTGATCCATATGGAAGCAATCTAGCACTACAACGACATCAAATATTAAGCGAATTGTTTTTTATGACATTTGGTGAGATTGTGTTGAATATCTCCTCGCTTTCATTGAGCCCATATTGAGTATGATTTGTTAAACCAACATGGATAGGCCTTGTTTGGGAGGTGTGTGTGTATATATATATACATATGATGGCATAAACTCAATGACTGAGAAGAAGACCATCATAAATGAGAAAAAGCAGGATCTTGAAGAAACTTTCTTCAAACATCTACACAAAATTATTGGAGGGAGATGGAACAAAATGACCACCCCACTACATCTTCTTGCCTTTGCATTGAATCCCAAATATTAGAGTCTTGAGCTCCTTTTTGTGTTATATCATGTCCCCATATCAAGTTGATATAATAATATTTGACTGACAATAATAAATATTTATTAATAATAATATTTACTTACATTTATAGTTGTTTAGTTATTTGGAAGAAATAATAATATCTGAATTGAATGATTTTTATCCCACTGCCTTAAGTGATTAAGGTAGACAATGAAAATAATAAACATGCTAAACATCACTGTCCATTATGACGCAGCAATTACTCTAAAACAGGTCATGTCTCTTAACTAAGGCATTACCAATCGATGTCTCTTAACAAAACATAATGAGACACGATCCCTATAAGAATTCAAATTATTATGAAGTGATGTGATTCCCATATTGAAGAGATTTAGAGGCATAAAGACATGTCTCTAGGATACAACCAATCCTTTAGGTCAGCAAGATAAAAGGACTGGAAGCATCGACCAAGGAGGATCAGGGAAGAGTATCGAATCAAAAGCATAGAGGAAATCTGGCCTTTGGTCTGAACAGAAACTGGAGATTATCTTGGTTTGCAAATATAATTCTTACCTTCAACAGAGGACTGTGTTTGGCATCGATTCATACGTGGCATAAATATCGATTTGTTAAGAGACATACCCCTTGGACAAATACATCCCTTATGAATGGGCGTGACTCTTTCTTCCGGCCCTTCACCTAATTTAAATAGGGTCAGGCTCTAGGCTTAAGGAGCATCGAAGGAAAATAGAAGGAAAGGCTGTGATCGGTGGATTGACAGCAAGTTGTTATATTGTGCTGCCAACGGTATGTCTATTCCATAATTGTTAAAGAATTTATGCTTCTTTCTATGAACTGTTCTGTAGTTATATACATTTATAATAATTCTGAAATATAAATGAAGATATATATATAGATATAATGCTTGATCAGACAAATAACAATATGAGAATGTAAATCAAAAAGAACTCTTAAGTTAATAACAGTAAGAAGAATATGTTTATATATAATGCGTGTTACTACTGTCAGTATTTAAGAAAGTTGGGGATGGAGTTGTTTCCAAAAAAGGGGCAGTCTAAATCCAATCAATAGGATGATTCCCAAGATAGGGTAAGGATCAGCGTCCCGTAAACTTTAAGAGCATGGTCCCAAAATAGGGTAAGGGCTTGGATCCGTAAACTTTGAGGGAGCCTATTGAATTTTGGTATCTAAGCACTTTGGTAACATAGACATCCTCTTCTTCCTTAGAACTGAAGTAGTAACAAAGGTTGACACTTGCATTAAGAATTATGGATGATAAAATTAATTATCTAGTATAATAGAACTAATTATCTAGTATGGTAGATGAACAATTTACTTATTAATAATTGATAAATTAATTTATCTATGGAATATCACAGATTTGATTCATGTTAAGGTAGATTTGCCTCCTAATCAATTTAGTTTAAGTCATAAGTATATTGAAAATTAAAATGTAAATGAAACTTAAAAGACACAACATTTTTTTATAAAACTTGTGATAAAATTTTGATCACAAGAAGTTGTAGGTGTGTGAATGATTGGCCATGGAAGTACCACCAATTGTGAGCATCAACCTCAAACTTCACACAATGAGCATCAATACTAAGGTCATTGGAGTGTACAAAATCCATGAACTCAATCCTAATTGTATCCTGCATGGTAGGATCAATGAAGAGTCTATAACGTGCTTCCTTGTACTCTTGGTTGAGTTCAACATCCCTATATGAGGCAATCCTTGTTAACATGTAATATCCCCTACTAGGTTTAGGCCTGTTTTAACCATAATCAATTTAATTGTATCCTGCATGGTAGGATCAATGGAGAGTCTATAACGTGCTTCCTTGTACTCTTGGTTGAGTTCAACATCCCTATATGAGGCAATCCTTGTTAACATGTAATGTCCCCTACTAGGTTTAGGCCTGTTTTAACCATAATCAATTAAATGTTAACAAGGATTGCCTCATATAGGGATGTTGAACTCAACCAAGAGTACAAGGAAGCACGTTATAGACTCTCCATTGATCCTACCATGCAGGATACAATTAGGATTGAGTTCATGGATTTTGTACACTCCAATGACCTTAGTATTGATGCTCATTGTGTGAAGTTTGAGGTCGATGCTCACAATTGGTGGTACTTCCATGGCCAATCATTCACACACCTACAACTTCTTGTGATCAAAATTTTATCACAAGTTTTATAAAAAAATGTTGTGTCTTTTAAGTTTCATTTACATTTTAGAATTTAAATTTTAAAATTTTAGCTCTTGGCTCTCTAATTTTGTCTTAATAGGTTGCTAGTCCTACATCTAAGAAAAATTGAAGCACATACTCCATCCACTCAATAAAGCACAATCGACTACACTAAAAAAACAAATTAATTTCATTTATATTTTAGAATTTAAATTTTAAAATTTTAGCTCTTGGCCCTGTACTTTTGTCTTAATAGGTTGCTAGTCCATCAACATCTAAGAGAAATTGAAGCACATACTTCATCCACTCAATAAAACAAAAATTGACTACATTCAAAAAAAACAGAGTTATTGTATGTCAATTCAAACTTGCATCTCCTTTCACACAAATAAGATGGCTACAAAGAAGGGGATACAAGGAAGTGGGATATTGAACCAAAGCATATTGACTTGGATTCTTCCACTTCCCACTTTGCTGCACTAGTAATTTTTTTGACCAAACCCATAAACCGAGCCCCCAAACCAATACCAAGATCGGTAACTTAGCTCAATAGTTTGGCATGTGAAGTGTGGAGTCTACAGAATGTAAATTCTGCTGCAAATTTTGAGATTCGCTAAGTAAATAATCTTTTGTGTTAACATGATATGAATCTATCAAAAGAGGCAAAGAAAACTCAGTAAACAAACCTGTAGATAGGAATCTGGAAATCATCAAAGCAAATCAATATTAGCCTAGTTCAATCACAAAAACTCAATTGCAATGACCAATCCTAATTACACTCAATGAAAACATGAAAACAAGACATCAATTCAAACGCAAACCATTGCAAACGTGAATGTCTCCTTCATGTGGCTCCATTGTCCTTCTTTCTCCTTCAAATAGCTTTGTTTGTGGATCTCACCTTCAAGCACATGAGTATAATGTGAAAGCAAGTAGACAAGACGAGCATAAGGGTACTAGAAGCATGATTGATTCGACCAAGGACCTTGATTGAAGAAATTCATCCAATTTATAGACAAATTGGAGAAAAGACAAGATTAGCATGAATTTGATTCGAATGGAAATTTCAAATCAAGAATGACAAATATGACAAATTATGACAAATTGACACTTTCTATGCAAGATTTGATTGATTGATAATTTTGACAAAATTGACAAGGTTGCTATGCAAAATTGATTGATTGACAATTATGACAAATTATGACAAATTTGCTATGTCATTCCCATGAAATTAGGAGAAAAATAGGAGAGAATTGAGAATTAGATGAATAGGAAATTAGGAAATTAGAAAATTGAAATTGATGAAAATTAGGAAATTAGGAATTAGGAGAAATTAGTAAATTAGGTGAATTAGGTAAATTAATTAATAATTTTTCATTCATTAATTAATTCACAAAGAGGGAAGAATTAGTTAGCCAATTAAATAAACATTTAATTGTGACAAGAAGACTTAGGATAATAAACTATTTAACCTAGAGGGAGAAAGGACAAACAAGGTTAAATGAATAAATCATGAAACCCTAGAAGATGAATTAGAAAATGCAAGAATGACAATTAGGTCTTGACAAAGGATAATTGATATCGATTCGATTTGATCATGATTCTGACTGACAAAGGACCAATGCCTTCAAACGATTGAGATTGATAATGGGATCAAATTGATAGGCGCCAATTGATGAGGAACAATGACTAATCGATCCAAATTGACATGATTGAAAAGGACAAGGATCAATGACGAATCGATCGCAAAATGACAAGATTGACAAGTTGATAATCGCAAATGATTACTAACAAGCTAAAGATGATTGACAGATTGACAAAAGGACAAGGATCGACCAAAATCATGACTGAAGATTGCTATCGACAAGACCAAATTCGAAAGCGAGACAAATGAAGAATGTAGAAGAATGACTCGATGCTCGCAAATGATAAAGACCAAGTGCGAATCATAGGAGAAATGTTAATGTGACGCAAAAACCCTAAAATAAGGCAATGTGCAAATGTTAAAGTATGACTCCGCAAGCATTGACCATTTTTAGATGTCTACAAAACCCAATCTATACAATGACAATACAAGACCACTTCAAAGCCATACAGTAATACAAAGGATGTTTAACCAATTATACAAAAACCACGGTATGGTTTATAAAATAACTAAGTGAGGAAATTAAAAAATGCTCTTGAAGTTTTACTCCCTAATATTATTTTAACAGGTTGCTAGTGCATCTAATTTAAGAGGAATTGGAGCACATACTCATTCATCCACTCAGAAAGGCACAATCGATTACACTCAAAAAAACACAGAGGACTTAGTGTATATACATACAAACATGCATCTCCTTTCACACAAACATAGTGACTATAAGGAAGGGGGCACAAGGAAGTGAGGTATTGAACTAGAGCATACTAACTTGGATGCTTCCATTTCCTACTTTGCTGTGCTTGATGGTGAAAACAAGCCAGATAGCAAGCATGGGAGTGCTAATGTCAGTGCTAGTGCTAGTGGCGCTATTTATGGTTCTTATAATATACCAATACCTACATCATCTAATATGGATGGTGATGATGATATTTTTCAAGACCCATATGATGATGCTTGATCGGTAATGGTTGATTCTTGACACTTGACACTATTATTTTTTATTTTAACATATATCATGAATCCAAGATTGATTATTTGGCATTGTACTAATTTTAAATTTTAGGGTGCTTTTGTTTATTATACAATATATGATGCTATGTTGTATTCTAAACTTAATCATATGTCTTTGTATGGACGAACCCAAAACAAACCCAACCCCCTAAAATGTTTTGACCAAACCCATGAACTGAATCCCCAAACCAGTACCAAGACCAGTAACTTAGTTCAATAGTGTGGCATGTGGAGTGTGGAATCTGCAGAATGTAAATTTTGCTCCAAATGTTAAGATTCACTAAGAAAACAATCTTTTATGTTGACATGATATGAATCTATCAAAAGAACAAAAGAAAACTCAGTGGACAAACACGATCTATACAATGACAATACAAGACCACTTCAAAGGCATACAGCAATACAAAGATGTTTAACAAGTTAGACAACAACCAGAGAACAGTATATGGAATAACCAAGTGAGGAAATTAAAATATGCTCACAAAGTTTGACTCAACAGACCAATACAGGTGCATCCATTGTGCAATTTCACTGCAAAACTCACATGTATGCACAACAATGTGGAAGACCAGCTCATGCACTATACTTCTATGATCAAGATAAGTTATTAAATAAGGATAGTATGAACTTTACTACTAAGTATGGCCTTAGTGTAGGATTCTAACTCTTAAACTTACATAATGCAAGGGGAGAATTAGAACATAGATATTTTCACATTCTGGAATATATAAGATATACAACCAAGTTATATTATATAATATAATTTGCAGTTAGTGCTATAATAAACCTTGCAAGTACTTATGGACATGAAACATTGCTACTGCCCAACCTAGCATTAACCATGTCACAAAAACAGAAAAATATCATCCACCAATGGAAACATAGCATTGAAACTGACCTTGAAGCGGGCATGAAGGGTAAGCAAGATATCATTTAATAATGAAGATGACCAGAACGGATCTGAAAGCTCGCTAGCAATTATTGCTTCAAGTTCATCAAACGATTCATTTGGACTCTGCATCCATATCAAAGCCTTTATGATCGCAGCCCGCACATAGACACATTCACATGCAACAGTGGTGCGCACTGCCTCCATGAGAGATGCTAGCATACTTGCAATGGTCTCTTTACTTGAGGATAATGGAGCAACTTTTGCCTGGGTAACTGCAGTGCAATGTCAAAAATGTCATCAGCTGTACTCATATAGTCCAGGCATACACAACTTACTAGCACTGAAAGAGCAAAGTAGCCCATGCATATTTAGAGTGAGGGGAAGCCAGAGACATAAAATGCATACTTTCACCTCATTCCATTACACAAACTCAAACATATCTGAGGTGATTTTATATGAATTTTACTTCTCCATGGTGCTGACCTAAATTTTAGTTTAGATCTTCAATTCCATAAGACAACTTGGCCACACAAGATACAATTATACAACAAAATTCTTTGAGAATCATGATTCATGCTCATTGACACAGGATGTTACAGGAATAAGGAAAATGGGAACTTTTCTCAGAAATAAGGTTTCACAAATTCATCTAGAAGAATGTTAAGTTACATGAATAGCAATTACATTATAAACTTATAGATGTTAAGCAAATTTGAAAGCTATACCAGATTTCCCATTATTACCACATTTTCTCCAATTATTTCACACTCCACCATGCGAAACATGTGCATTGTAAAAAATATACATCTAGACTATAAATACTATAAAAATTCAAAAAGCACATGCTCAGAACTGATCAGAATTCAGTATATCTAAAGTTCACATAACTCCATCCACATATCAAAAGGATGGAAATTTAAATAGTAAATATAGTTGAGTTTCCCTGGATTAGACTTGTGAACATAATGCCCACAAATGTATAAACTTGACCATCCACATGAAGTGACACCATTCCATTACATTGAGCATGAACACAAAAATCAATCATCCACTTGATTTTAAATTTCAGTATAGCCATTTTTCATGTGTTGATAGTGTGCATTGTTAAGTATTTCTGGCTTCCTACTTCTGCAAAGCAAAGATGTTGATTTTTGTATGTTTTTGCAAGAATCATAACAAACAAAAAGGAAAGTATAAATTGATAATGAAAGCACACATTAGAATTGCTCCGATACATAGTCATGTTATCTTTATCAAGTAGCATGTCCTAAAAGGAGATACTAGGCATGTCTTTCCAAGCTATTTCAGGAACCCTTTATTGTACTCTTTTGATACTCAATCATCACATGATCAAGTGGTAAAGCATTTGCACTTACCAAGTAGTATTTGATTTAATAAATGAAGCTTTAACTTCGTTGCTGGAAAATTTCCAAGCTTATAACTAATTTCTCATCAGGATCATAGGGTTTACCAAATGAAACCAGTTTCTAAAGACACATATCACTGGCAAGCAAGTTTGGGCTCATTTTATAACTATCAGGTGCAATGGGAGTCAGTTGGGTACAAGGTCCATGGGTTATTTATCAACTGGGCTTCTCTTGCAATTACAAGCGGCTAATCAAACATTAAATTAATTGCATAAAATATCAACTCATCAAGCTTTCTTTTGATTAGAAAAATCATTAAAAACATACAGTGTGATTGGAAATAGCACCTTCATGCTCAATATCTGTTGATTCAGTCAATCCCATGCTTCCATTTTCCAAAAATGCTTCGGGATGGCTGTCCTCATCAATTGCATAAACACCCAAAGAAAATGCTGCAGCTCGGCTTTTTCCCATCTCTTGTACCACCCTTGCTGCTGCATGTAGTACTGGCCTGGAGAAGCTTCGGAATGCCGATTCCAACCTGCATAAAAGAGTTGACATGTTTAGAATATTATTCTTAAGTAATTAAAAAAGGTATAAATAGGCGATTACCTTCTCATGACTAATTTGATTAGAGCCTGTGGCCTTCTTGGTCTTGGAGCAGGTCGCTCATTTTGACCTTTTGGAGGAAGTCCATCTTTAGATTGAGTGGCACCATCCTCTACTTGTGAATTGTTTTCTTTCTTAGATGCTAATGAAGGTGCCTCCGGTAATTTAAGAATTTCACTAGTCAGCCTAGCCCAACCTGCAGCCCGCTCTTCAGGCCTATCCAAGCATATATGAGACTAACAGAAAATACAGCTTATATGAAAAACATAATGTGCAAATTATACAAATTACAAACAAAAAAAATATGTAAGAAATTCTAGTGCACTGCTATTGAAACCAATGTAATTTCTGCACTTTGCTAAACAATAACATCCACTACTACATATTAAGGAAAACAAAAATACCTTTCTGTATTATCAAATTTCCCAAGGATGCACATGATGGCCTCAAAACAGACCCTCTCACTTGGATCCAAAAGTAACTGATAGAGAACAGTTGTAAATTGAGATTTTATATCGGGCCTTTCTGCACAGGGTATCAGCTTCATTTGAGTACTTAAACACCAAAATTTTGATATGCTAATATTAACCAAACCACCTTTCAGGAATAAGCATAGAAAGTTCCAAATCAAATGAGAAACTAGACATGCACTAACCATCCAGCACACGAGCCCTGGACAAAGTAAAACATAACCTGGCAAGGTACACCCTAGCCAGAACATCATGCAAGTGGAGAACCTCCTGTAAAGCACCTACACACAAAACTAAAATTCTGAGCACAAGTAGTTTTATTTGATATTGTTTTCACAGAACCCAAGTATAAATAAAGTGGAGAACCTCCTGTAAAGCACCTACACACAAAACTAAAATTCTGAGCACAAGTAGTTTCATTTGATATTGTTTTCACAGAACCTTATATTTTTTGATTATTATTTGAAGTCCCCGTGTAAAACAATTTAACCTGAAATAAAAATTATTAAATAGTAAGACAGATGTAAGATGTATAATTTTGTTTTTGATAACTGTTACTGAAGGTATCCCTGCAAAGAGTATGAATTTAAGACTAAAAATGTGACCCATTTATAGATTACCTTATATCTTGATTATTATTTGAGGTTCCCCTGTGGAACAATTTAATGTTAAACAAAAATTATTAAATAGTAAGATGAATGACTATGTTGTATAATTTTGTTGTAGATGAGTCTTACTGGAAGTATCCTTGCAAAGAAAATGACTAAAAATGTGAACCATTTACAGATAAAGGTTTATACAGTGCAGGCTATTACTGACAAGGCACTTTATTTGCAGGCTTAGTCAAGAACAATTACTATTTTTCAATGACTGAGGCAACTAAAATGACTAAAAGCAATATCCTTACCCTCCATCATTTCAAGACAAAAAGAAATGAACTCTCGTAGAAATTAATTAAATACCCTGTCTGACTGCAATAAAAACTAGCTGAATTTAACATGAAATAGCATCCCATTTGAATGCTTCATATCAAAAAGTGAGATAGCAAAGTTGATTTTGGTAAGGTTGTGAGTTTCAAGGCACTGACAATAAAATCCACCATGTGGCATCCTCTTTAGTACTGATTTCAAATCTAAGTACCAATTTTGGGCTCAAAATTACTATTGCACTCATTGCAATACAAGTGGCCATTGAAATGCTAACTGTTGGAGACTGTTAAGACATGGACCAGCTAGGACTCGAACCTAGGACCTTCCATATGCTGCTGGAGTGCTCTACCACTTGGCCACTGGCCCCTCTTGGACCAGTCCATCGTCAGTCCGGGTGTGGCTTATTTCCAACACCAACACCAACACCCCCCCTTAAGCCACACCTCTCGTGTGCTTGGGGCTCCTAGCCTGGACCTGGCTCTTATACCATGTTAAGACATGGACCAGCTAGGACTCGAACATAGGACCTTCCATACGCTGCTGGAGTGCTCTACCACTGAGCTACTGGCCCCTCTTGGACCAGTCCATCGTCGGTCCGGGTGTGGCTTATTTCCAACACCAACAGAGACTTCATCCACAATGCCATCCAAAGCAAAAGTCTAAGTGGCTTTCCAAGAACAAGAAGGAAAGGAATTGTTTGTACAACTAAAGCGATAAAGGTGGAAATGCTGAAGTCAAGTAGTCTTAAAAATAAGCCATCAAGTAGAAGTGACCCAAGGAGATAACCTAATTTGAAAACCATAGAGGTAGGCTGGTAGCCATTGCAGGAATATGAAGGAAAGGAATCGTTTGTACCAAGGATGTAAATATTGGCAGAAAATCGCCAAAAACGCGATTTCTCCCGAGACATTCGGGCTGCCGATTTAATCAAGCAAAAAATCGCAAATGATATTTTCAGAAAAAATCCCGACTCCCGTGCAGATAAAATCACGATTAAATCACGTGAAAACTAATAAAAATTGCAAAAAAAATCCATCACAGATGATGTTTAGTGAAGTATCCGAGCCCATTCGGGAGCTAAGACAAAGACAAAGTAGACGAGGGTAGTGGTTTATGTTTACCCAGAATAACCACCATAAGCTGTTATCGGGAGGCTAGAGCAGATCCGAGCAGAAATGAAGTCCATCCATCGCCCATGGAAATGGCGCAAATGAAGTCCATCACCCCTGCAAACAACGGAAAGGTCCATTGCACTTTGTAAATGACGGAAATGAAGGCTGCCAAAAGTCTACCACTTTTATAAAAATTTAACATATTATTTATATATTACAAGTTAAAATTAAAATTTTGAATATATTTATACTATATTATTTTTAAATTTATTATAATGTATTTAAATTAATTTTAAATTTAATATTATATTATTTTATTTTTATAAATAATACATTTGACTATTTGAATTTATAATATAATTTATTTTTTAATGGATTTTTATTATTTGCATATATTTTTAAAAATTCAAATTTATATAAGACAAAATTAATGTCGAATTTTTTTCCGAATTTTTTGGCCTTCCCGAACTTCATCCGAATTGTATTCGTGCCGAACTCGAACTCGAATTTGAACCTTGTGACTTAGTGCACGCGTGACGCGAATTCACCGGTAACGAGTGTCGACTTTGGCCAAACCCTACAACATTCATCCCGTGTTTCAGTTTTTTTCATTTTATTTTGCTCATTCGTGGTTCATATTAAAACTAATATACATATTAAAAATTTAAAAATACTATCAACTATGTAAGCTGCAAAACTACGGCCTGTGTTGGGTAAGCTTACCCAAATTAGTTTCAATTCCTGTTGAATTTTATGGTAGTGCTCGTTAACCACAGGCAAACATCAGATCTGTTGCCTTCCCAACCATAGACGATAAGCTCGTATCGTCACCCCCAAGCACGCTACATGACCTTCATGTTATTGAATTCATATCTATTGATGCAATCATGACCTTGCATATATATGAATCAATACCTCCAAATAGACCTCAAGTCGGCCATATACTTTTGGCGCCAAGGATAGGGTCAAACCTATATATTACAAGTTACATACGAGTCTCCCTTAGTTGCAAGTTACATTTAACTTAATCACAAGTTACACATAAGTAGTTCGCCCAAATATGGCCTACCCCAAATTAGACTCATACAACTGAGATATCCAAATGCCAAGGCTGACAGGCCACTTGGCATTTTGTGCACAAGGTCGGCCCTAGAAGAGATCTGACCTAGCTACACAACAACACTCCCTCTTAGCTAGGGAGAATTCCTTCTGAATAACCAAGTCACATAGTGACTACCACCATGGCTACTCCCATGAATAATGCGTTCACCATAGCTACTCCCAGAGGGTGAACAAGCACATCATGGAATTTCTTCCATGATAGCCACCATACCTACTCGCAGAGGGTGTGCTCACCATGCCTATTCACAGAGGGTGGAACGAGGGCTCTAACCTCATACATCTCCTAGAGAAGAATGCATCTCCACCATGCCTACTCGCAGAGGGTGGATCCACCATACCTACTCACAAAGGGTGGAACAAGGGCTTTAACCTCAGACTTCTCCCAGAGAAGAATGCATCTCCACCATGCCTACTCATAGAGGGTGGATCCACCATACCTACTCGTAGAAGGTGGAATGAGGACTTTAACCTCGGACTTCTCCCAGAGAAGAATGCATCAACAAGGGATTGCACCTCAGACTTCTCCCTCACAGAGAAGAACTCATTAACAAGGGATTGCACCTTGATCTTCTCCCTCACAGAGAAGAACTCATTAACAACGGCTTTCACCTCAAATTCCTCCATCATAGACAAAAATGCATTAACCAAATCTTCATGATGACGTGGCTCCCTCTGAAGCTGAAATGTCAAGCTCCCTCTGAAGTTGAAATGTCAAGCTCCCTCTAAAGCTGAAATGTCATGCTTCCTCTGAAGCTGAAATGTCAAGCTCCCTTTGAAGCAGATATCAACCTTCTAATCTCTTCGTCGAAGGTTACTTGTGACGATATGTCAAACTCCCTCTGAATGTTGATTCTTCCTCTGCGAAGAAATGCAAGCAATCTTCCTACCTTGAATGCAATCTCTGATTCGTCCTTGAAGCATTTCAGAGAGAGATAATGATAGTCAAGGGAAATGTCAATACATGATTCACTATTCAATGATGTAGCATTATTCAAACATAAAGAGTACTTATCTTTTATAATTTTGCTCAGTAATGGAATTTCCATTCACTTGGATTGATCACACCGAAGCTCCTAGTGATGATATGATGGTTGCGTGGCCTTTGGCCCTCATCATCACTCATCATCTATCCACAATATTTGCTTCGAGCATAGCTTAAGCATCATCCGAAGAACTGCCTTTAATACCATCCACAGCAAAGTGATGGACCAACCACATAAATGCGACAGAAATCCACTTGTAGCAGGGTGTGCCAAAATGCTAAGCTGCAGTGCCCATCCTAGGACAAACTTCAGATGATCTTCAAGAGCGACATAAGTAAGAACTCAAATAACTGGACCTTCAGTTGCAATATCATCCGATGCCTATGTAGGCTTAAGCAAAACGAATGCTTCAAGTGACTCTCGAAGCTTCTAGGATGATGTGAGAGCTGTTGCAAGGAATTATTGCACAGACGCCTTCTCCACCATTCCTGATCGTTAGGTGCCTCCATTCGCTTTCGTCCCCATACGCACACATTTCACATTTGTGTACGGCTTAATGTGATCATCACAAAACTCGCCACTATGTTGTTGCTCGATCTCAACCTTCCATTATACTGAGCAGTTGATAGCACGCGTACTGACTCGCGTCACTTCGTTGAATCCTCATAATGCTTGTTGCCACCTTGTCGATGTCTCTAGCCATGAGCGTCGTGAAGCGAGCGAACTCTGTCACTTTCATTTGCTAGTAAAATGTTACGATTGCCGGAAAGAATCCTCCACAACATGTTCTCCTCCCCGAATAAAGAATTTGAACATAGAATGTTAAAACGAACAAAGATGTCCATAGTGACTCCACTTACCGTCAGCATTTCGATACCAGGCTTGGCGACTTTCAACACCAAGGCATCGGACTGAATCTGTCATTGAGCACTAACAACAAGTCTATGGCGATCATCGGCACCTCAACGGTCATTACTCGCCGCAGAGCATATGCGATGCTCACGACTGAATTGAGAGGTTCGGTAATCGGCGTTTGCCTGCACTTAGATTTCTCAGTCTGCAAAATACTTTGATTGAACTCCCTCAAAAGCACAGGATCTACCTTCAAGCGGTTAGGCTCTATAGAAGGAACCCGCTCTGATACCATGTTGAATTTAATGGTAGTGCTCGTTAAGCACAGGCAAACATCAAATCTGTTGCCTTCCCAACCATAGACGATAAGCTCTTATCGTCACCCCCGAGCACACTACATGACCTTCATGTTATTGAATTCATATCTATTGATGCAATTATGACCTTGCATATATATGAATCAATACCTCCTAATAGACCTCAAGTCGGCCATATACTTTTGGCGCCAAGGATAGGGTCAGACCTATATATTACAAGTTACAGATGAGTCTCCCTTAGTTGCAAGTTACATTTAACTTAATCACAAGTTACACATAAGTGGTTCGCCCAAATAGGGCCTGCCCCAAATTAGACTCATACAACTAAGATATCCAAATGCCAAGGCCGATAGGCCACTTGGCATTTTGTGCACTAGGTCGGCCCTAGAAGGGATCAGACCTAGCTACACAACAACAATTCCTACCATAGTAAGATTTTTGAGGGATTTAATAAAAAAATTATTTACAGTAGTTTTTGTTCTTAATTTTATGAATCATTGTGTATTAATTATTAATTTACAGTAGTTTTTAATTAAAATCCTCACTATAAAATTGATAATTTCATATTGTGTGTGATCTATTATTATTAATTTATTCTAGTTTTCTAGTTTTCTATAAATTTAGTGTATACGTGTGTTTTTTTAGAATATTTTAAGAAACTATATATTTTCAAATGTCCGATAATTTTGCCGATTTTTTCCCGATTCTTGATTTTTTTTTAAATTTTGGCCAAAAGATTTATTGCCGATTAAGATTTTGACATCTTTGGTTTGTACAATTAAAGAGATAAAGATGGAAATGCTGAAGTCAAGTGGTCTTAAAAATAAGCCATCAAGGAGGAGCGACCCAAGGAGATAACCTGATTTGAAAACCATGGACGTATGCTGGTAGCCAATGCAGGAAGTCAGTTTTTGGTTTCTTGGATTGAAGCAACTGACCATTTTACATGCTGATTGCACTGCAAAAGAAAAATAGCAATAGAAAACTACAGGACAAAAAAAAAGAAAAAAAAAACAGTCACAGCTGACGGGTTCAACCACAGTCAAACTAATCATCCTAACAAAGATAAGACAGAAAAAGTAAAGAGATTCACCAACCCAAGAAGGTAAGCATGGTGAAAAGATCTTCTTTTGGATGAATAAAATGGAAACTGGAAAATGGGAATTCGGTAGCTTAATAGATGTGACTCCAAATTGTTCTTTTATTTTTCAATTAGTATGCAACTTACTGACCCCACTTGTATGAGGTAGGGGGATCTTTCACACATGAAGGCTGAATATGGGGCAACCACAGGCTAAGATTGCTTAAAGTATCAACAGTAGGTTGTATCTCTATTATTTTTTTATAATCTATCGTTGAGTTGAAGCTACATTATTCGTTCCTTATAACTGTGTTACAAGTAAGAGGCACCCATAGATGAAGAGCACTCAGAGCAAAGAAACTGCAGAGGAACGAGGGCATGCAAAGACAGAGAGAAGTAACAGAAGAGCTGCATGTGGCAGTTCAAACTAAGCCAAACTCGTTAAAGAAAAAGCATTATGCAGAAGTCAGGATCTGGTTTAGCATTAGATAGGTCCAGTAGGATACCACAAAGATGGCAATAAGTTCTTTCTCATTTCTCAATGTGTCTTTAAGTTGGTTTAAGTTCACAACTTTTTTGTGTGATGTATTTTGGCATTATGATTGTGCATGGTTATTCTGATTTTAGCATCGTGGCTCTGAAAGTACATGTTTGTCATCACTTGATGAAAGTGTTTTAGACATTGGTAGGATACCCATGTAAAGTGATGATTAGATATTGCTATTAGAAAGCTCTTATAGCATATTTTTCTGATTGAATGTATGCACTACGTGATCCAAAAATGATCTGGTTTTTACTTTGTGGCAAGAGGACAATTTCTGTGTCATGTCCCCTCCTTGATCGTCATATATATCCTAAATGGATTATTATTAATTAATATAATAATTACTGACGAATGATTATTTGAAATTTATTTATTATTATTTAATTAATATTTATTATTAATAATATTTTTGAAATATTCAAATAAAAATAAATTAATATATTATAAACATAATTTATTTATTATAAATTATGATCCAATAAATAAAGGAAGAACAACATTGATAATGTCCCCTACTAAGTTCAAGCCTGATTAACCATAATTAATCTATTTCTATAAACTTATGACTTAAACTAATTTAAGTAAGAGACAAATCCATCTCAACATGAATCAAATCAGTGTCATTCCACAGTTCAATCCGTAAAATGTTCATTCAAAATTACTATTTCTATATATTTGTATATACTTGTATTTATTTTCAGATAGTATTTAGTAATTTACTGCTGAGCAGTTCTTATAAAGTATTATATTAATTATAATCATTATAATATTTTCTATAGTTATATTATTATTAATTTCTTTCTGATTAAACCATTTAATATCGTTATCGGTCTGATCACCCTCATATATAAATATACCTAATTGATAAGTAAAATCAAATTATATTCTCTACAATATAAATTATTAGCACTGCCAATTTCTAAATCCCTAATCATTAGTCTATCTAATTGCTGCAATAGCAGACAGATCTCACAGGTCTGCCACTGTATATGTGATCAAGTATGACTGCCTTATGTATTATAGTCTATATTAACATTTCTATTAAATATTACTATTAAATCCTGTATAAAAAATTACCAGGTTGTATATATTAAGCATATCCCACGCATATCACCAAGAACAAGGATGTTACTGCCTGTAACTTAATAACAGTTCTGATCTGATCTAATCGGTGCAGCCAGACTATATATATTTTCCCTTATTTTTTCCCATCGTATCCTCTTTGGATGGTCTGTCTTTCTATATCTTCTATTATATTTTTTTCCTCCTATCCCCCTCCCATACTCTATCCAATCTCTATTTATATCTTTAAATCTCTAAGAGTCGTATCCTTTTGGATGAACACTTCATTACATGTCTTTTAATTATTAATCGTTACTTCTCACTTGACTAAAATCCCATAGTACTTTGTTATGTGCTTTGTTTAGTTAATATAAGAGTTTTAATTAATAGTTACGTGCTTTGTTTCTTAAACGCATTGTTCTCATGAATCACATCTTTTAGTATCAATTGGTTCCCTTGATCGCTGGCTCAGTTTGTTTAATAATAATCGCTTACTTGTCTTAGTTTACTACTTCCAATCGCTGCTCCTCATTGGAAATCGATCATTCTTTAATAATTGTATCATCATGAACATCACCTTGCACTTATCCAATCGTATTATTATTGAAAGACTAACTGATTGCCTTGTGTTGTAGTTGGGTCACTTGCATAATTATTGTATGTGCAATATAACCGCTGGCTGCCTTTGTATTTGCCTTAGCATCGTTCTCCAGGATGTCGGTATTTATGTGCATTACCAATGTTGTTCTTCCTTTATTTATTAGATCATAATTTATATATTATAATTTATAATATGTAAATTATGTTTATAACATATATTAATTTATTTTTATTTGAATATTTCAAAAATATTATTTATAATAAATATTAATAAATATCAATTAAATAATAATAAATAAATTTCAAATAATCATTCGTCGGTAATTATTATATTAATTAATAATAATCCATTTAGGATATATATAACGATCAAGGAGGGGACATGACATTCTCTGCATCAAAACCAATATATGTCTTTGCATATTTGAATTCCTCTTGAAAAGTAATACAATTTATTAAAAAAGGGCACTTTGTTATGAGTCTGTATGCAAAAGCTATGGCTTCCAAAAGGTTTTAGTACAAAAAACTACCAATACAGGTAATTTTGTGAGTGTAGGTGGTGGTTTCAAAACTGTTAGGACATTTTTGAAAGTGTTAGAGGAGTTTTGCAATCATCTCTCTAGTGACACCAGCAGTTTCACCCAAGCTCTGAAAAACATCCTGTTATAATTTCAGTTTTTGGTTGTATATTTATTTCTTCATTTCTTTCGACTTCCAAGGGTTTCCTGAGGGGTTGGAACTCTGTCCATATGAGTTGTAAGCTCAGATTGAGAGAGATTGGATTCAATTGAATCATGAAAGTCAAGATTTGGGAGCATTTTTGTTCGAATTTTGTAATCATGTTTGTGACTCCTGTAAACCAAAGGGCTGGAAAGTTGTAGTAGAGAGTTGTAATTGATTCTAGGAGAGATTGTCAGAGCGTTACAAGCTCTTGAGAAAGTCTATGAACTGAAGACCAGTTTTTTCCCATTTAAAGTACATTAGTGGGTTTGTTCACATGTTGGTGGAGTTTTTACCAACAAAGGGTTTCTCCATGTTAATCTGTTTGTTTTCCATTCTCATAGTTTGATCTCTTTTTAGTTTCTCTTTTTGTACTTGTTGTCACTTTATCAAATTCTTAACTCTATTTAATTCTATAAGTCTAATGACCAGTGTATGGAGTTTCGACCATCCAAACTAGTCTATATGTCACAAAGCCATGATTGCAACAGGTTTCCAAGAACTAGCTTGCATATGATAGCAACATATTTAAATGGGCATCTCTAGTATGCTCATAAGACAAAGATTTTCTTCCTAGAACAAGAGAGTTGGCATGGTCATTGTCATCGTTGACAAGGTGAAAAGGCACTCTGGACGGGTAGTACTCAACAAGAAGACTACTGTTTTGATGAGTTTAAGCATTCATATTGGCATGTATAATTGCACCTTGTTATGTATATGCCTGTTGGATTTTCTATTGATGCAAGATGAAATCTTAGACCCAAAGATGAAATGTCTTAAGGATTTACACCTTTTTCATTGCATTTTTTTGGATATAGCCCATTGGAAGAAGCTGAGTTGTAATGTGTCTTTTAGGAAGGTTTATAGGCTTTTTCAAGACCAAAATCTTTCTGATTGGAGAGTAGGATCCAGAAGATATAAGGCATTCGCGTACGATTGAACCGTTGGGGGCAAGAAAATGTATTTTGATGCAGAGTCAAAAACAGCAAAAGGGATTTATATGAAGTGTTATTTTCACATATTTGTATTATTCTTGTGAAGTCATAGAGTTTCACTAAAATATGCAAATATGCAAACATTATGACCTCTGCAAGTTGCTTGGCCACGTATCAATGTAGGTATTCAAGGCCAGGTTTGTCTTACAACTTTGACTGTTGTCAATCTTATCTCAAATGGCAGACAGCACAGGTGACAAATTTGACTATTGTTGAACATGTCCCATACAAGACGAAATAGTAGAACTAAAGAATCATCAAAAAGTTAAATGGCTCCTCCTGTTGTCTCTTGACATAGTTGACATTACTTTCTCTCTTGGTCAATTCATCTACCATTCCTCTCGAATATATATACCAAATGGAGTATGTTGTGGACCCTGGTTATAAGTGTAGAACAAGAGACTTGAAAAGGTTGAGAGAACTCAGATTAACTGAAATTAGAGAATTTTTCTTATTGCAATCCTCTTGTGAACCTTGATATTGTGGTTGTTGTTCATTGCCATGGATTCTTAGTAGCTTGACTAAGCTTAGTTATGGATTTCATTCAGTGCAACTGATAGGATGCTAGATCGATGATCTAGAGGTCTTCATTAAAGAAGCAAACTTGTAAAACCAATTTTTATAGTGGATTCTCAATGGATTTGATTCCCACATTGGTTTCTCTAGGGTGAATATTTGTGCTGATATAATCTTTCATGTGAGATTTATCTCACTTCTTTATGCTATTTTCTTGCAAGTTTGCTAACAATTCATAGCACAAGTAGATAAGATGTATCAATATGTAAAGATTATAGGCCTTCTACGAGCACAGTTCTTGTTTATCTCAACACCTATTTGTTGGAATTAACCCCACATAGGCTTACTCTTGTTTGCACTATGGTTTTGGGGATTCATTAAGCATTCACATATGTATGGTAGTATATTTAGGAGTACGTAGGATATAATTGATGTAGGCATTTGTGTATGCATTTTAACATTTGCATAAAGATTTTAAAGTGTTAGAAATCGGCCCCAGTTGTTGTAGCATGTACTTAATCTTAGTAAAAAGATCCATCTTAATGAGATTTTATGTGGATATCCATGAAGTTCATGGAAAGTAAACTTTGCTACCTTTATTGACTTTATACCAATCTCTCTGTTCAACAAAATATACAAAATCATCACAAAGGCCATAATGACAAGATTCAAAATTTTGCTTCCTTTGATCATTTACAAAGAGCAAAGGAGGATTCTTTCAAGTAAAACAAATTATAGATGGCATCATCATCAGCCATGAGGTTTTGCAATCCCTGATGATGACCAGAAAAAAAGGGATGATTCTGAAAGTTGAGATCAGCAAACACGTGATTAGGGGGATTGGGATCAACTAAACAGGGTTCTAATCAAATTTGGCTTCAGATCATCATGGCATGAATGGTTGATGAGCACCATGCTAGGGCCGAATTTTAGTCCTATGCAATGATAGCCCAGCATGTTTCTTCGGTAGTTCAAGGGGCCAAATGCAAGGAGACCCCATCTCCCCCTACTTCTTTGTAACTTTAGTAAAAGCTCTTGGAAGTGCCATTCCATCCAAGGTCCAAAGAAACTCCAAAATCTTTTGGCAGTCAATCATAGTCAGGAGACAAAGTAATAGGATGAAATATTTAACCAATGGGACTGGTATTCTAGCTCAAAGTCGGGAGGATGTAAAAAAAGAAGCAGTTGCATATTTCCAAAATCTTCTTACCAGTGAGGCCATTGAACAAAATGGAGTGCAGGTGAAGATTTTGGCTAATATCCCATCTCTCATTGGCAATTATTAAAATCAAATGTTAACAGGGAAGCTTCCAAAGGAAGAAGTGGAAAGCGTTGTATAAATGATGGCAAAAGATAAAGCTACAAGACTGGTTGAGGTCCCAGCAGCTTTTATTTTGTAACCTTTTTGGGATATTGTGGGGAAGGATACAGAAAGGAAGCCAAAGAATCAAGAAGATCAAGGCAAACAATACCATATCCAACTGCAACACAATTTATAGAATCCTCAGAGTCAAAGGCCATAAAAAAAACAATTAAAATTTTGCTTCCCCTGATCATTTCCAAAGAGCAAGGAAAATTCATTCAAGGATGGCATCATCATAACCCATGAGGTTTTACATACCCTGAAAAAGAAAAAGAGATGATTATAAAACTTGATAGCAGCAAAAAATACGATCAAGTCGACTGATCTCCCAAACAGGGTTCAGATCAAATTTCACTTACAAGCAGGATGGTGTGAATGCCAGATGAGCTGCATTTCGAGGCCAAATTTCACAGTCCTGTCTCTAAATACAATATCTCTAGATCTTAAGTCTGAAGAATAAATTAAGAGGCATTTAGGTTCTTTCCAATTTGTGAATGACAATATCCACTTTCAAAGATTCCATTCAGGGTGACTTTAGATTACCATATCAGAGCATCCAGTTAATTATTAATGATTAGAAGTCAAAGAATGATTTCTGATGTCAGTATAAGAACCCAATAAATGATTGCTGAAAAAGTAAGTTTTGATATTAGCTTCCCTCCTAATAAGTACCTCGGTGTCCTTATTTTTGCTGGCTGTAGAAATAGAAAAACCTGGGTGGAACTAACTGTTGAAATGTGGCGACTGATCAGCAAAGTACTGTACACTCAGCACGTATCCTTGACGGGGTCCGGGGCCGAGGTGGGCCCTGGATGGGAGTTTGGGGGCGGCAGCCCCCAAAGTGGGTGAAGCTTGCTACGGGGGTTCGGGGGCGGTAGCCCCCGAGAAAAAAAATTTTGCCATTTTTTGTTAATGAAAACCGACATTGTAATAAAACCCTAAAAAGGCCGACTTTGTTTGTTGCCCTAAAAACGCATGTTATAAGCGGTTGGGATGCTTAAGGCATTGTAATGTTGATGTACTATTTTTGCTGGATAATAAGAAAGATTGGACGGCTGTGTATGGTGGACGTAACCCATTCTGCGTGAACCACGTTAAATCTCTGTGTTATCTGTGTCCTATTTTATTCCTTTATCTTTTGTATTTAAATCTGCATATAATTGTTAGTTCATATTTGCTTCGGATCTGCTTGAAACCCTAACACTAACATGCCAATTTGAGGCAAAAACCATCAACATGTAGAGTGAAATGGCTAAGTTTGGCAGGTATGTAAAGTTATTTCAATTTTAATTAAAGAACAAGTTATAAACTATGAATGCTATATATGGATATGAGGAATTATGTCAATGTCTAATAATTCTGATTTTTATCTGCAGGTCTTAAGGAAAGAGATCATTTAATATTTTCTATGTCTTCTCCAAATGAATTCAATTGGCATATATATCATTTAGGCAACCGGTCAATTGGTGTATTGACCGGTCATGCCTTTTAGGCATGACCGATCAATGCACCCATTGATCGGTGCCTTTACAATTATACCATTAACACAATGCTGATTACTGGTTCAAAAACACCTGATAGCATATTGTAATATCATAATATAATGACTGATCAATTTAATGAATCGGTTCATATAAACACCGATGATTCAAAGTGCACGATGTATATAATCCAACCGGTGCATTTGTTAACCAATGTTAATGCCAAATGAAGCGGTGTATTCATTAAACCCGATAACAAATATGCCCGATATAATTAAGCCCGATAACAGATGTGAATTGGTGCCAATGTTTATGCACCCGATAGCAAGTATGTATCGGCGAATTTAACCCGATAACTTATAGCATTTAATATGCTATCGGGTTAATACCCCGATAGCATATTAATGCCAATTAACAATTGACATTAATATGCTATCGGGTTGTTAGCTCGATAGCATAATGATAAGCAATGTTTGTACAATCCGATAATCATATGCAATATAAATCAGACATGAAGCATGTAGATAAATAACAAAACAAGGAAGGTTAGGAAGATCTTATCTTGCATAAGCTACCATGCATTAACACTCCCTCTTAGCTTTGGAAGATAGATAAGGCAACCTGCATCACATTTCCTTTTCATAACTAAGATAATGTCAGTCAGCAAAAATCATTTATACATGAGAAGAACCATCAAGACATATGATACAAAATAGAAGAACATCACCTGAGCATGTGACATAAAGTATTATTTTAACATGTGATAAAAGTAAGAGAATCATCACCTGATCATGTGAGAAATCACCAAAACATGTGATCTGTAAGATTCATCAAGATATCACCTAACACGTGATGTCAGTATTGCCTAACACGCAATACTTAAGGATAAGTCTATGAGAAAGGTTAGTTTCTCATCATATCCAAGTTGTGATAAGTGCAATAACATTTATAAATGTTTATCACAACATAGTCATGGCACATCCATGACTTACCAGAGATCCAACATGATCAATGGTTGAGATATCACCTACATGTGATATCAGTATTGCCTAACACGCAATACAAGGATAACCATATGAGAAGTGCTTAAGTTCTCATCATATCCAAGTTGTGATAATGCAATAACATTTGTACAAATGTTGTAACACAACATAGTCATGGCACATCCATGACTTACCAGTGATCCAACATGATTACTGGTTTGACTATCATAAGATCGTCACCTTATGATGTCTACATACAAGTGTTCAGTATCTGAGAGATCGTCACCTCTTAGATATGAACACAAGTGGCAAGAAGCCAAGAGATAGTCCAAACATGACAAAGAAGTTTACACCTTAAACATCTTAAATATATGTATAGATTACAAAGCAGATTACCTTTCTATCATACCTAAACCCTTTCTGAAGCGATCAACCTTCACTCTGGAAAGTGGTTTGGTCAGAATATCTGCAATCTAATCTCCTGTACACACATATTCTAACTTTATCACATTCCTGTCAACCATATCTCGTACATAGTGATATGGAATCTCAATATGTTTGGACCTGTCATGAAATACTGGATTTACAGAGAGTTTTATACAGCTTTGATTATCACACTGAATGATTGTAGGTTTCATAGGTTCTCCAAATAATCCCACGAGCAATTTCCTTAGCCATACTGCTTCTCGGGCAGCCATTGAAGCTGCAATATATTCAGCCTTTGTGGAACTCTGAGCTACTGAAGATTGTTTTCTGCTGATCCAGGATATCATGGCTGACCCTAAACTGAAGCAGCACCCTGAAGTGCTCTTTCTGTCAGTCACACTTCCAGCCCAATCTGAATCTATAAATCCATGTAGATCTATGTCAACCTTTTCATATTTAAGACCAAGCTTTAGGGTACCTTGTAGATATCTCATTATATGTTTTACTGCAACCAGGTGTATCTCCTTAGGTTCACACATGAACTGACTTAAGGCATTAACAGCATAGCAGATATCTGGTCTTGTATTTACTAGATACATCAGGGACCCAATCATCTGCCTGTATTGAGTGGGGTTAGTAGGTCTTGATTCTACTCCTGCTTCTTTAAGTTTATGGAAGTTGGTTTCCATAGGAGAGGTCATGGGTCTGCAGTTTAGCATTCCAAATCTTGTCAATATGTCCAAGGTGTACTTCCCTTGGTTCAGTACAATATTATCAGAATTTTGCCATACTTCCAATCCTAGGAAGTAATGAAGAAGCCCCAAGTCTTTCATATCAAATTCTATGGATAGATCTTTCTTGCATTGATCTATTAGGTGATCATCTCCTGTGATTAATAAGTCATCAACATATAAAATTAATATTAACATCACCTTTATTTCTTTTGAGGTAGAGATTAGGATCTGCATCATTCTTAGAGAAACCCAGCTTTGAGAGATAGGTGTCAATTCTTTCATACCAGGCTCTGGGAGCCTGTTTGAGCCCATAAAGAGCTTTCTTGAGTCTACACACATGAGACTTTGCATCATGAATTTCAAACCCTTCAGGTTGCTCTAAGTAGACTTCTTCCACGATCTCGCTATTTAGGAATGCTGTCTTAACATCCATCTGATGTACCTTCCACCCCTTTGCTGCTGCAATGGCTAGGACAGCTCTTACTGATGTGTATTTGGCAACAGGTGCAAATGTTTCTTCGTAATCTATTCCTTCCTTCTATGAGAACCCTCTAGCTACAAATCTGGCCTTGTGTTTTTCAATACTACCATCTGTAGCATGATTGATTTTAAACAACCATTTAAAAGACACAACAGACTTCTTGGTTGGCCTAGGAACAATCTCCCAAACATCATTCTTCATAATGGACTGATATTCCTCAGTCATGGCATCTATCCATACTTGATGTTTGAGTGCGTCTGAAACATTGTTAGGTTCAGCTTTAGAGAGATCATTCATAAGTGCAACATAGTTGATGAATTTATTAGGCCTCTTGCTTTCCCTGAAGGTTCCTGAAGGAGCAGCGAACTTCTGAGCTTCTGCTATAGTTTTGGTGGCCCATAGTGGTCTTTTCTTGCGATTATCTATAGGTGGGTCTTGTGTTTCACTTATAGTTTCCTCAAGATACTCCCTCTGAAGCTCAGGAGTAGGATTATGAATTTCAAGTTCTATTGTATTTTGGGCCCTTTTGAAGGCTAAATCTTCTTCGAAGATTACATCCCTACTGAGTTCAATATTTCTCTACTCTTGTACATAGATTATGTAGGCTTTAGAAGTTTCACTGTATCCTACAAGTATTCCCCTTTTTCCAAAGGGTTCTAGTTTTAGTCTTTTCTCTTTAGGTACATGAATATAGACCGGACACCCAAATATCCTAAGATGGCTAATATCTGGTTTTGTCTTGGTAAAGACTTCCTCAGGAGTTTTATCTTCAAGAAGTGAATGAGAACATCTATTTTGTATGTACACAGCAGTGTTAGTTGCTTCTGCCCAAAGGTTCAAGTTTAGATTTTGATCTAGTATCATGGCTTTGGCAACTTCTACTATGGTCCTATTTTTCCTTTCAGCTACTCCATTTTGCTGTGGATTATAAGGTATTGTCAACTCCCTCTTAATCCCAGAATTTTTACAAAAGTCTTTAAATAGTCCTGATGTGTATTCCCCCCCATTGTCAGTTCTTAAGGTTTTAATTTTGTTTTCAGAGAGATTTTCTGTTAATGTTTTAAACTCTTTAAACCTACTTAGGATCTCTTCTGATTCTTTACATTTCAGAAAGTAGATCCACGTCTTCCTAGAGTAGTCATCAACAAAAATTACATAGTACAAAAATCCCCCTAGCGAGGGTACGGACATAGGTCCACATACATCAGAATGAATTAACTCCAAAACTTTGCTAGTTTTCCTAGTACTATTCTGAAATGCATTTTTGGTATTTTTACCTAAGGCACGCCCTTTGCATGCCTCTGAATGATATTGCTTCAACTTAGGTAAACTTGTGACAAGGTTTCCCATGGTTGACAAAGCTCTATAATTCAGATGGCCTAATCTCCTGTGCCATACTTCATTTGCATTAGTTGTTTCATGGATCAATGCTAGATTGGGCTCTGTACATAGCTCATACAAATAGCCTTGTCTTCGACCAATGACCTTAGCGTCTTTGATGGAGGATCTCTTTGGCCAAGCCAACACCTTGTTTTCCATGAAGGTCACTCTGTATCCTTGATCTTCTAGTGCTGATATGGAGATTAGATTTCTTTTGATGCCTGGAACATATAGTACTTCTTCAAGTCGTAGTGACATGCCTGTCTTCAGTTTGATGGTGCAGGTTCCAATTCCTTTGACTGGATGTGAAGAATCGTCTCCGATGGTTACTTCCTCATCATCTTTCTCTATCATGGAGTCTAGTATTTCTCTAAAGCCGATGATGTGTCTGGATGAACCACTGTCGATCACCCATGAGTTAGATTTGTTTGAAGCATGGCTTGTAAGTGCTGAGTAGAGGACATAGTTCTCGGAGTCATTTTCTCTTCTAGATTTCCTCACTTTTGCAAATGTGGCTTGCTTCCCTTTCTCCGGACAGTTTGCAACATAGTGTCCGAATTTGTCACACCTATAACATTGAACATGTGATAGGTCTTTCTTAGAAGTGTTCTTGCCTTGGTTAGCTTTTCTTTTCCTGAATTGCTTCTTTTTGTACTTCTTATTGATGTTTGTATTTAGGACTTGCAAGTCTTCATCTATATTCTTCTGTTTTATTCCTACCTTGTTCAATCTGGATTCTTCTTGTAAACGGTCATCTCTTAGTCTTTCAAACTTAGGATATTTGGACCTAGCACTGATGCCTTGGACGAATGTGTTCCATCCACTAGGCAATCCATCTAGAGCAATGAGTGTTAACTCTTTGCTTTGGATGTCGTATCCAAGGGAAGCTAGGTCATCTCTTAGGCTTGATATCCTCATGAAGTAGGAGTTAATTGTCTCCCCTTTGTTCATACTGATATGGTTGATCTCTCGTTTTAATGCCAGAGTACGACTTGCATTTGATATCTCAAATGTCCTTTCAAGTGCCTTGAACATTTTATAAGCCATTTCCTGCTTTCTAATGATGGGCATTATATTATTTCTTACCCCATCCACTATTATTTTAATAGCCTTATCATTTCCCTCGATCCATGTGGATTTCTCAGTTTCATCTTCTGGTTGTGCACTTTCAGTTTGGACATATGAATCAACTTTGTTTTCTCTTAAAATCATTTTGATTTTAAACTTCCAAGCTGAAAAATCTTCGCTACCTCCGAGTCTATCTTCGAATCTGATAGCGTTGGCTATTATGGAAATGTGATGTAGTTTGTAAGTTAGTCCTTGAATTTTATCAAAATTGAATAGCCTTAGGTTCGATTACCTTGGCTCTGATACCATGTAAAGTTATTTCAATTTCAATTAAAGAACAAGTTATGAACTATGAATGCTATATATGGATATGAGGAATTATGTCAATGTCTAATAATTCTGATTTTTATCTGCAGGTCTGAAGGAGAGAGATCATTTAATATTTTCTATGTCTTCTCCAAATGAATTCAATTGGCATATATATCATTTAGGCAACCGGTCAATTGGTGTATTGACCGGTCATGCCTTTTAGGCATGACCGATCAATGCACCCATTGATCGGTGCCTTTACAATTATACCATTAACACAATGCTGATTATCGGTTCAAAAACCCCCGATAGCATATTGTAATATCATAATATAATGACTAATCAATTTAATGAATCGGTTCATATAAACACCGATGATTCAAAGTGCACGATGTATATAATCCAACCGGTGCATTTGTTAACCAATGTTAATGCCAAATGAAGCGGTGTATTCATTAAACCCGATAACAAATATGCCCAATATAATTAAGCCCGATAACAGATGTGAATCGGTGCCAATGTTTATGCACCCGATAGCAAGTATGTATCGGCGAATTTAACCCGATAACTTATAGCATTTAATATGCTATCGGGTTAATACCCCGATAGCATATTAATGCCAATTAACAATTGACATTAATATGCTATCGGGTTAATACCCCGATAGCATATTAATGCCAATTAACAATTGACATTAATATGCTATCAGGTTGTTAGCCCGATAGCATAATGATAAGCAATGTTTGTACAATTCGATAATCATATGCAATATAAATCAGACATGAAGCATGTAGATAAATAACAGAACAAGGAAGGTTAGGAAGATCTTATCTTGCATAAGCTACCATGCATTAGCAAGGTAGGCTCAATTTTGAAATATTTGTTTCCACAGGGTATTCTAAGGAGAATGAATAGAATCATGAAGAACTTGCAGCAAGGAACTTCACAAGGATAAAGAGTTCCTACATTAAAATGGACAAATGACTGCCCCAAAGGCTTGAAGAGCGGAGACTAGCATTGACAATTTAAAAATTCAGAACAAAGCATTAGGAGTAAATATTGCATGTCAAATTTGGCAATAGCAAAATTTAGAGCAAGTTGATGAGGAAAACATATTCAAACTTGATCAATCCCAAAAGAATATTTACCTCTATGTTCCATCTGGCTCACATTTGGACATTCATTGCAAAGGCCAGAGCATCATAATGCATAATCAAAAGGTGAGGATCAAGGATGGGGCCCCCAAATTGTGGAGCTACCATTGTCTTCCATCTTTGAAACAATAAAAAAACTCCTGCTTCAAGAATGGACTTAAATAGGGAGCTCTCTGGAATTTACAAAGGCCTGATGATGTCTGAGAATGCCTTGAAGTCTCTCTATTCTCTCTTTAGTACAGAGCTGGCTAAAATTTGGGGCACAAGTCAAACTTGGGAGATCAATACAGAATGAGCAAAGCAGCCAGGGTACAGGGTGTGGAATGGGTCATGGTGGAAGTTCCAGAGCATCTATTGCAGGGGAGAAAAGGAGCAAGGAGAAAGGCTAAGTAACTGAAAAGGGTATTGTGCCTAACAGGTTCCTCTGTCAATACTTAGTGTAGTTGTGTCTAATTGTGTTGTAGGGTCATGTGTTGATTGGGGTCATGTTTGGCTGATGATGAAGTTCTGAGGTCTAATCTGTGCAAGGGAAGAATAAAATCTGCTAACTCCAATTCGATTTGAGCAAAAGAATTCTCCAAGTCCACCCTGCCTTGGAAAATGTGACCAGCATGTTAGGAAAAAGTTTTGTGACCTTCGCCTAGATTAGGAAAGTTTTTCCTAAAGTCTGCTTCAGTTAAGGAACACTTTTGTCAAAGTCCGATCTTGAGAGGGCTGAATGCAATGAATGTCTGAAAAGCTGAACTTTAGATCATATCAATTTATACTTGTGAGGAGTTATCCAGAGCTTTTACCCTCCTCTCGCGCAACATAAATTGGCACTAGAAGGAAGGCTGAGCATTTGGTCATTTATTTTCACAAGTGGAGAAATTCAGCTGGAGAGAGCCAATATGAACTTTGAAATGCTAAATCAGAGATATGTTAGATCTCTTTTATGTCAAAAAATCAAAAAAAAAAGTGAAAAATTGAAAAATCTATAAAAATTAGAAAATGGAAAATCAAAAAAGAGATTTCTCTATAGATGGGCGACCATTCCATATTTCTTACTGTCAGGACAGTCTCTTTGTGGACATCACTCAGATTAAGGAAAATTTGAACGTACAATTGCACCCCAGGAATTTGTCTCGATTTGCCTTACCAGGGAGGTGTCGGATTCATGAAACGACCGAGCATGATGAGATCAATTGCTTGACATTCTTGTCAAGGATAGAATTGGTTTTACAAGGAAAAATTTTCTTTTGGGATGTTCCAAAACCAGAATTGTGCATAAAGCCTAACGATGAGGGCACTAGAAATGATCCTTTCACAAGGTTCATACTTAGAATTCAAAATCAGATAGAACAAGGTAATGTCCACTAGAAGGGCGTGTTGCTTCCTCGTTGGTGTAGGATTCACGATGAACCACATTCAGAATTCACTTGTTCTATATGTGGAGAGGCCATCAACCAAGCTAGAGGTCACTTAGGATTATCAGAATTGCCGAGGAAATGCATCTGGAACGAGCATCTTAGTCCTGCAGAACAAAGCATTGCAGCATCATCAAGCCGTGAAGGAAGAAAATTGGAAGAAAATACTATAATTGAATCAAGCATTCAAGTGGATGAAAATTGTTCCTACATTACACTAGAATGAGAGGCCATTGGAGTAAGGATCAAACAAGCAATGGAATACATCCAAGCAAGGAGAACCACCCAAGGCAACTATCAGCATATACCAGAAATGGAGGACTTAGCTCAAAGTAGAGATGGTGTGAGAGATTCCCAAAGTTCATTCCTCTAAGGAGAAAAACATGAAGAAGAAAGTGGTTCCAATGCCCCTCCAAGAAGGAATTGTCCTTGATGAAGAAGTCCAATCATGCATGAACAAGATGGAAGAAATGATAAGTGGCTTGAGACAAGATGAAATGTTTGATGATCAATGGGCTACCAAGATGGAAGCAAAATATGAAATGCATTTTGGGTCGGCGCCTGATCCAATGTTCACAATCATGGAGGAATTGCTAGATGAAATCGAAAGAAATGGAACGCTACCTGATGAACAAGTAACTGTGACAGAGACAGAAAATGAAGAACAATTCGGGTTGGGGCTTGATCCATTGTTAGGGATTCAAAAGGGGCCAACACATGAAATGTTCCAAATTTCCAAATTTCCTTTTGAATCTAATTCCCGCCACACTCCACCCAATTTGGAATGTAACATTGATCTACATGTCTCAGAGGCAAGTGGTATGGTTCACCATCAACTTTGACCTCCTAATGAAGCAATAGATAACGAGCAAAAATTCCTGTCTGCAAATGAAGACCACCAGATTGTCTCTTTCCCTACTGTTGACTACAGAGAATATCATTTTGATTACGGATATTCAGGAAAGACAACTTGTTTATGGATTAATCATGGTCCGGGTGAGTTGCCCCAGTTACTAATCTTTCCCGAAGTTTTGCTTGAATTTCAAATTTGTACTTTGAAAGAATATTTTTCTGAGTTTAAAGATAAGTTTGCAAAACTTCGGACTTGTTGTGACCATTTCACACATCGCCCCATTAAAATGGGGACCCCCTCTTTTTGCTCGGTTTTGCCTGTTTCTCTCTCTGCTTTTAGGGTTTTTGAGTCGTCTGGATTAGGGTCAAGCCTTAGGGTTTCCGTTTTGATGATTTTAAGCCAGAGTCCAGTCCAATTTTGAGAGATTGTTGAGCTTCCTCTCGTAGGATGCAATTTTGAAGTGGGGTAAATTCGTCAGGGGTTGAGTAGGTTGGTCTAGGTTCAGTCGGAATTTTCAATATAAGTCCAAATTTTGCCTAAGTGTTGATGATGGAATTATGGAATTTTGTCTGATTGAATGATTTTGACCAAATTTTGAAAATTTTGATAATTGATTCCGGACATTGGAAAGGTCTTATTGTTGCCTTGTCAAGTGATTAAAACTCTAAAATCATCATATTTTGGCCTAGGGAAGCAAAATCGCTCTTGTCCCTCAGCCAGGGACCAGGGCGAAAGTGATATTTTATGCATCCTGGTTATTAATTTGTTTCATTTGTCTTGTGCAGGGTCGCCAGGAGATGCGTTTGAACGCGAATTGAAACCTTTGAGGATTTTGAGATTTGAAAATGGCGAATTTTTTGGAGTTTCAGGACAAATCGCTCTTGTCCCTCAGTCAGGGACCAGGGCGAAATGTCTTGTCTGGACCATTCTGACTTCATTTTGATCAAGCTAAAACGTCAAGGACGTGATGAAAGATGGAATAAACGTGATGGAACGCCAGGACTTAGTTATTTGCGAAGAAAAGTTGAGCATTTGCCCTCAGGGACAAAAATCGCTCCTGTCCCTCACTGAAGGACCGGAGCTTGTTTCTCAAAATTTTACTATCCTTGCAGGATCAAGATGAATTTTGGATTGAAAGAGATAAAGGGAAGCATGTTCTTTCCACTGAATATAATTTGAGGAAATTTGCAAACATGGAAATGTGCCAAGAGCAAAAATCGCTCCTGTCCCTCACTGAAGGACCGAAGCTTAAAATCCAACATTGCCTTGTCCTTGCAAGATTTGAACGATTTCGCGATTTGGGGAGAACAGAAGAGATACATCTTATCAGTTGAATATAACTTGAAAATGTCATCATGAGGAAAATGGACCATAGAAGCAAAATCGCTCCTGTCCCTCTCCCAGGGACCAGGGCGAATTTTAGTGGTAGCTCCCGTCCCTCTCTCAGGGACCAGAGCGAATTTCCTTATAAGGCAAGATTTGGGCAAAGATCAAATAAGTTTTAACTTTGAGGCAAGCAAAGGAGGCGTAACGAACCCGTTGAAGATATTTTTAAACATTGGCAAAGTGTGATTGAGCTTACAAATGCAAACTCGCTCCTGTCCCTCAGCCAGGGACCAGGGCGAAATATTAGTTATGTTGCCTTCCTTACAAGTTTAAAATCACTCCAGACCAAGGTACGAGGAGGCAATGATGTTTTGAAGGTGCTTCAAGAGAAACGAAGTTGCAAAGATCGCCAAATATGATGAAGTGCCTAAGTTCGCTCCTGTCCCTCTCCTAGGGACCAAAGCGAAATCTCTAAGTATGCTTAAATTTTGAAGGCCACGTTCGTTTCAAACGTTCAAAAGGGGAGTAAGGAACACCATTTTATACTTCGAAGGCAATTGCAAGTCGATATAATCAAGGATTAGCACAATGAACAAAAGATCGCTCCTGTCCTTCAGTCAAGGACCAGGGCGATATTCATGAAATCAATCTTTTTCTTCCTAGACCATGCCAAGGCAAAGTTTCACAAGATCGAATATGTCTTTGGAAGGATGATGGACAAGGAACCAAACGTCAAAAGGTGATCAATTTGAGCAAAGATGCAAAATCGCTCCTGTCCTTCAGTCAAGGACCAGGGCGATATTCATTAAACTAGTCATTTCCTTCAAAAGACGATAGCAAGGCGTAGTCATGCAAGGTCCGAAATGTCATTAGAAAGGTGATGAACAAGGAGTTAATGTTAAAAGTTGACAATTTGGAGCTAAAATACAAAGTTCGCTCCTGTCCCTCACCAAGGGACCAGGGCGATATTCACTTAAATATCAAATTGGCCTTGCAAAGGACAAGTTAAGTATGCGTAGAATGAATAGATAAAGTTATTTCTTGCCTTGTGACGTAAGTTGGCAATTAAAATGATCAAGGATCAAGGAGAAATACAAAAGTTCGCTCCTGTCCCTCACCAAGGGACCAGGGCGAAAATGGTCTAGGGGACATTCATTCAAAAGATTGAATCGATCAAGCTCAAGGTTCCCCAATTAAAATGCCAATTTTGACGTAGAAGAAGTGACTTTGAACGTAAAAGGGCGTGAAAATCAAGAGCAAAATGCTAGATCGCTCCTGTCCCTCTCCCAGGGACCAGAGCGATGTGGTTTGTACCCTTTCACCTCTCATGTTTTGGCGCTAACACCATTTTCAAATTATTTCAAATGCTAAATTTCGATAAAATGGGCATTTAATAAGTGCGCACAAGACATTTAATTAATTAATTTTGCCTTTTAAAAGATCGAAATAATTAATTACAAGGCATTTAGTTAATTAATTATTAATTTAAATAAAGAAAGAGCGCTTGGGTTTATTTTAAATGTTTTGCAAAGTCGGCCTCCTCTTTTTATTTAAAATTTTGTTATTATTTGACTTATTTCCAAGTCGGCCTATGTGCAATTAGAGGGTGAGCGCCTATATAATGAAGATGTGATATCTCATTTCAAACCATCATATTCATCCTTTCATATGCGAAATATCAAGAAGACAAGGTGGGAATTTCATCAAGGTAATGCGAAACATCATAAAAGGGAGTGCGAACTTAGGTTGGAGTTGAGCGAACTTGCCATCTTCACGTTGAAGACCCCTAAGGTTGGCGAAGTTACTAAGGAAGGTGTTCGCTTGGGGAAGATCACGTTGAAATCTTCAAAACTCCAAATTTTGTCTAGACAAATCGCCTTATTTTGCATTTTTAGAGTTAGCTCGCAAGAGAGGTATGGCGAAGATCCCTTGTCTTAATTTTGAATTTTGATCATCATAGGTTTAAATTTTGAATTTTGAAATTTTGAAATTCCATTAGCTTAATCGAATTTAGGAAATGATAACTCAAAGACTTATCATGAAGTTTCCTAAATTCAATCTCTAATCTAATCTATGTTTATACATTGCAAAATCTATTACTTATTATGAAATGCTGTGTAGGTATTACGATGGCGACCCCGAAGGTGGGAGCATCCGCCAGTCGTCCAGCTCTTATGAAAGAAGACCAAAAGAACGAAGAACTGGAGACCAAGATCGTGTCTAAGTGGAGCAACATTGGAGATACCAACTTGGGCAACTTCAGTGTGAAGAAGTTTTGAGAGGTCCCTTACATTGGCAAGCCATCACCTGTCGCAAAGAGAATAATTGAAAGTGGCATTATCAAGGCGGCCGGTTTCCCTCCAGCAATCCAGTGCCATGAGTTGATGATCGAGTGTGCTCGCCATTATGATCCACAATCCAAATCGATAGTGTCCAAGGAAGAAGACACTTTTGCTTATCTTTCAGAGGAAGCTATCAGTGAAGCTCTTCACTTGCCAGAACATAAAGATATGATTTATAAAAGCATAGAAGGAGCCAGGTCCATGTATGAAGATGATCCAGACACTTGCTTAGGCATCATCAACAAGAACTGGTTACTCAAGAGTCGTCCTCGCCTGAGCAAGATTCCGAATACACCACACAGGATCGATTTCCAGGAGGAGTACAGAGATTTGATAACACTGCTCAACCGAGTCACAGGAGCCCCTCAAGCCTTCTATTTTGAGAAGTGGATGTTCTACTTCATCCAAGTGATAGTTCAGGGAAAAGGAACAATCCATTGGGCTAGAATGATTAGTCATTGCTTGGACGTACAATTAAGGAGACTGAAGGCTACCAAGTCTTTCCACATGAGTTCATACATCATATATGCCTTGATCAGGAGCTTTGAATATGCAGGACTACCTCACAGAGGAGTGGTTGGAAGAGGACCCGGCGAGATCAGAGTTTGTGATTCTTATGTTCACTTGCATCATCCACCAGGAAGTAACTACAAGTTAGTTAATGATACCTTCACGATGAACATCACCAGGATATTGCAAGGCGGGATTCACAACCGGTTATCTCAAGATGCACAAGAGCTTGTGAAGAGGTACGGTGCATGGTTTATCCAATTCCAGAAATTTACATATATTAGAGTTCATGGATGTCCTTCACCCCCCTACATGTTGCCGAGATATCCGACAGACAGAATAGTGTTACTTGAAGTAACTAGACAGTTGGCAGCTTATGCGAAGGCATTCAGACACAGACATGGAAATGGAGTTCCTGTACCTATCATATTAGGAAATTCAGTTGAGGTATGTCCTAATGCTCTAGCCATGGATGACGCAGAGAAGGAGTTAGCTTTGTATTCATTTTCATTCTTTGCCTTGAGAGAGAGCTTTGATCCACATGGATATATAGAAGAGACAGTCGGTAGGAAATATAAGCATGAGTTTCAAATATAAGATTTTATGATGAATCTCTTAGATGATCTTGAAGTGAAAAGAAAGATGCATTCTAGATTGCCTTTGGATTTCATCAGGAAATGCAAGATTTACAGAATGGCCGACCAAGCTCAGGATAGTGGCAGACATCTCCAATCATCCTATGATCGAGAAAGTAAAACGGTGAAGTTAGATTGGAATGAACCCGAGGTTGTGGATCTAGATGCTTTGATGGCTCCAGTCTTGTCTTGTACTCCCAGATGGGTTGATGTGCAGCATCAGAAGTTGAGAGAACAGGGCATAGCTATGACTTTCACCTTGGAGGAGACCAGTCGAAGGTGGGGCAAGTGTAAGCGAAGGTAATCCTAATCCCAAAAATACAAGTGAAGGCAACCTTCGAAGCGCAAGTGAAGGCAATCTCCATCCAAGAGGCTCGAAAAGGAAAGAAAGACCTGAGAAAAGAGAATCTTCCCGAGATTCCCATTGCTGAGATCGAAGGAATCGTATCTAGATTCATTGCATATGCTAAAAAGGAGCATTGGAAAGGGAATAAGATTTTAGATGAGAAGTTGTTATAGATGATGTGGCACCTTAATTGTCATTGGTCTATGTCTCCTAGATTTTCGTGCCAAATTTAATATTTGGCTATGCATTTAATGTTGTGCAATAAAAGGGGAACTTTTGTAATAAAACCCTAATTAGGGTTTAGGTGTCATAATCTTGGCCATTGATCTTCTTTTGATCTGGACCGTTCATTGTAATTGAGGATGCTATATATACCCTCATTTCTTTTCATTTTGAACTAGAACTAGAAAAATTAGAGATTAAGGAGAAATTAGAGAGATTAGAAGCAAGTTGTTTTTGTAGCAAGATTGAGCTTTGAGGGAGGAATTTCAAACAATTGTTGTACATGATGGCTTTGAGATCAATAAAATATTGAAGTTATGGTGTTTTATTGCAATTCTCGTGGTTATCTTCATGGTTGTTCATTTTCTTGAATCATTCTCAATCAAAGTAGTGTGTTAATTCGAAGGACAAAGTGTTGGACTTGATCTTTGGTAGGATTCGCTTTCCAAACCACTAGCTTCTTGCTGATTGTAGGAACGCCTTGCGTGGTCGCTGGAGATATTTGAATCGCTTAAACCTTCAATCGTTGTTGTATCTTGAATATGTACCTTCGTGGTAGTGTCCTTGATACTTGATGTATTGAAAAATCATTTGTTACCTTAGAAGATCGCATCAATTTCAATTGAGTTGTTGATTTATGGCAATATTGAAGTTGGTAGAATCTCGCCAAGTCTCGTCTACATGGAGTCATTCTTAGGGTTAGACTAGATTAGATCTCTTGCAAACCCTGCCCTTTGATATTTTTGAGAGCTTGTTTAGTTTAGAAAATTCTTCGGAAACGTAAGGCCCCTTGATGACACAGCAATCACAACGACCACTGGTGCTTATCCACACGTAGAGACCCTACTTACAAGAACATTGGAGTCACCCTAACTGATCCTTCTTGCGATATCTTCAGCAGTTAGAGACTTTATTCAAGAGAGGATAAGATGCCTTTGGGTATTTTATTCTGTGTATGATTGTGTACAAAATACACGTCAACAGGACTGTGACTGTTGCTTTGTTGTTGCCACACGTCTTGAGAAATCATGCTGGGGGTTGTGTATACTTAGGTCTTTTGAGTGTTGTTCGCTTAAATTTATTTTTATTTTTTTTGCTTTTGTTTAAGAGTAGTTTCTTTCGTTTTTCTCTTGCTTTGTTAGTTTAGTTGCTTTTGTTTCCTTAGTTTAGGTGTTGTTCCTACTTTCTTAGATTAGTTTTCTTTCGCTAGCTTAGTTGCCTTTGCTTTCGCGTGCTTTAGGTTAGAAATAAAGAGGATTCCCATTAGCGAAAGGGTGATGTTGCATAACACGCAACCTCTGGTTTGACTTTGCTAAGTTATGTTTGGGGTATTCCTTTGGTAAATATTTGTGGATAACTCCTAAATCTTAGATTAACTGTTTCTAAAGTATCTTAAAGTTGAGATTGATACTTGACTAGAAAGGGAATCATCCATTGTGTCTCAAAACTGAATCTTTCAATCATTATATCTTACACACTTAACGAATTCTCTGAGTCATTTTGGTTTCCTAGGTGAAGTCATGGCAAGAAAACATAAAGAAATCATCAAAAGTCTTACTTCAGCGCCACTATAATGCTCAAGCCCATTGTGAGCTTCATTGCTTACGAGCCAAAGTGTGGAAATATGTGAAAAGAAAAGAATATCAAGAAAGAATTAAAGAAAAAAAGGAAGAAAATCAAAGTACTTGGCTTTTTGGGTGTGCAGAAATCTCTATAGGTGTACTCTCAAAACAAAACATAAATCGCCGGAAGTAGAGCAATCTCTATGAGATTATAGAGATGACCTCGTCTGGGCTATAGACGTTCGGTGGCAACGAGGCTCTATCCAAGGATGCTTTTGGAGTCAAGACAAAAGAACACCTAAACTATACAACTTGCCATGATGTAACCGAAGAGTCATCTTGTTCTCGTGAGACAGGAATGAATGCATTTGCACACACTTGCAATTGAAGGATGAAAGATCTTGATACAATCTAGGATTCCTCTTCCTTTTTGAGTACCCTTCTATTTTAATTTTTGATTCTAGATTTGAAACAAGTTTTATTTTAGGAATGTTCAGGAACATTTATTCGGGTTGGCGCTAGATGTTGTGACCTTTTTCACACATCACCCCATTGCAAATGGGGACCCTCCCTTTTTCCTTCTTTCTAGGGTTTTGTTAGAGCCTTATGACCTTCCTGCATCAGTATTGTCAAGTTTCTCAGTTTTGAGCGACCTGAGTTTTGAACATTATGAGTCTGTGTGTGCAAGCCATGGTTTGAACAGAGTCTAGACGTCATCATTGTGTCTAGAAAGACCAAAGGACGAAGATCGCAATTGATTTGAGCTAATTTGGACAACTTTCTATTTTTGGAAAGTTTTGTTTTTTCCTATTTTTTAGGAAGTTTCGTTTTTGGCATTTTGAGCATGATCCCCGAAATCACTATTTTTAGAAAGTTTTTCCTATTTTTTAGGGAACTTTGCTTTTTCTATTTCTAGAAAGTGGATCTAGGGTATGCACTGTTCACACTGAGATGCACTGAAATCCAAGTTTTAACCCGAAAAGCCAATTTCCTAAATTTTAGGAACCCTAAGGGATTCAGTGAATGATTGAGGCATAGTTTTCAAATTTCAAGGCGATCCAGTAAAATTTGCACAAGTTATGGAGATTTCAAGTTTTGATCATGTGGTTCCTGATCTTCATGAAGTCCGCCTTGATGTTGGTGCACAAGTTTGTTCAAGTCCGCCTTGGGAAAGGTGAGGTGGGACATGATCTTCACAAAGTCCGCCCTATCATGAGTTGAAGTGCAAGTTGTTAGGATTCCCAAAGATACTGAGAGGGGGGGGTGAATCAGTATCTAACCGGTTTGATAATTTTCTTAACTTAAAACATGTATAGCATATCAGTACTGTATACCGGTAAACAAAAAGTAATGCAATAAACAGAGATAACATCAACCACATGAAAAGCACACCATAACACAGTGTTTTAACGAGGAAACCCGGTGTGGGAAAAACCTCGGTGGGATTTGTGACCCACAATATTCACTTACTGGCCAATAAGAGAATATTACTGCTACAATAGGGGCCTACACATGCAGGAAGGCCAAGTGCCTAGAGCTCACTACTCAATTACAAAATGGGAAGTCTCACTGACTTACAAAATGGATTATGCAAATCCCATGTCTTGTACTGCTTCAAAATAGCATCTACTATGCCAGATTCAGTACCAGTTTTAGCTCTGCTTCATACATAAACCCTTAACCTATAATTCGCATAATAGGTCTACCTTATTTCGCCTATCTACTTCCTTACAAAATGTTCTATAATGATCTCATACATATATGAGTCATTTTCCAACTTGCCAAGTCGGCTTATAATGATTTTACAATTAATTACAAAATATGTTATAAACAAAATTCCTGTCGGCCTGGGTGTCGGTATACTTCCTTTCACTGCCGGTGTTCTATGTGTCGGTGTAGAGTCTGTCGTTGCTGGTGTCGGTAAATTATCTTGCCGTTGTCATAGGATTGCAAGGTTGCCATCAATGACAAAACCTTCAATCACCTACAATATCTCATTGGAGTGTGCATTTGCCAACAATCTCCCCCTTCAGCATTAATGGCAACACTCATGAGAAAAATCCAAAAATTGTCATCCAAAAAGAATCTGCCAGAATTGTCTTACCATAAATTGTGTACCAAAAAAAATATGTGCTCCCCCTGAGCTGATGATCCATTTGCTGATTATTTTTCTCATTTCCACTACTCCCCCTTTGGCATCAATGACAAAGGTTGTCAAAGTGTCAATTGAGTGTGGTTTCCAGCTTCATCCTTGTAACCGGTTGGTTACAATCTGAAAAAGGTCTGCCAATACCAGATTCAAGCTCTAAGTGAACCGTTCACTGTCCTTTAATGCGGCCTCTACCCTCTGAATTGTACCGGTGAGGTGTTGCATTTGTTGTTCCAGTGTTTTCTGTCCTTGAATTAAAGCCTCGGATATCTCTTTTCTTAAGGAGGCGAGGTAGTCCAATTTTGGACTAAGTCACCATTTTAGATCTTTTGCCTTTCCTTTTATTCTTTCCTTTTCTCTTTCCAACTTAAGAAGTTCCTCCTCAAAACCTGTTTTTTGCTCAAAAACTGATAATGGTTCAAATGAATTAATGAAATTATCAGCTAGTTGATTTATGTCTTCCTGTACCTTGCTGATCTTCTTGTCTATATCTACTGTAAAGAAGTTTGTTTTGCATGTATCTCTGTACAAAGTTTTAAATTCTTTTAGTGTATTACATAGTGTCGGTAAAAGAGTGTCAAATTGTCTCATGCACTTCTTTATTTCCTCTTCAAAGAATTTGTGTTTTTCCTTCTCTAGTCTCTCTTGGAATGCTTCCTTATTTATTTGTTCAACTATCACAATGTTGTCAATAATATACTTAGACAATGTGTCAAGTTGATTCAAAGAATCTTTATCATCCACATTACATTTGGGTGCTTTCATTTTCAAAATTGGAATTGTGTAATCAATTGCTTTGTATGCTTGTGAACTACACTCTGTTATCTTCTTGATAGAATCCAAAAGAACTTTTGTCACATTTGTTGGTCGGATTTCTCCAATGGAAGAACCAACAATCTGTATTCCGCCGATGGGAGCAATTTCTTTGCTTGTGGTGACCTCTGGTAGGTCAGTTTGTGTTTGCATTTCTTTAAGCAAAGGTTTGGATTGCTCAGTTGTTGCCGGTGGTACTGTCTCTGCATGAACCTGTTGTTGTGAGGGAGCATGTTGCTCTACCTGTTTCTCAGTGTTGTCACCTGCCAGTTTACCTTCTGTGCTATCTGTTGCCGGTGGCTCATTTGCCACATCTGTTTTCCCTGTTGAATCCTTATCTACCACAATATTGACTTTCTAAGTGTCAATGTTCAGTGTATATAACACCTCAGAATCAGGATTTGTGTCCTCATGTGGTATGTCCATACTCTCACTAATCGGTTGATTGTCAGTGGTAACTACCGATGGAGTATCTAGAGGCAGTGGGGATAAGTTGTCTGTTATTTTTATGCTGGGTGGTCCACCAACCTTACCTTTTCCCTTATCCTTTTGATATACCTTGATGGGTTTGGGGTTTCGATACTCTTCTTGCTTTTCCTTCTCTACAAGGAATATGTCCCATGCATTAGTTGTTTCTTTTGTTACCTCATTTACTCTCCCTGCCATTAGTGCTACATGCCGGTGAGCAGTTGAAAATACTGACCGGTTAGCTTCTGAGATCAATTTATCTATCTCATCAGGTGAGTTGATAGGATGTAGAGCAAGTAATTTTTCAATTTTTATTTTCTTATCAAGTTCAATAATACCTACTCTCCTAGCTTCAAGTCTGTTGTAGAGATCTGTCGGTATTTTGTCAACAACTTGCATCAAAAATTTCTTAAAAATATCTAAGTGCAATATTACACTGTTCTCTACTTTATCTTTGTCATCATCTGATAGTGTGTTATACATTTTGCTGATATTTTTCAATTTACCATCCTCAGTAATTTCATCTAGTAATTTATCAATAGGAGCTATGTACTTCTTCTTAGGAGTCACCTTTTTCTTCTTCAGAGTTAATTTCTTTGACAGGGGCCTTACTGCCTGTTGTTTTTGTCTCGTTCTTCTAGGAGAAGGTGAAGATACCAGTGAAGATTTTCTTTTTCTCACAACTCTTTTGAATGTAGCTGGTATGTCACTTTCTGAAGAAGTTCCAACCGGTGAAAGGTGAATTTCCAGTTGAAGTGCTTCTAACTCATCTTCAGTAATACTGGTTTGTTTAAGTGCGTCTTCCTTAATAGCTTTTGCTTGCCTGGATCCTTTTCTAACTGTTGCTTCAACCTTTATAACATTTTTCTTTGATTGAATTTGTTGTTCAATAGTCTCAGCACTGCCAAATACCTCTTCTTTTGGTTCCTTAGGTGCTTCTAGGAGGGCTTTTGCATATGTTTCTATTATGTGGTCATCAGTTTCATACCCCATTTCAGTAACCCAGATGGTTCTTGGGATAACTGCCTCCATCCAAATTTCATCCTTCTTTATAACAAAATAGATTTCATACTTATACTTGTTCACAATTGCTTGTGACAATCTGACTCTGGTCTTCATCCGGGCCTTCAGTGCCTGAAAATACTCATTGATGTTCTTTTCTCTGTTCTCTCCCATGTTGTTTAGTAAATCTAACAACCGTTTGCCTACCGGTATATCAAAACCAAGATTTTTGTTAACGATACCGGGTACTTGTTTGGTTATGCGTAGCATTAGACAGACAAGTAGGTTTCCAAATCTGAATGTCCCCTTTTTGTCTTTGTTTATCTTTCCCAAATTGTCAATTAGTTCATCTTTAAGCCATTCGCATACATCTATTTTCGCATTATCATTAACCATGTCATAGGCACTCTTTATGCATAGGCTAGAGACTGAGTTTAACCTATTTGCATGTGTGGTTTTGTAGGCTAAGATCATACTGATGAATCTGACATTGATATCCGTTACATCATTTACCCTTAAGGATCTCTTATCAGATGTTACACCAGTTAGGTTAATCACTAGGTCATTTGAGACCACCTTTGTTTTATCAGGTCTGTTACCGGTGGAAGGTAACCCTGTCACAGCTTTTACTGCTTCTTTTGTGATTTTGTGAACTGAGTCCAACCAGAAGAACGCACCATGTACCCTTCTTAGTACTATCCTTATAACATCCTTGGGGAAATCCGGGATACTAAGAATTTCAGTGAATCCTAGCGTTTCAACTATCTTGTGTTCAGATTTGATATTTTCGGATTCATCACAAATTACAGATTTATACATATTCTTAATTTCCTCATCACCTAATTCCTCTATATGACAATGTATATACATTCTAGGGTCTTCAGCAAAAACTACTCCCTTAGGAATTTGGGAAATGCACCAATATTATCATCTTTCTTGGCAATTTCAGGAACTAATTGGAATACGGGTCTAGGGCGTTTAATAACTTTGACAACAGTAGGGTTTGCAATGAATTCAGAAACAGATGAAGAAGCCATGGTTATAAATACCTTTATCTGCCTTAAGGAATGATTGCTTGATGAATTGCTTCACTTCTTTGCTTGGAATGCCTTCGCTCGAGAATTTTCGCGCTCTCGAAGATTTGAATGCTCGGTGAAATGAAAATGGAGCCAAAACACTTGTTTTATAATGTTAATTTCGCCAACCACCACATTTAATGCTTGCCAGTTAAGTAATGACTTAACTTATCTGCCGGTATAGAAGTAATTTCAACTTCTCACCATCAACCAAGGAAATAATAGCATGTTTCACATTTGGTTGCTAGACCCTCAAAGGAATTTTCTTCAGTTAGATGAAGAGTCTCCTGTCGGTGGAGTGTTATTCTGTTCTGCCGGTGGAGTGTTACTTTGTTCTGCCGGTGGAGTGTTACTATCAATATTTAGATCTGACTTTCTGATCCATTGCTTTGAGAATTCTTGCTTTACCTCTTCAACCTTTTCTTTACCTTTCAAGCTAGCACCATTATTACTTGCCAGCGATGCCTTACTTCTGCAGAATTTTGCAATATGTCCAATCTTATTGCAAGCATAACAAGTCAAATTGTTTTTCTGAATAGCTTTCCCATATCCTATGCCAGTTTGTGTTCTACACTGATTAGATAAGTGTCTAAATCTTCCACAAACATAACATCTTACATTCATTCTGCAATTTTCTGAGTTATGACCAATTTTGTTGCATTTGGAGCATTGATCGATGGGTGTATTAGTGCTCTAATAATTTCTAGATCTACATTGATTTTCTCTATGACCATACTTGTTACAGTTAAAGCATTTGCCATTAAATTTATAAGCAGTAGGTTGTCTTACCGGTTTGCTATGATCATGTGTGTTTGCAGTACCAGAGCTTTCACCAAGTTTCAAAGCCAAGGCCATTAGTATCACCGTTTGGTTTCTGATTTTTCAGCAAGTCACCAAGTTCTTCTGAGCTTTTCTTGAATTTTTCCTTGTGCTGATTTGCAATAGCCAGTTCTCTTTCCAAGATACCTTTCTGTCTCATGAGTTCATTTGAGTTATTTTGTGCATGCATCAGATCTGTCTTCAACATATCATTTTCATAACTAAGTCTTGTGTTTTCATTTGCAGCATCATTCAGTCTTCTAGTCAAGTCTTCTTCATTCTTCTTTCTATCTTCAATTTCTTTACAAAATCTCATAGTCATATCTTGCATCTCATTCTTTGTTGTCATGTTTTCTTGTTTCAGCTTATTCATCAGATCACGAAGAGTTTCCTTTTCATCATTCTCATTTTGCATCTTTTCACAAAGTTCTCTTCTCTTGTTTCTTGCAATGGTAAGATTTTCTTGAAGTGCTTGAATAATGTCCTGTGCAGCTTTTAGATCATCTTCAAGTTTGATATTTTTCAACTTTTTTGTATAATAGTCTGAGAGAGCTGCTTCTAATTGCTTCATCAAGTTTTCCATCTCTACCGGTGTCAAGATCTTCCTCAAGTTGTTAGGCTTCTGAAAATAGACGACCAAGCTCTGATACCAATTGTTAGGATTCCCAAAGATACTGAGAGGGGGGGTGAATCAGTATCTAACCGGTTTGATAATTTTCTTAACTTAAAACATGTATAGCATATCAGTACTGTATATCGGTAAACAACAAGTAATGCAATAAACAGAGATAACATCAACCACATGAAAAGCACACCATAACACAGTGTTTTAACGAGGAAACCCGGTGTGGGAAAAACCTCGGTGGGATTTGTGACCCACAATATGACAGTAAGCTAAAACTCATGGAAATCCACCTTGATGTATGGTGCACAAACTCATGGAAGTCCGCCCAAGGTGATAGGTAATGGTGCATGGATCAAGCAAAGTCCGCTCAAGAGGATATCATTTGGTGCTTAAGTATCTCAAACTCCGCGCAAGAAGTGAGGGAAATAACAAGGTTAAAAGATTCTCAAGTCAAACAAAGTCCAACCTCCTTCAAATCAAGATGCATGACATCAAGAAAGTTCACCTAACCTGAAGGTTTGTGCTGTCTAACTTCAGCAAAGTCCGCCCTGCTGCAAATGAAAGGTTCTCAAAGATGACAAACTCCGCCCTCAAGCAATGAGCCATAAAGATGATGAAGTTCGCCCTACCTTGCAACCAGCAATTCCTAAAATTGATGAAGTCCACTCCATGATGGAGAAAGAAACTCACAAAGTCCGCCATGTGCAAGGAGAAGAGGGAGAGAAGCAATTCAAGTTCGCCTTGAAGTGTGTGGAAACAGCAAGTCAAAGGTGCACACATCCCTCCAAGTCCGCCCTTCCTACAAATCCAAGTGCATGAGCTGAAGGAAGTTCGCCTAGGACTAGTCAACACAATGGGAAGCATGCTAATGAAGTCCGACTTAAGGAATGATAATAAGCAAAGGTTCTTAAGTTTCTTCAAGTCCGCCCTTCCCCTACAAGCTGAAGTGCAACAATTTAAGATAAGTCCACCCAAGAGAGAGATATACATGCTAAGTTTGAAGAAAAAGAAATATTCTTAACTGATGTTAGCAAGATTCGATGATAAAGTTTGAACTGAGACCAAATTAGAAGGTTTTTTCTAAGAAGAATATTGCAGATTAGGTTTGAATTGTGAACTGAAAATCAATTTAGAAAGTTGCATTGGAAAGACAAGATGAAGACTTTGAACTTGATAGTAGTGACAAGTCAACTAAAGACTGAATTAGAAACATCCTTGCAGATTCGAAAGACTGAGGATGAATTACAAACAGATTTTAGAGAGATTTCTGAGTTTCTAATTGAGAATTCGAACTTCAACACAAATACACTTCATTCTTTCATTTTCTCACATGAAGTTCGAGTTTTGGATAGCAAGAGGAGATAGTTTCTAAGAGGTTTTGTGCAGGTTAAAAGGGTTTTTGAGAAAGATTTTGGGCAGGTCTGAAGGAGATTCTTGACTGTTTTGAAGAGCAAATTCACATATTTTCTGAAATTCTGAAGGTGACAGGGGTATTCAAGGCAGATTTATTGAGTTTTCAATGGAGTTTTCAGTGACTTAGTCTGATTTTCACACATTTTCCAGGATTCGAATCTGATTTTAACATTCATTTCACAGATTTTGGGACTATGTTGTTCGTTTTTAGAGTAATCAAAGACAAATTTCACTCCCAAACCTTCAAATCAGAATGAGTTTTCAAGGGTTTCTAAAATTCCTAAGTGTTCGCAGCTTGTTGAAAGCTAAAAGTGTTGAGGAAGTGGAAAATCAGAGCACTCTTCCATCAAACCTTCAAAATTTACACTCAAATATAGAACCTTAACTTAATTTTCTTTTGGTTTTGCAGGTTTTGGATGATGGCTGAAAGCGATGAATGTCTGAAAAGCTGAACTTTAGATCACATCAATTCATATTTGTAAGGAGTTATCCAGACCCTTTTACCCTCCTCCCGCGCAACATAAATTGGCAGCTGAAGGCGGGATCATCGCAGAAAACACGAATGGAGTTTCGAGCCAAATTCAGAATTGAAAACAAGTCCACAAGCAAGGTTCGTCCAAGCATAAAGATGGCCAAAATTTGGCTAAGAATGGAAAAAACTATTTCATAGGAAGAAATTCTAAATTCCTCCATTATGGCGAAGGCATAGAGGAATTCTTCTCCAAATTCAAGGCACTTGAAAGAATCTCAAGGCACCAAGAAAGAAACGTCCTCAGACTTGATGAGAAGAATTTTAGACTTCTTGGGAAATTTCATCCATAATCCCAAACCTATTGGAGCAATCAGGACAACTTCTTGAAGGATTTCATCTCCGGAAGAAATTAAAGACAAGCTCCCCAATCAGAATCAGATGGTGACAAGAAGAATCAAATTTCCATACTTAGACAATTTCTTGACACAAATTGGAGAATTCAGGAGGAAATCCAACACGCTAAGGTGGCGCCTCGTCATCTTCCAACCAATCAGATTGTTCCAAGTCAGCATGTCCAGGTTCAATGAACCTGACTTATCCACAGAAGCTTCTAGAGGGCTCACTTCACAATGCAACAACCTTCTACTTTTATTGTTGGTTCATATTTAGCAAGAAGGACAAGTGTCCCCAAATGTAATTTTCTCATTGGTCGAAGGGTAGTTAGTTTTGGGAAACCCTCATTAGGGTTTCAATCTTTCAATTTGCACCCTTGATCATTGTTCGATCTCGGTCGTTCATAATTTCTGGACTACTATATAAGGTTGCCTCCTCTCATTTGGAGAGTGTGGTGAGATTTTTGAAATATTGTTGCATGAAGGTCATTTTTCAGATAATATATTACATGTGTGCTTTCTCTTAAGGCTTTGTAATCCCTCTTGTTTGAGTGATTAAGCAAGGTTTTCAATTTCTTCCACCAAATAGTTTAGAATTTATTTCATGTTGTTAGATTGAATGAAAGATCTGATAAGTATTGGTTTATGGTGTATCTCTGCTCATACTTTTGGTGAATGGATGATTTTCATTCACTGTGCATAGTTAATCTGAGCTTTCCTTTGTGCATGTTTAACTTCCAAATCATAAGCACATCCTTTGAAGATTGCACCCACTTTGTACAGTTGTCATGAATGAGACGAAACAAAGTGTGGTTTATTGAGGTCATCAAGCCAATACTGTCTCTGGAATTCTTAAGAATAGATTAGAACTTCTAAACCCTTGTCTCCTTTTCAGTTTTTCCATGATCCAAGTCCCAAATGATAGAGCTTCATTGTCTAAACCTTCATTGTGAATTGAACAATCCAAGCATAAATCCCTTTGTGTATTACCAGCAAATCACAAGACCCATTGAGCTTATCCACACGTCAAGACCTGACTAAAGAAACCTTGGAATCGCCATATGATCTTCTAGCAATCTTAGCATAAGCGGTGATTTTTCAAGAGAGAATAAATTATCTTTGGGTACTTTATTCTAATGTTTGGTAGATGATAAAACAGACACCAACAGGTCAGAGGCCTTACTGAATTTCTGCTTTGTGGTGCCACGTCTTCTTTGACCTTTGCATTCAGTAATGCCTCTTTAGTTTCAGGCATATGTTGCATTTTGTTTGCTGGTATCTGGAGTTAAAAGGGTTTTTTCATTTACAAATTTGGCCAGAAATGATACTGATAGGTGTTCTATTGTCAACCCCACCAATTCACCGATATCAAAGAAAGTTTTAGTTTGCTTTGACTAATAAAATGTTTTTATGTCACTCTATGACAGTAAGAGTTTTGCCCGGGTGCTTGTCCCTATGTAACTTATTTCTTCTTTCATCATAAGTAGTAGTAGGTAGCCCATTAGAAGTTCTTGCCTGCAATTCTTCATACAGTATATCTCATGCCCCAACAATTCCAGAAAAACAGGATTATAAATTTAGGCTCAGAATGCAATTGAATTTTATTTCAATTAGAAAGATGGTACACCTTTTCACTACTGCCTTTATATCATCTACTACAATGATTTATTAACACCCATTACTAACTCTAACCAATTACATTCATTAGCTCATATATGTAATCGAATCTTGTAACATCTGCACTTAGGAAAGTACATATACCACTAACCAACTTGCAGACAATAGAAAAATATCATTTGCCTTGTAATTTATACTATGCCGTCCAGAATACAAGCATATGATAGGGAAAGAGCTGTTGCCTTGAAATTTATGATAGCCTATCGAAAATTTTCATGAGATCATCAAGGTGATCAAATGTTGCAACAACTGCACATATGGAATCACTTGTAGCAGTACCAAGTTTACAGATAGAGCATTCTAATAGCATACAATAGGAAAACATAAGTTGCATCAGAATTTATAATATTTTGTCCAGAATACTAGAATGTGTTAGGAAAATATCAGTTGGCTTGTAATTTATAATCTTCTGTCCCGAATACAGTGGTTTTTGTCTCTTGTAATCCATAGTCAATAAAAATAACTTTAGGTGATATGCATTACATTACAAGACTTTGTTTCCAGTATTGTAAATCAGGCCCTAGAGGTAATAAATGTTGTGACATGTCTTCGGACATGTAGTGTCGCGGTTAAAACACTTTGTTGGTGAAGCGGCCACCAAGGTTCAAACCCCTGCTGGGCCATTGTGCTCGCAGGGCCTTGTGTCTTCATTGGGTCGTAGTGCTCGCAGGTTTGAACAAGTGAAGTGTGGGGATGAGGTCCCCTGGTTGTGGCCTCACTGGTTCATAGCTCCGAGTCAAAAGCGTTTCACGTGGAGCCGGAGGGCGTGTCATGCCAGAGTCACCGGTCACGTTAAAAAGTTTACTAGGCATTATTTTTTTTTATTTTTTTTAAATGTTGTGACATAATTTAAAACCCTGCAAGTACTTGCACAGGAAAATGGCAGGTGAGGAATTGCCTAATAACTTGGGACTGATACTTGGTTGAAATTCGCAGCCGGTTAAAACCCACCCAAAATTGCCATGACTCACAATAAATTGCACCATACGAAAATCCCTCCAGCATTTTCACTTAAAAAGAGACATAATTAATATAGTTATTAATTTATAATATATAAGTTGTATATAGTGGAAATATAATTAAAGTGACAAATTGAACAATAAACTATATTGATATTATTTATTTGATATTATTATACACCTTATATAAATACATATCAAAGAAGCAAAACTCTGCAAAAAATCGTGATCAGTCGCGATTAATCGTTGATCGCCAACGTTGCCGATTTTTTCCCCAAAAAATCAGATAAAAATTGGGTCAATGATTTCAATGATTTTAAATGCATACAATCGTGAAAAAATTTGCGTCAATTAATCCCAGTAAAATGCATGAACAATAAAAGAAGCTTTCAAAAACCCTAAGCGCCCGCGAATCGAAATAAAACACGTGAAATGTTTATAAACACGTCGCTAGGGCGGTCGAAGACTGAGCAGCAAAAAACAAAGTTCACTAAGGTATCGACAGTAGGCATGACGGCCTTGACCTACAAAAAATCAAGTGATCCATGCTGTGTGTGGTGACTCTTCACGAAACTGTGCACAAAAAATTAATTTTCACAGTTTTTTATTTAGCTTTTCATGTATTTAGTTTTTTTTAATTTAGCTTTTCTTGTAGTTAGTTTTTTTTTAATTTAGCTTTTTTATATCTTGTATAAAAGATTAGATATGTATATTAAATTTTAATAATAGACATCAATAAAAATTAAATACTATCTTATATTTAGTAATTTCTTAGAAAAAAAATAATATTATTTCATTTTATTGTTTTATTTTAAATATTAATATTTAATATCTTAGAATTGTTTAATTTAGTTTTTAAATTATCAATCTATAATATTTAACAAATTTAAAGAATAATATTAAAAATAATTTAACTAAATATGTTATTGTTTTATTTTTAAATTAACAAATTTGTAAATTAAAATTAAAATTTTGAATTCACTAAATTTATTTAAATCTAATATGGTATTATATTATTTTAAATAATTCTAATTTACTTCATATATATACAAACAAATTTACTTTTTGTTTTAATTTTAATTTATATAAGACGAATTTCATTTTAATTAATAAATAAATTTTATATCAATGAATTAAAAAAATAGTTTGTTAATAAAATAATAAAAAATTAATTTAATAACAAAGTAGTATAGTATTTATTTATTTTTTTTAAATTACAATATAATTAATTTTACTTCATAAAATAGAATAACTTAAAATAATTTTTAAATAAAATTATACAATAATTTTCTAGTAAATTAAAAAAAAGAATTTTTTAATAGTTTTACTTTTTTTAAATACTTGATGATTGTGTTTGGATTTTTATATATGATAATGGGATGAAATTTTGAGTTTTGTATTACATGTTTCTCAATGTAATTATTGCTAATCTTTTGACATATATATAAAGATTAAAAAAATTAAACATAAAATTCATAATTAAATAAAAATAAATATTACTTAAAAATTATAAAACAAATGATATGATAGTAGTTAATACGATCATGTGATTTGAAGTCAATATTTTATTTGCTTACAATATCTATGTGCTATGTAAATGTCTTATACATATAAAGTAATTTTTGATTGTTTTTTTTCAATTTTTTTATGTTTTTTTGTAAACCCGATTTTTTCCCGACTTTTTCCTCTTTTTTTCAAAAAATCTTATACTTTTAGTTTGTCGATTAATTCCCCAAACAATTAATGCTTCTTTGATATATATTATAATGGAAGTGACATTAACAAATATATTAATTTACAACAAAACAAAAAAATATATTATACGCCTATTAATGGGCGGTGTCGGGTTGATCTGAGATCTAAGGAGGATGAAGGAGTGAAGTGGGAGAAACCAAGAGATGGATGGTATAAATTAAACTTTGATGGGGCTTTCCAAAGGAAACCCTGGTCCATCGGGAGCTGGATTAGTGGTGCATGATTGAGAGGGCAATTTGATTGCTTTCAAGGCTATGAAGCTCGATGATGGAATGAACAATGTGGCCGAAGCAAAGGCAGCTATTGAAGTTCTGAAATTGGGTAAAAGGCTCGGCCTCTCAAGAGTCTCCTTTGAGGGAGACTCTTTAATTATTATTAACACCATAAAGCAAGGTGACATTAAGGCGTGGCATTTAATCAATTACATTACGGTGGCCAAGCAATTGCTCTTGTCCTTTGAAGATTTTGAAGTTGGCCACCTATGCGAGGGAGGAAATGTTACTGCCAACAGGTTGTCCAAATGGTTAGCTTCCTTTAATAATGGTATGACTGAAGTGTTTGAAGATTTGTGAGGATTACAATTTGATTTTTCATGAGTCAGCGCACCGTCGTTCGTGTCAAAGCATAATTGTTTGGAATGGCATTTATTGATTGGGACAAGTTCCTAACTATTTATACAGATACTGAGTTGACGGACTGTTCACTGGACGAGTGGCAATGGTTTTCAGAGATGTAGGCACTTTCTCTCTAATCACGCCATGCCAACAATTGGCTTTTAGAGGGCAGATTAGTGAGAAGCGACTAAGGAGCGTTTTTCTCTTTGACTGCAGTTTTTCTGCAAATTGTGGAGATGTTGGGTGAGGAGTTAATGGTGGCCAATAATCGTTACCGCACAAACATTGACATTGTTTCTATAGTTGTTGTGTGGGGTCTGGAGGTTGGTAAAATAGAGGAAGTGGAGGGTGTTTTGAAAGGGTGTGTTGCAAAGGACTGGCTGTATGGCTTGCAATCAATTCTGGTCAGGACCAAGGCGACGATCGGTTTTCTGATTGAAAATGAGGGTAGGGCTTCAGAGGATGCCCCATTAGCATACACTCCTTGAAGAATTAATTGCTCCAATAATCAATGTGTTCTTTATTCAATCAAAGTGTCGTTTAAATAGGCGATTACAAGTGGTGATGTTTTAGAAACAACTGCTTCTAAAAATAGAAGCCAAAAATAGAAAACTAAATAAAGCAAAACTTACACTAATGACCATTAAAATACTAATTAAATAATAATTAAATATTCTAATACCCTCCCTTAATGGTCATTCTATAAACGAACTACCCTACAGAAGACACTACAAGTCTTTTGATCACAAACGCAAAGAACACTCTGCTACAACGGAAACCCTCCCTGGATCTGCAAAGTGTTAATGACCAAGAATACCAGAATCCATCCAACCTGATGTTGGGTAAAACAGAAACCTGAAACCACGATTTTGAGGAAAAATCAGCAAACCCTCCAAAACTGAAGATACAAATCATCATTTTTGTCGAAAAAATGGTAAAAACCCTGAACCATCGCATGGCAAGACCCAAAACATCACGTGGTAAGACACCAGACATCACGTGGTAAACCATCAGACATCGCGTGGTAAAACAGCAATCATCACGCGGCAAAATAGCAGGTATTCTAATACTCCTTCCATTCGGTGGCCATATGGGTTGGACCGTGATTCACGTCGGGCAAAGGTTTTCCAAGGATGGGACACTTTGAAGACATTTTTGTCTGCAAAGGCACTGGAACGAAGGGCAGGCAAGCACAACGATGGGACTAGAGCTGGTTCGTTGTCACAGTTTAATGCAAACTATTACTGGGTCAATGGACCCATGCACATTGCCAAGAAGGGCGGTTTGTGTGCCTGAGCCCTGTGGTGTCTTGTTCTTGATGTTGGTTGTTAATGTCTGTCCATTTTGTCCATAAATTTTTATCGGCCGATGATTATGCTGTCTTTTTGTATGTATAATCGAAGGGCGGTAGGGTGGTTTTTGGTTTGGGGCTGGTCTGTACAGTCAGGCCTTTGGTGGTTTCAAATTCTGTAATGGTGTATCGGGTTTGGAAGAACACTTTATTTTGTACTGTTTACCGTATATTAATAAAATCTATTATTATCGATCAAAGAAAAATAGAATATATTATATCAAATCTAACATATCAATTATATAAATAATAGAATTATATCGTATGTGCAACCTCATCTCACCTCATTTTCCATTGTATTGATATTTCAATTGCGTTTCCCATTTCTTGTTTCTGGCAATAGAGTACACAACAGTGGTGTTTGGATATTGCAATGTTCAACTTCACACACAGATATGCTATATATGTTCATATGCAGATTGCAATCTTCACACAACTGTTCACAGATATGCAATTTTAGTGATATTGAAACTTGAAGCTCACAATGTTTTAACTCGTCTTTTGGTCTATGATGTATATTTAACTATAATTTTGATCTACATATGAAAGAAATCAATAAAATGTAAGTTCGATAAATTTGCTGTTATTACCAAGTTTTTTCCAAGTCCCAAGTTTTTTAAATTTTTGGGTCAGCCAAGTTATTGCTACATCCAAGTTTTTCAGCTGCGGTTGTAACAAATGCACACAGGGAAGTACTTGTAGCATCATCTAGTTTACAGGTAGAGCATTCTCTAAGTATACAAAAGGAAACATCACATTTGCAATCCACAGTTAACAAAAGCATGACAAGAAATAACCTTAGTTGATATCCACCACATTACAAGATTTTGTTTCCAGTGTCTCTTAAGCCTATGCATAATACTATGAGTAAAGGAAAGAATTACGACATCAACAATGAAATAGCAAATAGTAGGCATGACACGAACATATGGATAATAGAACACACCTCCAGGAAGAGCAAGCTTAGCTGCAATTACAGAAAAACAAGGATAAAATTATGTCAAATGATTTGAATATAAGCATCAGAAAGTAATAATGCAATAAATGTTAACACTACAGGTTATAAATTGCCGGCTTTAAAAACATATATACTTTCACAACTATTAACACATCTCACAAGAAATGTCCCTATAAAAATGAAATATTCTGAATAAATTTGGTACAAAAAGAGAGACCCTGTTTAGATTGCATCTGAAATTTAAAAAGAAATCACCGAATGCTACTTAGATGAATTGAGCAATCGATCCAAAGCAGAAAATGACGTAGTCTGAGGAGACTACTCACCTACAGTCATCGCCACAGCATATGGATCTCGAGTTGCTATATCAGAAGCCATTGCCAATGCATGTCTTACCGCAACAGGATCAGCAAATGAAATTCTAAGGCAAAGAGTAGATTATTATTTTTTTGGTCAAAGAAAACAATTGCACAATAATAGGGGTACGTTAATAAAAACTTGCATTAACATCATAGATATGAATTGATTATCGGCATTTACACTAAACAAATCAAGATCTCTTAGATGATATGATGATTATAAGGAAACAAAGCTTACAAAGCAGTACCAGGCAAAACTTCCCAAGGATTAATCAAAAAGTTGAACTAAATTTCCTGATTGTAAACTCGACAAACACTATACTTTCAAAAACAACTATGTAATAGAAAACTTCAATTGGCATCATAAAAATCAATTAACATATCATCACTTACATTTTACATCCAACAAATAGTGACCTCTTAGATGCTACAATAATAGGAAAAAGAAAGGGTACACAACAGTAGCAATCAAAAAAAATTTTAAAAAAATGCAAAGCAGAATAAATTTCCTTGTAAATCATTTCAAAGATAGGTATGTGTCTAACTTCAGCACCCATGCACAGGCAGTATACATATTAGAACCATCAAATGTACATAGTGTTAACTTCATAAAGCTTGCTGATGGTCCATTGTCTTGGTTGAAATCTAGGTTCAACTCTTGGTCCATTTATGTATCTTTTCGTAGTAATGTAATTAATGAGAAAAATCACTTCTTGAATCTCTAGAGGGAGATGTATATATTCTGCATAGATGGTATGAATATCCTCTTGCAATGGGATTTGCACTTCCCTCATAGGAACTTCTTCTTCCCTTTGAATGAAAGTAGGACAAAGATGACTATCAGCAGACTCAACCATAGTTCTCTGTGTGTGAATTTTCTGTTTATTATGGTGACTATTGTTGGATTCAAAAGAAATTTTCTCACTATTTTGATTGTTGGTATTTACTGAATTAATTTATACTTTCTGGTTGCTATGCATCATAGGAAATAAGGCCAAACTTCTCTTCAAGATCATCCAAGGTTTTCTTCTCTCTTTCCATATTTGCTTTTTCTGCCTCAAACTTCCAAAAGAATTTTTGTTTCTTTGTCTTTGGGCAATTGATGTTGAAGTTTTCTAAGTTCCCTTAGTTATTACCTGCTAGCTTGGTCACTTGATGTGTGTAGGAAGAAAATATCACAAGCTGGCAAGATCCAGCTCCGTTACCATTGTAATATCCTGTTTAAAAAAATTGATATCCCAAAGCGAATAATTCATAATATCAAATCAAATTTAATTTTTAATTTCTATAGCATCTAAGTTACTGGTCTTAGTATTGGTTAGAACGGGTTCGGGTTCGAGTTCGAGGGTCCAGTTCACAGGTTTGGTCAAAAAAATGTTTGGAGTTGGGTCTATCGATATAAAAACTAAACGCCAAGTATAGAATCTGTAATGTCCCCTTTTGGAAATGGCATTTAATAAAAAATTAAATTAAATTATATATATATATAAATTGAGTTTAATGAATGGTCAAAAGGCATGAAATGAAAGGTTGTAACTCCCTCAAGAATAAGATATAAAAGGAATATCATTTCCTTGGGAGGAAATATATAAGAAAGGAAGAAAAAACAATGGAGCACACGAATCAAAGAAGAATTAATAGAAAGGAATGCAAAGAAACTAAGGAAGTGACTATTTCAAAGGGCAGAAATTATGAAAGGTTGCACTCTTTCAAAGAGGGGTAATTATGAAAGGTTGCGACTCTTGCAGAGGGCAGATATGATGAAGAGGTGTGACTTCTCCCTCACATTGGAAGATATAAAGGAAGAAGGTTTCAATTGAGGACCTGGAAGAGAGATCAATTTGGAAAATAATTTGTTATTCTCAAAAAGGCAGCAATGGAGTGTATTGACTCAATTCTTATGAAAGGTGGTGACCCTTTCACCAATAAAGTATAAAGGAGAAATCATTCCAAGCATTCAAGGATCACTTATCAATCATCACTCACCAATACATCAAATCAGCACTCACTCAATCATCACTCATCACCCTATGAATTCAAAATTCATTCTATCATCATTCACCAATATATCAAATCATTCAAAAATCAATCATTAAAGCATCAATTAAATTAAGTGTCATCAGGTTTGGGCAGTGGCAAGAACCCAGCCTGATACATATTTGTGCAATTCCATTGAACCGTGGCTCTTTAATAAAGATTCTATCCTAAAGTACTTTAAAAGGTGATCCAAAGGAATCCCTTATCCCAAAATCCAATCACCACCGATGAATTTGTAGTTTAAAGCTATAGATTATGAGTGATTCTGTCTAGAGCATTGTTGGGATTGTCTTTGACACCTGGACATTGAGATTTCTCAGCAGAAGCTTTTATCCTATAACCCCAGCACACAAAACCTCCATATTAGCCAAAGCATCCTACTCCAATGATCTTAATCAGGCTGTTTGTAATCCTCTTACTTTTCTTTAGCAAGGGATTGAAAGCCCCCAAATTCTCCCGGGTTTGTTCAGGACAGACCCACAAGCTGTGAGCAGGACCTTGCTTGACCCCCACAAGGGACTCGATCCAGACCCTGAACACAGGCTAGAGATCAGATAATAGAATATTTTCTTAATGATGCTCCTTCTCCTTGCTTGGCTTTCCTTAAATATCATTTTCCTCCAATAGGCACAACCCTTCACATGCCCCATGATATTATTGAAAATAAACTTTAACTATAGTTTTCATTTTATAATATTATTTAATCCCTTTGATAGTGGCTGCCTTAACTAATGCAGTTGTCTCCTAATTCACTGATTCCCTCTTATTTCATAACGTTGTGATTCCATCGAAGAGCTGTGTTCGTGATTCCTTCAGCTACATCCTTTTCTCTTCTATTCGAATATTTTATCTTTCACTGCCAGCCCCTCTATGGTAATCTGAGATTATTCATGATTGCTTAATTCTTTGTTTATCTTATTTTTTCTAAGATTCTCAATCACTGCTTTCAAAGAGGGGACATTACAGGTATGTAATAAAATCTTGCATTAACATCATAGATATCAATTGATTTATCGTCATTTGCACTAAACAAATCAAGATCTCTTATAGATGATATGATGATTACAAGGAAATAAAAATTAGAAAACAGTACCAGTCAAATTTCCCAGAGATAAAATAAAAAGTTAAACTAGATTTCCCGGTTGTAAACTCAACAAACAACTATACTTCAAGAACAATAACTCTATCCTATAAATGTGTAATAAGAAACTTCAATTAGCATCACAGAATCAATTAATATATCATCATTTACATTTTACATCCAATAAGTCGTGACCCCGTAGATGCTATGTCATGCCCCGCCACAGAGAATATATCAATGACCAAGAAAACCATCTTATTTATAAGACTTCGCAATTTTCTGTAGGAACCCAAAGATTATAAGACAGTGATCATGCAGCGACCAAGGAAGTTGACTAGATGCTCAAGGAGAAAAGACTGCATTTAAAGACTGTTAAGAAATCAACCAAATGAAAGACAAATTACAAAACCTTAATTGCTGGCCGACCCCAGTTGACACATAAAAGATTCATATATCATTATTTGTTGACCAAGACATTGCCGACTTCCTCATAATTAAATATTTTTTGATCGTCAAGTATTATATATAATATAGATTATAATAGGGGACAGCTAGGAGAAAAATATAGGACAGCTATCATTGTTTTTAAAGTGCGGCGACTTCATTAGTGAAGGCTATGATTAGTTACAAAGGCAGCAACAATTTATATAATAAGTGAACAAAATTAAGTCAGCGTTTAGTGATGAGGGATTAACATTCAAGTTTGAAGAAGCATGATACTTCCCAAAAGAACAGCAACCTTCCAAAGATCGCATCCCTTCATAAAGACACTCAAATATAAAACAAGGAAAATAATACAAATGCAGAAGCATATGGATTTCAAAGAATTGATTAAATAATAGAATGAGCAAGAAGCTCATAAATAGTACAGGAGTATTTACAAGAATAGCAGGTTTCTAAAAAGAAACTGCTGATAAGATCATAGAAGATCTTACTAAAAAAGAATATACACTATTGAGCATTAATACTAAAATTAACAATATTTTAATATTCTAATACCCTCCCTTAATGCTCAATCTATTAACTACACCTATAGACCCCCTGAATTTTACAAATTTATCAGGACCAAGGGGCTTGGTGAAGATGTCTGCTGGCTGCTCCGAGGTAGGAACATACAGCAACTGGATGGATCCGTCTTCAACCAACTGTCGAATATAGTGACAATGAGTTTCCACATGCTTGGTTCTTTCATGGAAGACTGGATTCTTGGCGAGTTTGAGCACTCCCTGATTATCACAAAACAAGGGAGTTGGACCTGCCTGGGGGACATGCATATCCGCAAGCATTCGTCGAAGCCAAACCGCCTCACAAGATGCCTTAACTGCTCCCCGATACTCTACTTCTGTCAAGGAGAGAGCCACTGCCTGCTGCTTCTTACTCGTCCATGGGACAGCACCAGATCCCAAACCAAACACATACCCTGCTGTAGATTTACGGTCATCAACCGAACCTGCCCAGTCAGAATCTGTGTAGCCACTGAGTGTAGGATCAGAACTCCGAGTGTACAGAAGTCCATAATCAGGAGTGCCACTCACATAACGCAGCACATGCTTCCCTGCTATCCAATGATCAGCCTTGGGAGTTGTCATGAAGCGTGAAATGTAGCTCACTGCAAAACTGATGTCAGGTCTCGTGGCAGTAAGATAGATGAGACTGCCCACTAGTTGCCTAAACAAAGATTCATCCACAACTAGTGAAGATGACTGAGCTGAAAGTTTGAGCCCGGGTTCCATAGGAGTAGAGGCAGGTTTGCAATCCTGCATTCTGAACCTGTCCACAAGACTTCTGGCATACTTGGACTGAGAGAGAAAGATACTGTTCTCAGTCTGCCAAACTTCAACTCCTAAGCAGTAATGTAGAAGTCCCAAATCTGTCATATCAAAGGTGCGGCACAAATCCTGTTTGATCCCAGTGATCAAATGTGCTGAACTGCCAGTAATGATTAAGTCATCCACATAGACAACCACAAACAGAACATCATTACTAGTATGCTTGATATACAGGTTTGCATCAGATGGACTCCGCTGAAAACCATGATCTGTCAGGTACTTATCAATTTTCATGTACCAAGCCCGAGGAGCTTGTTTCAAACCATAGAGTGCTTTGACTAGTCTACAGACCTTCTATTCTTGACCAGCAACCTTGAATCCTGGGGGTTGCGTCATGTAGACTTCTTCATGTAAGTCACCATTCAAAAAAGCATTCTTGACGTCCATCTGATGGACTTTCCAACTGAACTGGACTGCTGTTGACGTGTATTTTGTACACGATCATACACAGAATAAAATACCCAAGGGTACCTTATCCTCTCTTGAATAAAATCTCCAACTGCTGAAGATATCGCAAGAAGGATCAGTTAGGGTGACTTCAATGTTCTTTTAAGTAGGGTCTCTACGTGTGGATAAGCACCAGTGGTCGTTGTGATTGTTGTTTCATCAAGGGGCCTTACGTTTCCGAAATGCAGGAACAAGATTTCCTAATACTAATGAATTCCAAAAAAGATCAAAAGAGTAGGGCTTGCAAGGGATCTAGTCTAATCTAACCCTAAGAATGACTCAATGTGGACGAGACTTGGCAAGATTCTACCAACTTCAATATTGCCATAAAGTAACAACTCAATTGAAATTGATGCGATCTTCTAAGGTAACAAATGATTTTTTTCAATTCATCAAGGATCTTAGACACTACCACGAAGGTACATATCCAAGATACAACAACGATTGAAGGTTTAAGCGATTCAAATATCTCCAGTCGACCACGCAAGGCGTTCCTACAATCAGCAAGAAGCTAGTGGTTTGGAAAGCGAATCCTATCAAAGATCAAGTCCAACACTTTGTCCTTCGAATTAACACACTACTTTGATTGAGAATGATTCAAGAAAATGAACAACCATGAAGATAACCACGAGAATTGCAATAAAACACCATAATTTCAATATTTTATTGATCTCAAAGCCATCATGTACAACAATTGTTTGAAATTCCTCCCTCAAAGCTCAATCTTGCTACAAAAACAACTTGCTTCTAATCTCTCTAATTTCTCCTTAATCTCTAATTTTTTTTTTCTAGTTCTAGTTACAAAATGAAAAGAAATGAGGGTATATATAGCATCCTCAATTACAATGAACGGTCCAGATCGAAAGAAGATCAATGGCCAAGATTATGACACCTAAACCCTAATTAGGGTTTTATTACAAAAGTTCCCCTTTTATTGCACAACATTAAATGCATAGCCAAATATTAAATTTGGCACAAAAATCTAGGAGACATAGACCAATGACAATTAAGGTGCCATGTCATCTATAACAACCTCTCATCTAGAATCCTATTCCCTTTCCAATGCTCCTTTTTAGCATATGCAATGAATCTAGACACGATTCCTTCGATCTCAGCAATGGGAATCTCGGGAAGATTCTTCATTCTGTCTTCCAAGTGGATGACCTGATCAAATGCCTGGAGAAGAGCAGCGTCCCAACCAGGTTCAAATTCCTTAGTCTTCTCAATCAGGAGCATGGTAGCAAACATCCGGTCCCGTTGCTCATCTGTGATAACATTAGCATCCTTGCAAAAGATGACTTTGACTTTATCCTCCAATTCCTGCAAATCCACATCTGTCTCAACTTCGATCCTCCTGCCAAGAATGGTACGTAGTACCTCAAATACTCCGTCCTGGATCGGGTGGATAACCTCCTCAACATGATTGCACCTAGTACTGATGTCCTCGAAGAGAACTTCCTTCATCTGGAGTAAGGTTGACCACTGAAGCAAACTATGAGGTCCTCCATCCATTATCTTTTCCTGTGCCAAGACCTTCCTTGATGTTTGTCTGATTACTTGCAAGACAGGAATGATAACATCTTTAGTATGAGCAAAAGCGGCTACCGTTATCATCAAGTTGTGGATGATCTCAAGAACCTAGATAGCCCTATGAATGGTCTGCATCATCCTTGTTGCAAATTCCATGGCGACTGTATGAGATTTGTCAATCCATGACCTCATAAGCTGGACTAAACTCTTGACTCTCTCTGCCTCACCAATTGATTGAAGGGGAAGTGCCTGTGTAGGAGATACTGCTAGATCCTGACGTCCCAAAGGTTGATTGAGATGGCTGAAGTATGTTCTCCATGCACCGACCTCTCTCAAGCTTTCTATTTTTCTCCATTTCTTCCCTAAGCTTATCTTTCAATCCCTCAAATGAATCGGTGGCATCATCTAGTGTCTGCTCGGCTGTGAGTGGACCAAGCTCAAATGTCTCTACATCATATTCTTCTGCAAGGATCTCACCTTCATACTTGTCCACGGCCGGTGTAGCTATCTGCAATATTCTGGATCCAGTCTCATCTCTAATCATCTTCGACATCTTAGTAGCCTTCCTCTTCTTTGTCACTTCCTGGGAATGTCCAACGAGACTCTCCAAATCAATCACATTGTCCTCATCCTCGACCACAATTACCTTCGTTAATCTTTCCTTTAACCAATCTGGGATGGCAGATCTTGTTTCTTTAACCTGAATCTCCTTAGGCAATTCTTCTTTTCTGGGAGGAGATGTCACTTCGTTATCTTCCCTATCTTCATGCAACTCATTATCTTGGAGAGATCCACCTGGTGACCTTCGAGGTGCCTGTCCTTCTTTATCATTCTGCACCATTGATTCCATGGATTCCTCTATCTCAAATGTCCTCTTCTCCTGTCGAGAAGATGTGCCGGATGAACGATCTCGGTTGGCCTCTTGCTTCTTCTTGGAGGATTCCCTTTTCTCAGGTCTTTCTTTCCTCTTTGAGCCTCTAGGATGGAGATTGCCTTCACTTGCGCTTCGAAGGTTGCCTTCACTTGTATTTCTGGGATTAGGATTACCTTCGCTTACACTTGCCCCACCTTCAACTGGTCTCTCCTCCAAAGTGAAAGTCATAGCTATGCCCTGTTCTCTCAACTTTTGATGCTGCACATCAACCCATCTGGGAGTACAAGACAAGACTGGAGCCATCAAAGCATCTAGATCCACAACCTCGGGCTCATTCCAATCTAACCTCACCGTTTTACTTTCTCGATCATAGGATGATTGGAGATGTCTGCCACTATCCTGAGCTTGGTCGGCCAATCTGTAAATCTTGCATTTCCTGATGAAATCCAAAGGCAATCTAGAATGCATCTTTCTTTTCACTTCAAGATCATCTAAGAGATTCATCATAAAATCTTCTATTTGAAACTCATGCTTATATTTCCTACCGACTGTCTCTTCTATATATCCATGTCGATCAAAGCTCTCTCTCAAGGCAAAGAATGAAAACGAATACAAAGCTAACTCCTTCTCTGCGTCATCCATGGCTAGAGCATTAGGACATACCTCAACTGAATTTCCTAATATGATAGGTACAGGAACTCCATTTCCATGTCTGTGTCTGAATGCCTTCGCATAAGCTACCAACTGTCTAGTTACTTCAAGTAACACTATTCTGTCTATCGGATATCTCGGCAACATGTATGGAGGTGAAAGACATCCATGAACTCTAATATAAGTAAATTTCGGAAATTGGATGAACCAAGCACCGTACCTCTTTACTAGCTCTTGTGCATCCTGTGATAGCCTATTGTGAATCCCACCTTGCAACCTCCTGGTGATGTTCATCGTGAAGGTATCATTAACTAACTTGTAGTTACTTCCTGGTGGGTGATGCAAGTGGACATAGGAATCACAAACTCTGACCTCACCGGGTCCTCTTCCAATCACTCCTCTGTGAGGTAGTCCTGCATATTCAAAGCTCCTGATCAAGGCATATATGATGTATGAACTCATGTGGAATGACTTGGTAGCCTTGAGTCTCCTTAACTGTACGTCCAGGCAATGGCTAATCATTCTAGCCCAATGAATTGTTCCTTTTCCCTGAACTATCACTTGGATGAAGTAGAACATCCACTTCTCGAAATAGAAGGCTTGAGGGGCTCCTGTGACTCGGTTGAGCATTGTTATCAAATCTCTGTACTCCTCCTGGAAATCGATCCTATGTGGTGTGTTCGGGATCTTGCTCAGGCGAGGACGACTCTTAAGTAACCAATTCTTATTGATGATGCTTAGGCAAGCATCTAGATCATCTTCGTACATGGACTTGGCTCCTTCTAAGCTTTTATAAATCATATCTTTATGTTCTGGTAAGTGAAGAGCTTCACTTATAGCCTCCTCTGAAAGATAAGCAAAAGTGTCTCCTTCCTTGGACACTATTGTTCTGGACTGAGGATCATAATGGCGAGCACACTCGATCATCAACTCATGGCACTGGACTGCTGGAGGGAAGTCGGCCGCCTTAATGATGCCACTTTCAATTATCCTCCTGGCGACAGGTGATGGCTTGCCAATATAAGGGACCTCTCGGAACTTCTTCCTACTGAAGTTGCCCAAGTTGGTATCTCCAATGTTGCTCCACTTAGACACGATCTTGGTCTCCAGTTCTTCGTTCTTTTGATCTTCTTTCATAAGAGCTGGACGACTGGTGGATGCTCCCACCTTCGAGGTCGCCATCGTAACACCTCTCTTGCGAGCTAACTCTAAAAATGCAAAATAAGGCGATTTGTCTAGACAAAAATTGGAGTTTTGAAGATTTCAACGTGATCTTCCTCAAGCGAACACCTTCCTTAGTAACTTCGCCAACCTTAGGGGTCTTCAACGTGATGATGGCAAATTCGCTTCACTTCAAACCAAATGCGCACTCTCCTTGGATGGAATTTCGCACTTCTCCTTGTCTTCCAAATCGCAAATGAAAGGATGATAAAATGATGATTTAAAATGAGATATCACACATCCTTTTATAGGCGCTCACCCTCTAATTGTACATAGGCTCACCCTCTAATTGTACATAGGCCGACTTGGAAATAAGTCAAATAATAACAAAATTTTAAATAAAAAGAGGAGGCCGACTTTGCAAAACATTTAAAATAAACCCAAGCGCTCTTTCTTTATTTAAATTAATAATTAATTAACTAAATGCCTTGTAATTAATTATTTCAATTTATTAAAAGGCAAAATTAATTAATTAAATGTCTTGTGCGCACTTATTAAATGCCCATTTTATCGAAATTTAGCATTTGAAATAATTTGAAAATGGTGTTAGCGCCAAAACATGAGAGGTGAAAGGGTACAAACCACATCGCTCGGGTCCCTGGGAGAGGGACAGGAGCGATCTAGCATTTTGCTCTTGATTTTCATGCCCTTTTACGTTCAAAGTCACTTCTTCTACGTCAAAATTGGCATTTTAATTGGGGAACCTTGAGCTTGATCGATTCAATCTTTTGAATGAATGTCCCCTAGACCATTTTCGCCCTGGTCCCTTGGTGAGGGACAGGAGCGAACATTTGTATTTCTCCTTGATCCTTGATCATTTTAATTGCCAACTTACGTCACAAGGCAAGAAATAACTTTATCTATTCATTCTACGCATACTTAACTTGTCCTTTGCAAGGCCAATTTGATATTTAAGTGAATATCGCCCTGGTCCCTTGGTGAGGGACAGGAGTGAACTTTGTATTTTAGCTCCAAATTGTCAACTTTTAACATTAACTCCTTGTTCATCACCTTTCTAATGACATTTCGGACCTTGCATGACTACGCCTTGCTATCGTCTTTTGAAGGAAATGACTAGTTTAATGAATATCGCCCTGGTCCTTGACTGAAGGACAGGAGCGATTTTGCATCTTTGCTCAAATTGATCACCTTTTGACGTTTGGTTCCTTGTCCATCATCCTTCCAAAGACATATTCGATCTTGTGAAACTTTGCCTTGGCGTGGTCTAGGAAGAAAAAGATTGATTTCATGAATATCGCCCTGGTCCTTGACTGAAGGACAGGAGCGATTTTTTGTTCATTGTGCTAATCCTTGATTATATCGACTTGCAATTGCCTTCGAAGTATAAAATGGTGTTCCTTACTCCCTTTTGAACGTTTGAAACGAACGTGGCCTTCAAAATTTAAGCATACTTAGAGATTTCGCTCTGGTCCCTAGGATAAGGACAGGAGCAAACTTAGGTGATTTCATCATATTAGGCGGTCTTTGCAACTTCATTCTTCGTCGAGGCGTTCCAAACATCATTGCCTCCTTGTACCTTGACTTGGAGTGACTTAAACTTGGAGGGAAATGTTAGATAACCTTCATTTCGCCCTGGTCCCTGGCTGAGGGACAGGGGCGAACTTGTACTTGTAGGCTCAATCACTTTTTGCCAATGCTTAAAAGTATCTTCAACGGACTTGTCATGCTTCCTTTCATTCACCTTTGACATGGAATTCGTTTCATCTTGGCGAGAAATTTGTCTAGGGAAGAAATCGCTCTAGTCCCTGGCTGGGGGACAGGAGCGCCTAGGACAACATAGGCCTCACTTGGCGTTTTACAATCTTCAAATTATCTTCAACGGGTTCGTTACGCCTCCTTTGCTTGCCTCAAAGTTAAAACTTACTGGATCTTTGCCCAAATCTTGCTTTATAAGGAAATTCGCTCTGGTCCCTGAGAGAGGGACGGGAGCTACCACTAAAATTCGCCCTGGTCCCTGGGAGAGGGACAGGAGCGATTTTGCTTCTATGGTCCATTTTCCTCATGATGACATTTTCAAGTTATATTCAACTGATAAGATTTATCTCTTCTGTTCTCCCCAAATCGCGAAATCGTTCAAATCTTGCAAGGACAAGGCAATTTTGGATTTTAAGCTTCGGTCCTTCAGTGAGGGACAGGAGCGATTTTTGCTCCTGGCACATTTCCATGTTTGCAAATTTCCTCAAATTATATTCACTAGAAAGAACATGCTTCCCCTTATCTCTTCCAATCCAAAATTCATCTTGATCCTGCAAGGACAGTAAAATTTTGAGAAACAAGCTCCGGTCCTTCAGTGAGGGACAGGAACGAACTTTGTCCTTGAGGGCAAACGTTCAACTTTTCTTCGCAAATGACTAAGTCCTGGCGTTCCATCACGTTTATTCCATCTTTCATCACGTCCTTGACGTTTTAGCTTGATCAAAATGAAGTCAGAATGGTCCAGACAAGACATTTCGCCCTGGTCCCTGACTGAGGGACAAGAGCGATTTGTCCTAAAACTCCAAAAAATTCGCCATTTTCAAATCTCAAAATCTTCAAAGGTTTCAATTCGCGTTCAAACGCATCTCCTGGCGACCCTGCACAAGACAAATGAAACAAATTAATAACCAGGATGCATAAAATATCATTTTCGCCCTGGTCCTTGGGAGAGGGACAGGAGCGATTTTGCTTCCACAGGCCAAAATATCAAGTTTTTAAGACTTCAGTTACTTCACAAGGCAAAATTAGGCCATTTCCAATGCCTGGGATCAATTATCAAAATTTCCAAAATTTGGTCCAAATCACTCAAACAAAAATCTCAAAATTCCATCATCAACACTTAGGTAAAATTTGGACTTATATTCAAAATTCCGACTGAACCTAGACCAACCTACTTAACCTCTGACGAATTTACCCCACTTCAAAATTGCATCCTACGAGAGGAAGCTCAACAATCTTCAAAATTGAACTGGATTCTGGCTTAAAAACACCAAAACGGAAACCCTAAGGCTAAACCCTAATCCAGACGACTGACTCACTAACCCAAAACCCTAAAAGCAGAGAGAGAAACAGGCAAAACCGAGCAAAAAGAGGGGGTCCCCATTTTAATGGAGCGATGTGTGAAATGGTCACAACAGCTGCCAAGGCAAGAACGAGCCGTATGGTACTCATTTTGGCTGTAGGAGCAAAAGTCTCCTCATAGTCAATGCCTTCTTTCTGTGAGAACCCACGAGCAACAAGACGAGCCTTATACTTGTCTAAGGTTCCATCAGCTTTGTATTTTACTTTGTACACCCATTTGCAGCTAATGGGCTTCTTCCCTGAAGGAAGATCAGAAAGGGCCCAAGTGTGATTCTTCTGAAGACTCTGGAACTTGGCTTCCATAGCCTGTTGCCACTCAGGTATACCTTTAGCCTCTGAATATGTCTGACGCTCAAAAACACTGTGTATGTTAGCCATGAGAGCAAAATTGACTGTATGCTGCTGTTTGCTCTTATTACGGGAGGTTCTACCCTCAATGAGCTCAGTATCCCTGAGATCACCAATGGTCTTGGCCCACCATTTAGGCCGGAGAGTAGAAGCGATAACATCTGGAGCAACTGGAAGAGGCTCAGGAGCAGGAACAGGAGCAGCAGGAGGAGGATTATTCTCCGGAGGGAACTCAGGTAGTGCATCATCGAAAATAGATTCTGCATCATCCCTCCCATTAGGCGAACCTAATGGAATAAGAACATTGTGAGGCTGATCCTCAGAACACTGCTCAGAAGAAGGGGACTGAAAGAATCCTCTGTCTTCATCAAATACAACATCACGACTGAAAATAAGACGTTCAGTGTCTATATCGATCAATCTGTAGGCCTTATGGTGATCACTGTTTCCTGTCATCATGAGTTTCTGACTTTTGGAATCCAACTTGGAGCGCTTAGCATCTGGAATCCAAACATAGGCAACAGAGCCAAAAACCTTCAGGTGGCTGATCTTAGGCTTCCGACCAGACCAAACCTCTTCGAGAGTCTTCCCCTTAACAGCCTGAGTAGGGGAACGGTTAAGGAGGTAGACAGTTGTAAACACTGCTTCAGCCCAATACTTATTCGGAATACTCCTGTGTTGTAACATAGAGCGAGCCATCTCAACAACCGTACGATTGCGACGCTCGACAACACTGTTTTGCTGAGGAGTGTAGGGTGTAGTCAATTGGCGTTTGATGCCATGGGTATCACAGAAGTTGGAGAAGGCAGAAGAACAAAATTCCCCCCTGTTATCTGTCCTAAGAGTAATGATGCTACATCCAGACTCTTTTTCAACGAAGGACTTAAACTTCTAAAAGATACTAAATACATCTGATTTGTGTTTAAGAAAGTACACCCATATCTTTCTACTAAAATCATCTACAATAAGCAAAAAGTATTTGCAACCAGTAACAGAAGATGTATTCATAGGACCACAAATATCAGCATGAAGTAATTTAAGTACCTTAGATGCGCGCCAAGACTTTCCATGTGTGAATGAAGTCCGATGCTGTTTGCCAACTTGACAAGCGCCACATACTCCAAGATGTTGAGTCTGAATATCAGGTAACCCTGAAACAAGCCCCTCCCGAGATAGTTGAGAAAGATACTGAATGTTGAGATGCCCATATCTCTGATGCCACAAAGTGCTGAGAGGAGAAACACGAGCTGCCAGAGCTACTTCAGGAGAATCACCAGTGTCAAGAAGCCTGTATAGGCCATGATCCTCTAGACCAACAGCAACAGTAAGACGAGTTTCCTGATCAATGATGGAACACTTGTGAGCACTGAACACCACATCTAACTGAGGAGAATTCCTCATAATCTGACTAACAGAGAGCAGATTAAGTTCCATACTAGGAACATAGTACACATTCAGGAAAATGAGATTCCTGCCACTAGACTGTATCTAAACAGTGCCTCTGCCAACAACTGTATACTCCTCACCTCTGCCAAATACAACGGAATCACTGAAAGATGAGAAGTCTGTAAACCAGTCATGCCGATGAGAAAAGTGACGTGACGCACCAGAGTCGATGTACCAAGCAAAAGACTTGGCATGATTTGAAGACCTCTTAGCCATAAAGGCATAAAAGGCAGACTCCTTCTGCTCGAAATGTTCAGCAACATGCGCCTTCTGGTGTGACCCTCCCTGCTTCTTTTGTTCAGAAGCGAGCCTCTGACGGCAATCTTTCTTCATATGGCCGTACTTGTGACAGTAATTGCACTACACATTCTTCTTCTTAGCACCATCCTGTGTCTGAGAAGAGCCTTTCTGCTGAGAAGACTAAGAGGACTGAAATTTGCCTTTATCCTTGTGAAAGGATTGGGCTGTGAAGGCATTTTCCGAGGAGGCTAACGTAGTACCACTACCAAACTGTTGTTTCCAGCGATCCTGCTGTAGAAGTTTGGTGCACAATTCTGAAAACTTCAAGTCAACATTAGTTGAAGTAATATTGAGGGTCTCAATGAAGTGTTCATACGATTTCGGAAGACTTTTCAAAGTGATTACTACCATGTCTTCTTCCTCCATAGTCCGACCAATAGCTTTGAGCTGATCTCGAATGTCCTTAATCCTCGTGAGGTGTTCCTGTAAGGACATGTGTTCGTCCATCATGATGGAGAACAGCTGATTCTTCAGAAAGAATGCGCGGCTCTTGTCGGATGTCTCATGCAATTCCTTCAGATGCTTCGAGATGTCGGAAGTTGTCTTACCGGAAGGAATCTGCAGTAACTGATCATCAGTCACGGAGAGTTTGAGAAGCATAACTGTCTCCCGATTGCGTTCATCAAACTTATCTTGATCTATACCAGGGGTACCAGGACTGAGCTCTTTTCCCAAAACAAGCTGGTCAAGACGCCTATATTCAAAAATGGTCAACATACGCTGTTTCCAAATGTTGTAATTGTTGCCATTAAAGCGTTGACTGCCTTCTAACATCAGGCTGGTGAGAGAAGCCATTTGCACGTTTCCCAATGTACTGAAAAATGACAGGAAGAGAGATGTACAACAGCAATAGACACTTATTTCAAGATGAGTCCTGACCGATGCAAAAAAACGGACGGGTGCCTGAAAGATGAGAGAAAACCCAGAAGGAATCTGAAGACCAAATTCAAATCCGTTGGCTCAAAAATCGAGGCACGGAAAACGATGCACCCAAAAAAAAAGGCAACTACCCAGATTAGGTTTCGAAAAACCCACCAAGAATTTGCAAGAAAAATTTATTTTCGATGAAAACTTGAAGGTAAACACCTTAATCGAAAAAATCAGCGGGTCGTGGAAGCCATGATATGCCCAGAAAATTTGCAGACAGAAGAAACTTGGCACAGGGAAGAAAAAAAACGGGAGTCGCGTCGCAGAGGGTGCAGGTCACGTCGTGGTTGCAGGTCGCGTCGCGCCGAGGGTGCAGGCACAGAGCCGCAAACGGTGGCGCGATTCGTCTTGCAGGTCGCGTACAGAGCCACGACCTCCGCCGAACAAAAGACAACCTTCCTTTAAAAATTCACAGGAGCTAGAAAAAAAAAAACCTTAGATGAGTTTTTAACTGGAATAATTTTCGAAAATTTCCACTAATTGGAAATTAGAATTAAAAAATTTCCAAAAAAATTCTCCTAAAGCTCTGATACCATAATACAAATGCAAAAGCATATGGATTTCAAAGAATTGATTAAATAATAGAATGAGCAAGAAGCTCATAAATAGTACAGGAGTATTTACAAGAATAGCAGGTTTCTAAAAAGAAACTGCTGATAAGATCGTACAAGATCTTACTAAAAAAGAATATACACTATTGAGCATTAATACTAAAATTAACAATATTTTAATATTCTAATAGAAAAGAACAATTAATCCAGATCTGAACAAATATCAAGCAATCATTTCAAGGAACATCGAACCAACTAACAGAATCAGCAAGGGAGGCATCGAAGGAGAGAAAGAAGGCAATCGCTTTCAAAACTAATAAGTATAGTTAGCAGGCATATATATTTTCAAGCATTCGGTATAATGCAGAATGTATTAATTCTTGATCTTGTTGACTGCTTATCTTGTCTTCCACTTAATAATATGTGGAAATGATAAGTAATTAAATATTGTTGCTAATATGTATTTTTATGTGTTTCTATTATGATATTTATGCATAATAAATTACATTAAAAATTCCTTAATACTTTAAAGTTTAACCCACCAACCATCCCGTTATAGAGGGGAGAATAAGATACATAAAAAAGATTGCAAGTAGCACATGAGTTCCATCAGGCATGCTAACCCAAGGTGGGGCCAGGAGGCTGAATGGCAGGTGTCATTCTGCACTCTTGGGCTTGATGGAAAGGGATAAGCTCGAGGCACCTTATATGATTTCCCAAGGGACTCCATAATGTGGATGGGTTGTTAAAGAAAGTCCTATTGAATCCCACATGCTCTCAGTCATAAGAGGATGAATAAGGAAACATGGATAGGGGTTACAGATACAAGCATTCCACTAGGTAGACCACTCCATGCTGGATGTCCAGTGTGCCTACCACTTGGAGCCAAGAGGGTGAGTGTCCACTCTTGGGCTTATTGTGAAGATATCTTTGAGCCAATCCTATCATGCTCATCCATTCAAACTCTATTGTGCCTAGACCTATCTAATGAACAAGGACAATTATATGTATTTGTACTTATATATGTGATTACTAACCCTAATGGAACTAATTGAGATATATGAATCATAAGTATATAAATCAAATATTGTTTAATATGGTTGCAGGACTTCAATGAGGATTTATCTTGTTAAAAGGGCATTTTTTAAATGGTAAAGTTATACCTCTTACAATCTTGTATTTCTTATTTGAATCAATTTATGATTTTAGGGCAAGATTTAGGGAAATCCCAAGAGGGGCCATTGCATGCTACAACATTAGGAAAAGGAACGGGTACACAACAGAAGCAGTCGAAAACACAAGAAAAAGCATTTGAAATTTTGAATAGCAGAATATAATTCCTGTAAATTATTTAACAAACAAGAGTAATTTCAGTAACTATAACTCCTTTATGTTTGGCCTTCAATGAGGCAGAATGAAATATGAATCTAAGGGACTGGAATTGACCGCTAGCAACAAATTGAGTATATTAAAACATTTGTACATATTTCCCTGCTCTGTGTTTCATGCACCTTCTTAGGACCACAAAAAGACATCCAAGGTATCTTCATCAGTGTTATTGCTACAAATATTCCATGCACTATAAAATAAAGCCATAAAACATGCACAGAATATTTGGGAAGAAATTTCATACAGCAAATTATCCGTACAGAAACAGTCAAGTCATGTGTAACAAGATGCTGTTCATTCAAAATAATGTTTCATAAGCTGAATGCTTTTATATTTATTTACCAAACCCAGCAGGAGATTTGTGCATTGCTTCCTGATAATTGTTGAACCATAAACTTAACTGCTAAGAAGAGAACTTTTAATGGATTGAGCTTAACTGGTTAAAGCATTGAGTTCTGAATATCAAGACCCAAGTTCAAATCCCAAAGGGGCATCTAAATGGGGAATTTTAAGTTGTGACTCTCATTTTTTCATATTTGGCTTCTAATGCAGATGTGATTTCTAAATAAGTGATTTCTAAGTTGTGACACTTGGTCCTCTACAGGTGGTTTCTATTGTGGTTGATTGAAAGGAGCTGATATTAGTCTCATGGTTGTGCTCACAAGAGCTTGTATTGGTCACAAGTTGATGCTCGTATGAGCAGAATATATGTAAATGATCAACAATATAAAAAACTCTTTACAGCAAGTCACATGCAATTGCGAACTGCCATAAATGTGACAAGTATAAAAATTCCAAAGAAAAATGGCATGCGAAAAATGAAATGATTCAAATTTCACAATCACAAATATTGACTGTAAATATTACAGAGGCAATTTCTATACAATTGAAGCTGTGGAAAACAATCTAGTCAAGTATTATTAGAATAATATTCTTCTTTATTGTTTAATGGTCAAATATGCAAATTAATGTAAATATTGTTGTTTTAGATTCTTTCTATTATTGACTGTTTCTTTTATAGAAACATCAATCCTTTGTACATTATTTAAAGATCAATTGATCTTTTGTAAATAATCAAACAATTTTTACCAATTACCTCCCGGTAATATGGCATCAGAGCCTTCATCTAAAATTTTTTCCTAATTTTTTCTTCAATGCCTGCATTTGTAATATCATGGGTTTGTCTTTAGGCAATTTTTTCACCCACGTTCGCATTCTCATCTGCGTGGAAGGTTTATGACACTTGTGTGTTCATGCTTCTATGTCGAGGGTCTTCTGAGAATTTGTAGACCCTCTCTGCTTGTGTTTTGTCCTCGACCCACAGCATGGCGTGTCTGATAGGCGACCCGCGTCGTTTTTTCTTCTAAACCCGTGACATCTAATACCTGTTGCTTGCACATTTTTTCGTGCCTTCTTTCAACTCGCCTCAGGTCTGACCTTCTACGCAATGGCCGCATCTTTACCTTTTTTGGCACCATTTCCAAACACAACGCGATTTTCACCTCTTTTCTACTCTCTTCGGCCTGCGCACGACGAAAATTAGCGCGATTTTTCGCGCCTCTATTATGTATCACACAACAGATTTTTGCTTCGGGTCTTCTACAAAATCGCATCATTGGAGCAACGGATTTGGTGATTTTTTCCGCAACCTATGGCTTTCTGCTAGTCTGCCGCGATTTAAAAAATAGTGAAGTTTTTTTTCGGAAGGATTTCTTCCCTAAGTGCATCTCTACAAATTATTTTGCAACAGGAATTTTTGTAGACTAGGGTTTCTGTATATTTCGGCTAGGGTTTTTGCAGCCAACCCTCAAATTCTTATCGAAATTAATTTTTAATCACAAATTCCTTGTGGGTTTTTCAAGAGCTCTTTTGGGTCTTTGTCGGATTTTTTTGGGTCAGCCGGAAATTTTTTCTCCAAATCTGTGTCAATCGTACTTCATCTTTTTCGAAGTTTGTACTTGATTTTGCCTCTATTTCAGATTCAAGCCTTTTCATATTTTCTCGTTTTTCGTACATTAGGAAACATGCAAAATGGCGTCATTGACAAACTTGATGTTGGAAGGCAGTCAACGATTCAACAGCAAAAATTATAACACCTGGAAGCAGCGCATGTTAACTATTTTCGAATATTGATGCCTAGATGATCTTGTCTTGGGAAAAGAATCTCGTCCTTATGCAGCCAGAGCCGATCAAGACAAATTTGATGACTGCAATAGAGAAGTTGTCATGCTTCTCAAGCTCTCTGTCACAGATGACCAATTACCTCAGATTCCTTCTAACAAGCCAGCCTCAAAAATTTGGAAGCATCTAAAGGAGTTGCATGAGACATCCGACAAAAGCCAAGCGTTCTTCTTGAAGAACCAGTTGTTCTCCATCATGATGGATGAACGCATGTCCTTACAGGAGCATCTCATGAAGATTAAGGACATTCGCAATCAGCTTGAAGCTATTGGTCGGAAAATGGAGGAAGAGGATATGGTAGTCATGACCCTCAAAAGTCTACCAAAATCCTACGAGCACTTCATAGAGACTCTCAACATTACGTCTACGAATGTTGATCTGAAATTTCCAGAGTTGTGCACCAAACTTATGCAGCAGGATCCTTGGAAACAACAATTTGGTAGCGGTGCCACTTCACCCTCCTCTGAACAAGCATTTGCAAGCAAATCCTTTCACAAAGATAAAGGCAAATCTAAGTCCTCCCAGTCATCTCAACAGAAGGGCTCCAGTCAATCACAAAAAGGTTCAATGCAATTATTGTCACAAATATGGCTATCTGATTAAGGATTGTCGCAATCGGATAGCTTCCGAACAGCGGAAGCAAGGAGGGTCTCAACCTAAAGCCAATGTCGTTGAGCACACAGAGCAGAAAGAGTCTGCCTTTTATGCCTTTATGGCTAAAAGACCTGTAGACCACGTTAAATCTTTTGCTTGGTATATTGATTCTGGTGCTTCTTGGCATTTCACTCACAGGCGTGATTGGTTTACAGAATTCACTCCCTATACTGATTTAGTTATTTTTGGAGGAGGTGAGGAGTATACAATTGTCGGCTAGGGCAACATTCAGATACAGTCTGGTGGGAGGAATCTCATATTCCTCAATGTATACTACATTCCCGACATGGAACTGAACCTTCTCTCTGTAAGTCAGATTATGCAGCATTCTCCTCAGCTTGATGTCATCTTTAGCGCACATAAGTGTTTGATTGTTGATCGTGCGACACGCACTACTGCTGTTGTTGGTATTGAGGATCATGGTCTTTACAAACTTGTCGATATAGGTGATTCTCTTGAGCATGCCTTCACAGCAAAATCCTCTTCTATAACCCATCTATGGCATCAGCGATATGGTTACCTGAACATTCATTACCTTGCTCAGCTTGTTCGAGAAGATTAAGTACATGGCCTACTTGAAATTCAAACTCGGAATCAGCGAGTTTGTGAAGCTTGTCAGGGTGGGAAGCAGCACAGGACACCGTTCAAGGATGGTGACTCATGGCAAGCATCTAAAGTATTGCAGTTGGTCCACACTGATGTATGTGGTCCAATGAATACTCCTTTTGTTATTGGGTGCAGGTATTTCTTACTTTTTGTTGATGATTACAGTCGTAAAATGTGGGTGTATTTTCTTAGACAGAAATCAGATGCATTTCCTGTATTTCAGAAATTTAAGGCCTTGGTAGAAAAAGACTTTGGTTGTTCTATTATTACTCTTAAGGTTTGATAATGGGGGGGAGCTTTGTTCTACTGCTTTCTCCACTTTCTGTGATACACATGGCATAAAATGTCAGTTAACCAAACCATACACCCCTCAGCAGAATGGCGTTGTAGAACATCGTAACCGCACCATTACAGAAATGGCTAGGTCTATGTTGGAACACAGAAATGTTCCTAAGAAGTATTGGGCAGAAGCAGTGTTTACTGCAATGTATCCCCTTAATAGGTATCCCACTCATGTTGTTAAAGGGAAGACTCCTGAGGAAGCCTAGACTGGTCGCAAACCCAGGATCAGTCATTTGAAAGTTTTTGGCTCTCTTGCATATGTTTGGATTCTAGATGCCAAGCGCTCTAAGTTGGATTCCAAGAGGCAGAAGCTCATGTTTACAGGATACAGTGACAACCATAAGGCCTACCAATTGATTGATGTAGACATTGATCATCTTATCTTCAATCGCGATGTTGTCTTTGATGAAGATCGATGACCATTTCGGCTTTCCTCGTCTAAGCCGAATTCTGAGGATCAGCCTTTGAAGGCTTTTGATTTAGGTGTTCATCTTCCATTTGGTTCACCTGATGGGAGGGATGATGCAGATTTTGTATTTGATGATGCACTACCTGAATTTCCTCTGGATGATGCTAATCTTCCACCTGTTCCAGATCCTCTTCCTCCTCCTCCTCCTCCACTTCCAATTATTCCTCATCCATCTGATGTTGGCACATCTACTCTCCGGCCTAAGTGGTGGACTAAGACCATCAGTGATCTTCGTCCTGATGAGCTCATTAAGGGTAGATCTTCCAGAAATAAGGGCAGGAAGCAAAATACAGTTAACTTTGCTCTCATGGCCAACATTCATAGTATTTATGAGCCTCAGACTTATACTAAAGCAAAAGGGATTCCAAAGTGAGAATAGGCAATGGATGCAGAATACCAAAGCCTTCTGAAGAATAACACCTGGGTTCTCTTTGATCTTCCTCCAAGGAAGAAACCCATTAGCGACAAATGGGTCTATAAGGTCAAGTATCATGCAGATGGTACCTTAGATAAATACAAGGCCAGATTAGTTGCTCGAGGATTCACACAACGGGAGGGCATTGATTATGAGGAGATTTTTGCTCCTATTGCCAAGATGAGTACCATTCATCTTCTTCTCGCTTTGCAGCTCAGTTTGGCTGGAAAGTCCATCAGATGGATGTTAAGAGCGCCTTCCTCAACGGTGAGTTGCAAGAAGAAGTCTACATGACGTAGCCTCCTGGTTTCAAGGTTGTCGGCAAAGAACATCAAGTATGTAGACTCGTTAAAGCACTCTATGGACATAAACAGGCTCCTCGAGCATGGTACACCAAGATTGATCAGTACTTGGTTGCTCATGGTTTTCAGCATTGTCGTTCTGACAATAATTTGTATATCAAACACTCTGGTGATGATATTCTCTTTCTTTTTGTCTATGTGGATGACTTAATCATTACTGGCAATTCAACACATTTGATTGCAGAAATCAAACAAGATCTGTGCAAGGATTTTGATATGACAAATTTGCGGCTTCTCCATTATTGTTTAGGTGTGAGGTTTGGCAGACTGATAGTGGAATTTTTATTTCCCAGTCTAAGTATGCCAGGAACTTGCTTCACAGGTTTCGAATGCAGGATTGCAAACCCACTTCCACACCTATGGAGACTGGCTTGAAGTTGTCAACCAAATCCGATTCTCCTCCTGTAGATGAAACACAATTCAGGCAACTAGTGGGCAGTCTCATCTACCTTACCCGATCTCAGTTTTGCAGTGAGCTACATTTCATGTTTCATGACAGCCCCCAAGGCTTATCATTGGGTAGCAGCGAAGCGTGTGCTGTGTTATGTGAAGGGCACCTCTAATTATGGATTTATTTACACTAGGAGTCATGATCCTAGACTCAGTGGGTTCACAGATTCAGATTGGGCAGGTTCGGTTGATGATAAGAAGTCAACCTCTGGCTATGTGTTCAGTTTGGGATCTGGTGCAGTCACCTGGACTAGTAAAAAACAATAGGCAGTAGCTCTCTCCTCGACAGAAGCAGATTATCGAGGAGCAGTTAAGGCAGCATGTGAGGTAGTTTGGTTTCGCCGGATGCTTGCGGATATGCAGATACCTCAAGCAGATCCGACTCCCCTGTTCTATGATAATCAGGGAGTGCTCAAACTTGCCAAGAATCCTGTCTTCCATGAAAGAACCAAGCACGTGGAAACTCATTGTCATTTCATCAGAAAGCTTGTTGAAGACGGTTCAGTTCAGTTGCTGTATGTTCCAACAACGGACCAGCAAGCAGATATTCTCACCAAGTCACTCGGTCCAAATAAGTTTTCTAAATTTAGGGGGCAGCTTGGTGTTGTTGACAGATTGACCATTAAGGGAGGGTATTAGAATAATATTCTTCTTTATTGTTTAAAGGTCAAATATGTAAATATTGTTGTTTTAGATTCTTTCTATTATCGACTGTTTCTTTTTTAGAAACATCGATCCTTTGTACATTATTTAAAGATCAGTTGATCTTTTGTAAATAATCAATCAATTTTTACCAATTACCTTCCGGTAATAAGTATTCCTGAAGCATCTACTTACAAACTGCCTGAAATCATGTTTAGAGAAACTGTTATTTGACACAAACCAATATGTGATCTTCACTAGAAAATGAGTACTTATTTTTCACACAGAACAAGCAACCCGTCTAGAATTTGTGCTCTTTACTCATTTGCAATTTTGCACATTTACACACCTCACATATTACCTCTCTTAACAATCATCCCTGCTAGAGACCACAACGAGGCATGCAAGAAGTTTCATGCCAATATTGGTTGCATGGAAGTAATTTTTTTCTACAAAAGTAACCATTCTATATTGATAGGGAGCTTGTTAGGGAAGTGCTCACAAGGTTAATTTGTTCAAAAAGGATCAATTTGTTTCCAAAGACTTATAGATTCTGTTGTATATGATTACTCAATCTGCCTGATTGTCATGATGCCAAATACTCCATGGTTTTCTTGCCTAGCAAACTCCCTTACTGGTGATGACTCTTTCCCATGCACAAAAATACTCAAAATGCTTAACCCTTCCAACTACACTTGCTCATGCTTGGCTCTTAGGGCCTTCAACCTTCAGTTTCAATGTGTACTAGGGCTCTTTTACATGGAAATGCAGGGGCAGTAAGGTAATGTTCATCATTGAATGCTCATCATCTTGTTTTAAGTCTATAACCCTCAACTTACTCAAACTCATTAATAAGGCTCAACTACCCCAAATGAGGCTGCACACTGTCTATGGATCCCAAGTACTCTTGTTACACTATTTGAAATGTTTTCATTATGCTTCATAAGCCTCCAAGTTCCATTTTCCCATCAGGTTCATGCATTCTACAAAAACTGTCATTTTGTTGTGTGTTATGCAGCAGGGCTACTAGCCCGTGGAGGCCTAATTGGCCTTGTTTTGCTCCCTCCAACCAACGATGGCCTTTTTAACCACAAAGCAAGTTTGGGATAGTGTTTTGGGAGTGTATGCTCAAGGATTTGTGAGGTTTAGCCCACTATTAGTGTAGTTTTCAGACTGTCCACTTTTTATGGCATAATTTGAGGGTTTTGTAGGGTTTGGAGTGCTTCTACCATAGTTACTCTCCTTCAAACTTGTATCAGACTCCCTAGCTGCTTGGATACCTCTGCCACACCATATTGAAGCTTTCCCTGCCTTTGTTGGACAGGCATTATGCCAAACACTTGGCAAACAAGAAGGAAAACAGTCACTGTCACTGTCTTTTCACTGTCTTTTGACAGTCAACTGCTGTCTTCACTTTGAAACCTGCACAAGGGAGTATTTGTATAGAGAGAATACCTCAAAGAGGTCTGAGAAGCATTAAAAGAACTCCTATTACATTGCCCTTAGTGTTCCAAGGAGTGGATAAGGCTTTGAAGCATTCCATCTAGCAAAATGACAACAAATTTCACAAAAACAGTGAACTCACTGTTTTGTCTACAAAATGAGAATGATTACAAGGTGTAAGCTATTCTAATACATCAAGATGGTATTTCAAATCCTTGGTTACATGTCCAGACCTCTGCCTCAATGATTTGTCCATTCCAAATTACCTTTGGATGACAATCTTGAGTTTTAATCATGAACTAGCCTAGTTGCTCCAACTTGCCTAGTTCACACTCAAATGCATCTTCAAACCATTCTCCTAGCACAAAAAGAGAGGAATGTACATTATATACACATGGTTCAACTTGGAAGAACCCATTGGAGGGATCCCAGACCTGGATCAACCAAGTTGACACATTTTACAACTCCAAACCCCTAGCAGGGCAGCAGATACACAGTTTACAAATATTTTTGAATAAGCACCTTGCAAATGGAAAACTAATGAAACAATTACATGAGAAGCCATGTTACATCAACATATCAACTTCAAAGAAGGTACAGTACGGATTTGTACAGCTACAGTACGGACTGCCCTTCAAAAGGAACAAAAAAGTCATAAAAGCCAAAAAAACTTGTTTTCTATTAAGTTACTCTTGCAAATACAATCACCAACCCTTTCCAAGGCAAAACGGAGGCCTTCTATAGTTTCTCCAGTTGGTTTCCACGCCCTTGTACAGACAAGAGGCTTCAATAATTACATTTTTCAAGAAAATGACAATTTTGACAACTTTCTTAAGCCAAATGACAACTTTTCTTGCTCACAAAGGCATTTTTGACAACCTAGCCTTATCAACTTGCCTAAACAACTTAGACATGCTTAGAAACACTAAACAAACATTTTTCAATGCTCTTGAAACCATTACGAGACCTTTTTGGCAATTTTTCACATTTTTGCCAAAAATTGTCAACTCAAAGCCTAAAATGCAAGATTTGATCTCTTAAGCCCAAAAGGAGATCAAAAACACTAAACATGATCCAAAACAACCTAAAACAACAAAAACAACCTAACACAAGACTTTACAAACATAAAAGCATGAAAAACCCAAAAATGGGAGTGTGACTCAACTAGGTGCTCCTACACCATATATGCTAGAAAAGGTGATTCCAGATTTAATGACCTCTCTTCCAACTTTTCCTGTATGTGGGAATCTTGATTGGAATAGATAGGTATCATGGTATTCTCAACCTTTGTGGTCAATTTTATTTTCTTTTTAATCCAATATCCATCTCTCATCCCAGGTCACAAGGCTCAAGAAAAAATAGCCTAGCCAAAGATTAAAATAAAACTTTCTATTTAAAGTATAAGGTGGGGATGGAGGGGAAATAAAGTGTTCAAATTCTAATAATGAATAGTAAAACGTGTGTTAAAAATTATAAACTAATGCTTGCATTATTCAGTCTTTGAATTGCCTTTATGTTTGTTCAAAAAAATAGACTCAAGATAGATAATTTTCAACAATTTCTCCTAGAATGTCTGCAATCAACATGCCCAAACTTCATTATCCCTCTGTCAACAATAATTGGTCAATCCACTCTCATGATGGTGTTTGGTCCATCATCTCCCTCTTTGCTTCAAAATTTTTGTGCGGCTCCCTTGCTTTCATTCCTAATCTAGTTTCCATATCTATCATGCTCATTTATTATGCAGCTAATTGGTCTGAGGCATGGGCACTGATCCATAAACAACATGAATATTACATTCCTTGCTTGTGTAAATCTGAATCTTTAGTGCCCCATCAGCGAAAGACCGATAGTAAAATTTGTATATGACAGTCCTAGAAGTCTCAGCAATGAAATTGTATTAGCAAAACAGCATACAGAAAGTTAACAAAACAGTAAAGAGAACAAGCATGACATAAAAATGAAGTAAAACACAAAGATTGACCTAGAGAAACAAAATATGGGTGAAA